>NC_137690.1:59710352-59840352 GCF_963989245.1 Nansenia antarctica | reverse complement strand
AAACGATGACGGTTTCATATCATCGAGAGAGTTCACCTACAAACACGATGAACTTTAACCTGTAACCCTCTGCCCTGTCCTGAGTTTTGTGGGGAATGTATGTTGTCATGAAAATAATTTGATCTTCATGACAGAAGCCATTGTGTATTGTTTGGTTAGGGTGAATGTGGTATTTTATTTAAGAGAATGTACTATACTCCTAAAGAGCCTTTTTATTTCACAAACTGGTGGAGATTGATTTACTTTTCTTTAAGTTATTCACTCCTGAAAAGCTTTTTGTGTTTGTGTAAGTATGTGGTATTTTCATCCTTCGTGTCTTTTGTGTACACTTGATACATAAATAAAATCCCGCCTTTTTAAACAAATCAAAACAATAGTGTTTTATTCACTGGCAGAACTCAACAATGCTTATCACGTTGTTCCAGTAGGTGGCACTGTCTGCTAAAGTGTTAGTGTTGATAATACAGGACATTTCTGACAAGGAAAATAAAACACAACAAAACAGGATGAGTATCACATACTTCACTCAAAGATTACACACAGAAGTAAAAAAAGACACTTAACAACAACAACAAAAGATAAATACATTTACATTTTTTCAGTATTTTAGTCATCACGACGACTGTAAATTGTGTGTTGTTCAGAAGGTTCGCAGTGTTGTTTCTTTTCATTTAACGTTTATTTATCCAGGTTAGTCTCCATGAGAGACATTTCTCTTTAGTCTGGTGTCTGACGAGAGACTGAGAGCACACACTAACACTCGTTATTTGTATTCAACTCTGTCATTGTCATACGTATGTGTGAATTGTAGGGGACTGCTTGTTGCAATCTAGTTGACATCGACCTGAACAAGAAATACACAATGGATATCATTCACATTAGAGCTTAATGGAGGAATTGCCTGTTTGTGTATGTGTGTGTGAAAGAGAGAGAGAGAGAGAGAGAGAGAAGGCACTGTGGAGACAGCCCTCCTCTCACGCACATTCAAAACATTCCACACTGGAAAAGGTTAGAAGTCACATACTGTAGTCAGTATAGGGAGGGATAGAGGATTTCAGTCTTGTGCGCGCACACACACACACACACACACACACACACACACACACACACACACACACACATGCCCAGAGACATCTGCATGGCCATAGTGGACTGTGGAAGAGGAGGTCTTCGGCCAGCTGCTTGGCTATGTCTCATCGGAGGTGTGTCCTGATCGGGGGGGGTTTAGGGGTCACTGTGGGGGAGGATAGAGGGAGGGGTAGGAAAAAAACTGATGAAGAACATCATCTTGACAAGAGCCCATTCTTCTGACACATACAAAAAGTACACCACACACACACACACACACACTTACACACCAGTGTTGAATGAGCAGACGGGCTCTTCATCTGGATCTGTTTTGCCCTAAAATGTTTTGCCTTATAGAACTAAATAGTTAGTAATGGCAACTCTGGATGGTGATTTGGGGGCCCTGTACCCTGCCTAAGAGATATTCAGACAGAACCCGCATTCACACAGTATCCACACCTCTGTTCTCTTTACTAGGATAGATCCGTGGATAGGGCTTGAACTCATCAGGAGGGGGAAAGTCTTCTATGGGGTGGAACTGAAACTTGGACTCAAAGTCATCTGAAAAGTTTGAGAATCAGAGGGAATTATCACACACTATAAAAAAGCAACATTGTTAGTCCAAAGCAGTCTCTTCATCTTCCTATTTCTCCCTTACACACATAGAGCATCTATCATTCTAGACACACTATGTGTTGTCGTGTGTGAGTTCCAACGCTATTGATTATGATCATTAATAATCACTGCGTGGCAACTTCCAAATCAAATACAACAGTTTCAAACGGGTTTAACTGAGTTTGGATAGCAATGTGCGGCCGATTGATTTTGGTGTGACAGCACTATATTTCTGCAGATGCCAGAAATCTTTAAAAAATCAACAATTGTTCCATGATTTCTAACACTACTTAGGTAGTTCAGGAGAAGGAGCATCACGCTAGAGTGATGAAACCTGACGTAAGACAATGATCATACCACTAAATGAAACAAACTTACGTCAGGTCTCGTCACTTTAGTCTCTATGACATCACTGTTTAGGTTAATAATCAGAACTGTTTGCATAGTGTACAACAGTAGAGGAGTCATGACATCATAATTGGTGGCTTTTACTGCTCTTAAATGGTTAAAGCAAGAAACCCCAATCCACCATTGAAATGGACAGATTAGACTCAACTAAATTTACCCGAATACAGCTGTTTAATGCTTAGAATACTTTTAAGCCATAACCATTTAAATTGGTATAGGTTATGTTAGGGTTATGGAGATATTTCGTTCTATTTTAGAAAGGCACAGTGTTTACACATGAATTGCAGTGCATTCAAATTGATATCTTTATCTTATTTAGGAAATACAACAGTTATAAACTATATACATTCACCGAACACTTTATTAGGAACACCTGTACACCATCTCATTCTTTCAGGTGGTGTAATGGTGTGGCACACTTTGGGCCTGTTAATACCAATCAATCATTGCTTGAATGCCACAGCCTATTTCAGTATTGTTGCTGACCATGTGTATCCCTTCATGGCAACAATGTATTCATCTTCTAATGTCACAAAGCAAAAGTTGTCTCAAACTGGTTTCATGAACATGACAATGAGTTCAGTGTTCTTAGGTGGCATTCCCAGTCACGGGTTCTGAATCCAACAGAAGACCTTTGGGTGTGGTAGAACGGGAGATTCCCAGCTTGAAAGTGCACCTGAAAAATCTGCAGGAATTGCATGGTGCAATCATGTCATCATGGACTAGAATCTCTAAGGAATTTCCAACATCTTGTGGAATCAATGCCACGAAGAATTGAGGCTGTTTTGAGAGCAAAGAGAGGCCCTACCCAGTATTAGTATAGTGTTCCTAATAAAGTGTTCGGTGAGTGTACATTCTTCTATATACACACTTCTACCATAGGTTCCTATTATAGCTGATTTAGAACTGGACCACAGTAAGATGGCTGCCAAATTGCCCCATTCCAGAGCATTAGGTGTCTATGACATCACCTATCTATTGTTCTATATCTGTATGGCTTTGAGCATCCTCACTATCTGTGTATGCTCTCTCTATGACATCACTGGCTATCACTCAATGTGATTCTCTATGACATCACTGCCTATTAGATTAGATTAGACTGCGTTTGTAAATTCACTCTGAGTGCGCCGGAGCACACACTGTGTTCAACGTCATAAAGGGACCAAGTAATTTGATTGGACAAGAGGCATTCCATGAGTGCTGATCAGATTTCCAGAGCGAATTTACGAACGCAGCCCTAGTGTGATTCTCTATGACATCACTGCCTATCACTCAATGTGATTCTCTATGACATCACTGCCTATCACTCAATGTGATTCTCTATGATATGTTGACAATGAGGTAGGCTGGGTGACAATCTCACCCAGGCTGTGTAGGTGTCCGTTCCTCAGGCTGGCGGGGGGCAGGGGGGGAGGTGGGGGGGGGTGGGGTGCGGCTGGACAGCTCAGTGGAGGGGGAGCGGGCCGGGGGGGCAGGAGGGGGAGCCAACCGCCCCACACCTGATTGTGAAGACAAAAGTCAGGGCAATATAGAACATCCCAATAAGAACCTATACTCTCAATGATATTATATGTGTGTGTTTTCAGATACATGTGATTTCTAAGTCATTTGCTACGTTTTATAGACTCCAGATTAGGTTGCCTGAAAAAAAGGATAGGCCTATCTTGGTTCAATAAAACAGAATAAACAGATTATACCCCCATACCTGCACTTCTGGGTACAGCTGGTGGGCGTCGACTAGGGGCAGTGCAGGGGTAGGAGGGGGGTAGGGGGGGCACCCCAGGCCGCATGGCAGGGGATGGGACAGGGGGCATCTTGGGAGGTGGAGGGGGTAGAAAAGATGGGCAGATAGGGGTGTAGGAGGCAGGGAGGGGAGGAGGAGGGGGTCCTAAAGGACCGTCCCGAAAGATAGGGAACTTTGATTCAGACGAGACGGGGGAGGGGGGCGGAAGGTAGAAGAAACTAGAGGAACTGTCAGGGAGAGAAGATGGTGGTACGGAGGGGGGAGGAGGAGGGGGAGGTGGGGTGGAGGGCTGTGGTATGGAGTGGAGGTGGTGGGGATGCTGAATGGGGAGCCAGGTGGGTTTGGTGACCTGGAGAGGAGGGGGCGGGGGTGGACATGTGGGGAGAGGGGGAGGTTTGCTGCTGGGTCGGTCCTGGAAGGCGGGAGGAGGAGGAGGAGGTGGGAGAGAGGAGGTGGGGGGAGGTTTACTGTGAGAGGGGGAGGGAGGGGCAGAGACCGAAGGGGGAGGGCGGTGGGCGGGACTTTCTCTCTCTGCTGGCCTGTGAGAGGGGGAGGAGGGTTCTGAGGTAGGACCGCTGTCTGGTGATGAAGGAGGGTTCCACAGAGGCTTCAGTCCCACACAAGAGCTAGAGCGAGAGACTGTGAAACACACACACACACACACACACACACACACACACAATCAAATAAAAGTTTATTTATCATATGCACAGGATACAGGTTGGAAATTAACAATGAAATTACTCACTTACGAGCTACCTCTCAACAGTGCAGTGAAATATCAAAGTTAAAATAACAACAAGACACAATCATACACTATTAGGCAATATGTGGTGGGCACAATACAAGTACTCAGTCAATAACAAATATTGAAGTATAAAGTAGCAGTGTAACAAGCAACACACACACACACACACACACACACACACACACACACACACACTACTGTTGATCAGACCCAGAGAAAGGTAGACAGACAGATAGAAAGAAAGACAGATGAAAATAGACACTGTATATATTGCAGAGACAGACCTGGGTTACGCTTGCCTGCTGTGTCTCGCTGGCCTGTGGGTCTCAGAGTGGGGAACCCCCCAGAAAACAGCCCCCCCTAAGGAGGGCGCCACAGGGGCCATTCCTCCTGAGCCTCCCTGAGAGGAGCCCACACTAGTAGACACATCCCGACCACTCACCTTGGGCTCTGGGAAACAACACACACACACACACACACACACACAGAGAGGGAGAGAGAGAGAGAGAGAGAGAGAGAGAGAGAGAGAGAGAGAGAGAGAGAGAGAGAGAGAGAGAGAGAGAGAGAGAGAGAGGGAGAGAGAGAGGGAGAGAGAGAGAGAGAGCGAGAGAGAGAGAGAGAGAGAGAGAGAGAGAGAGAGAGAGAGAGAGAGAGAGAGAGAGAGAGAGAGAGAGAGAGAGAGAGAGAGACTGATGAATGCCTAAATTCATACTGGTATTTTGCATAGTTCTGACTTGGTTCTCATAGTTCTCACTCTTCTTTGTAAGTATACTGACTTGTGTAAACTCACAACAGCATTTGCATTTTACTAAACATGGGGAGGGCATATTTCCATCCATGTGTTACTGTATGTGTTCTCCCCATATGCTGTAGGTTCCTGCTCCTTATCTGCGACTGGGCATTCCTTCCTGAAGTGTGTGTGTGTGTGTGTGTGTGTGTGTGTGTGTGTGTGTGTGTGTGTTTGTGTTGACTTTAGCAAGAGAATCCCAAGTGACCTTGAGTTCAAATATAACTCTTGAGGAGATAAAGGCCCGATCCCAATTCACCCCTACGGCTCCGTTTCCCCCCCTACGGCTCTGTGTTGCGTGTTCACGTTTAGGGTAGGGGTGTCCCAATTCATATTTCATCGAGGGCTAGGGGGAAGGGGGAGGGCTATCCACGGCTCCGTTTGGAGATTTTCAGGGACCACGTTCGATTCAGAGCCATAACCCTCGCTCCCAGGATGCATTGCAAATCATCTACAGAAATCTGATTTCGCTCTAGGCAATGCGGAAGACAACCACAAATGTAATTTACTTTTTCTGTAATTATTTTAAAATTATTAAGTTATCTTAAATTACGATAACCATGTTATTATCTTAGTTTAATGTAATTTCAATGCAGTATAGACCTTTTCTTTATAACAAGCATAACAAAAAAATATCGCTATTATGCCGATGTGCTGTGTCTAACGTTACAGGCTGATTTGTGCATGACAGTCGCACATATTTCCATGTCTAATGGCATATGACACCTCCTAATGTCATTTCAATGCATTATAGACCTTTTCTTTACAACAAGCATAACAAAAAAATCACTATTATGCCGATGTGCTGTGCCTATGCTTAACACCGATCTACAGTCCAGCGCATTTCGGGTTTTGATTCTCAGCAGTAGAAGACAATAATAGCAAAACTATTACCTGGGCACTTCCATTAGACTACAGAGAAAGACACCGGAGCACTCATATCTGCGCGTTTGTCACAGGGTGCCAGTCACCCTGTTCCTCTGCAACAAACGCGGAGATTATATGAGCGTCCCGGCGTCCCAGTCCAATGGAAGCGTCAGGCACAGCCTTCCCATACAAATACATGGGAGCGCGATTCACATTTCTGAGATGTACAATCCTGTTTATTTAGAAATAAATTATTACCTGTGGCGTTTGACAGCGGATTATGGATCATCTCTGTCCTACTCTTATACCCCTCTCCTCACTTTCATTCCATCTTACTTCTCTCTGACACACCAACCTATCTGTCTCTGTTCTTCCCCTGGGTCTCTTCCCCATCTCTCAAACCTTCCTGTCTCTCTCCAACTCCCCGAAGCAGACACATGTTCTCTTTCTCCCTTACTTGTTTATCTCCTCCATTCATATAAGAATGAGTCACTGTCACAGACAGCGGACCCCATGTGAGAAGTATTTAGCAATGAAACTCGAGACCCACACCAACGAACAGAAGGCGTTCTTACTGTCAAAGACTGGCCCGCTGCGGTCGTTGACCTGTGAGACTTTCTTGAGCCTGGCTCCTTTATGGATGTCTGCCAACAGGGCATTCCTGCCCCCCGCCTCACTGCCCTGGAGTCTAGGGGGGTCTGATCGTGACTGTCAGAGAGAGAGAGAGTGAGAGAGAGAGAGAGAGAGAGAGAGAGAGAGAGAGAGAGAGAGAGAGAGAGAGAGAGAGAGAGAGAGAGAGAGAGAGAGATGAGAACAACAACACCCCTACAGGAAATAATAATGAACCCTCATCAAACCCTCACCACGTCAACATGTACAATACACCCTCCTCTGTTGTCAACTTCAATACGACCCATATTCACTGTGGAATTTCAAAGATCTTGATCCGGAGACCAGAGGTCTAGTATGTTTCTATCTGTAGCGTTCAGAATGGCCAGTTGTATATTTCCATGTGAGTTCAGAATGACCAGTTGAAAATGTCCATGTGAGTTCAGAATGACCAGTTGTATATTTCTATGTGAGTTGTCCTACTTTCACAGGTTGTGTCTGCCAGTCGAGGAAACTCATTGAACATGAGAACACTGAGAGACTACTCTGGAAATATGACACCACAGTGCTACAGAGTGTCTGCTGTCTGTTTCACTGTGTGTGCATATACCTGTTCCTATGAGTGTGTGTTTGTGTGTGTAACTATACCTCCAATTAATAATGCAAATAACTGCCAGGTGGTTGACAGTCAATAGGAATAACGGGAGAGAGAGAGAGAGAGAGAGAGAGAGAGAGAGAGAGAGAGAGAGAGAGCCTGTGTGTGTGTGTGTGTGTGTATGTTTATGATTGTCAAAAAGAGTGTATAAGAATGTGTATGTGTGTTGACGCATTAACACAAGTCTTACCTGTGGAGAGGCAGCAATGGGTGGAGGTGGGGGCGGGGGTGCAGGGGGAGGGGGAGGTGGAGGGGGGGGCATTTTTGGCCTCAGGTACCTGCCGAACAGACCCAATAAGTGACCATGTGCTGACGATAAATGCATCAACTGACTATGATCATAATCCAACTACGGTGGAACATTTTCCTTCATAGTAGCGGCTTCTGTGGAAAGGGTCAAACTGACAGACCTTTTCCCCTCTCATTAGACAGGAAGTGCTTTCACCAGAGGACGTAGCAAACAGGAAACAACTAACACTCCTTCCTCTCCAGGGGGAATCTGAGATCCCCTTCCCACAATGCCTGGCGGTGGCAGCCCAGGGGGGCTCAGCAGGGAACAATGGCTTCTGTTGTCTGGGAAGTAGTGGTCATCTAACTGCCAGCCCCTGCTAGACCAAATGCCTTCCCCACCATTATGTAAAGACTGACTGGAAAACATATTAGGTAACATATTGAGTGTAGGCCTATTCCTCAGTAAAATGTGAGAGATAACTGAGGACAATATTATGCTGCAGAAACATCCTGATGTCAAAGAGGAGCAAGTAAGCTAACACCTCTCAAGGCTCTCGTGAAAAGAAAACTTCAACATAGTCTAGAATTGAATCCTCCATGGGAATCCCTTAAAGGAATCCCTTAAAGGATCACTTTTTGGTAAACAGTGGAATGATTCTGTTGGGTATCCCCTCTCAATTTCAATGACAGACAACAAACAATTGACAAACAATGGCAGAAAACAGTCTTATATTTGGAGTTCTGATGGGATATGACATAGGCCTATATAAAATCCCAAATGTTTATACGAATCCCAGATTGCCCCTCAGTGGAATCCTAAAAGGGACACCCTAACTTTATAACATGTACACAATCTGCAGATAACACATACTTGGCTCTGTTTGGAACTATGCTCCTTAGCAACACCGTAACGTGACATGCAGAACAGAACCTGTTTTTGTTGTCAATGTTTTGCAAATGCATGACATGAGGCCTCTCAATCTTATTTTAATTGACATGAATTCCAGCATTTCAGCGGTGGCTGTGTGCCTGTGTTTGTGTGTGTGTGTGTGTGTGTGTGTGTGTGTGTGTGTGTGTGTGTGTGTGTGTGTGTGCGTGCGTGCGTGCGTGCGTGCGTGTGTGTGTGTGTGTGTGTGTGTGTGTGTGTGTGTGAGTGTGTGTGTGTGCTTGTTGGCAATTGGCATAATATCCTAGCTATCTTTCTATTTCCATCCACATAACTGTGTCATGCAGCTTCAATGGCACTGCCACAAAGTTGCCCTCTAAAGCCAGGCATTTTGGCTGAGCATTTTACTGGAACAACAGGGACCTAAATAATATGTGAACAGTAACCCAGAACTTTAAGGGTACACAGTAGTCACTTTGTGTTGTCATTTCGAGGTAATGAACCCCCTGTTCTTTTTTATAAGGAGGCTGAGCTACAGCACTGATCTCGGCAAGCAGCTGACAGCCGCAACTGTTCAACCAACCCAAACAAACCCCCTCTCTGCGCCACTTCTCACCCCCTCCACATAACTGTGATTGAGAAGGCTAATCCTAAATACCACGACATGCAAGTGAAACCACACTAGTAGTGCAACTCTAAATAATCGCCTTATTTTCCCTTATCTGTGTTCGGCGACGTGCAGAATCAATGAGGTGAAACGTTTGATCAGTGTTACTATGACTTCCTTATAACCAAGACAACACCGCATTCGAAGTCCCATTCGATAAGAAAAAAAAAACTTTCCCGTACCAGGAAAGGCAAGCATTCATTGTTGCTGTGGCAACAGCTCGTGAACTTAGAATTATAAGGTTCTATCTCCGTTTAGGGTAGTTCAGAGATATTGAGCGTCAACGTTTTTACATTTCATTATGTTTGGTGAGATGGAACCTTTGTTTTTTTTATGAATTACTAACTCAAAAATGTCAACATTTAAAAAATAACACCACACAGGCATTAATAAACACCTAATGGATCAGATTATGTAAACAACTCAATTTTGACAAAAATGGAGATAGAACCTTATAATTCTAACGTCACGAGCTCTCAAAGCAATAAAAAGGAAGGTTGTCGGGAAAACGCTTTCTGATTCCAACTCGGAAAAGCATACCATCATTCCAGGAAAACATTCAAATGAATAGTGCAACAATAAATGTATGTCCAACAATTACCAAAGAGGCTTAATGGGGAAATAGCTATGATAGGCTAGAATCGCGATAGTCTTCACATAAGGCCCGTTATGCGTTGAGTAGTCTACTTACCTCTATGGACTGGCAGGAGCCGCCAGTGGCCCGAGGTGGTCTGTCTGTCCCGAGCTGGAGCGCACCACACTCTGACCCGGCCGGGAGATACTGTTACTGACGTCTTGCCCGAGCTATTTTTAGTTAAACGAGGAGGACCGCCACAGTTGGCAGAACCCAGACATAGCAATGTTGTTAATTCGGTTCTTGGTAGTTAGACCAGCTGAAAGAACGAGTTTGACAAGTAAGAAATTCCGTTGATCAAGTTTAGGTTGAGGCTACTCAAGTGGGAATGCTGCTCCTTTGAAGTTTCACAAAGTTTGCTAATGATGACAGTTCATTCAAATCAATTAATTCCGACGTTCAATTGGATGCAGTGAACACACGAAACTAAGTGTTCATATTAAAAACATAATTATCTTTGCATAGGGTGAGTGTTCCTCCTCGAGTCGTTGTTGACGCACAGTCCCTCCCACTGTGGTCGGCCGCTGCTTGCGAGGTTCGCGGCAGGGGGACTGCGCGAGGCCACACCTTCGTGACGTTAGAATTATAAGGTTCTATCTCCATTTTTGTCAAAATTGAGTTTTTTACATAATGAATTAATGGACTTTATTGTCATTGCTACAGTACAGGTACCAAACAACGAAATTTAGGAGGGGTGGCTCCCCTGGTGTTAGGAAAGGGGGGGAAAAAAACTTTTAAAAAAATCACAAGAAGGGAAGGAGCTGGTTTACATAAATAAAGGCTATGTACACTATCCACTGTACTATACTGTACAGATAGACGACTAGGGTTGTCATATTGCACAATAGTATTATTTCACATTTGTTTAAAGTGTCACAGTTTGCAGGCTTGAAATGTACATGTTTGTGCCTCAGCACTACACCTGATTTTTTCAGGCCAGCAGCTGCCATCAATCCGTCCAGACTGTCCAGGGCCCAGAACTTAGGTCTTTGCTGTGTTCAGGGCCTGGACGGCAGAACCCAATCTGATCCATTAGGTGTTTATTAATGCCTGTGTGGTGTTATTTTTAAAATGTTGGGTTTTTTGGGTTAGTAATTCATAAAACACAAAGGTTCCATCTCACAAAACATAATGGAATGTAAAGACTTTGACGCTCAATATCTCTGAACTGCCCTAAACGGAGATAGAACCTTATCATTCTAAGCTCACGCCTTGTTGCTTCAGACTCACTCGTTGCCCAATCATATCAGTGCCCAATCATATCAGTGCGCGCACAACGAGGCCCGAGGAACTGTCCCATCACTAACACCTGCCGTCGTGTCCGTGGGAACTTGGGAACAGGTTTTGTTGAGTGTGGAAGTTAGTAGGTGTGTTCTTGCGGAGAAATATATGTGTCGTCCGTGGACTTTTCTGTGACAGGGGCTCTTTGTGCATAATTCCACCTCCAGTTTTTTCTATAAAAGACTGTAGGCCTACCTTTGTATCTATAGACAATTGTGATAATAGTCCAAATAGACTACCATGGCAATAACAATAAACAAAATCTCTACATAACGGGGGGCATTTATTTACTCACAGGCTGCCTGATGGAGAAACAATATTTACCCCCTTGTGGTGGAAAGACGACATTAGACTCTGCAGCATACCAATTGTGGTTATCCTTATGTAAATTAGAGATAACACTGAAATGTAATCAGAGTAAGTCTTAAGTTTAAATTACCTTTTGCAATTGGCTACACGATATAAAGAGAGACAATATGAGTTGCCTACAACAAACTAGTCATAGAGAGATGATTGCTGTGGCACACACACACACACACACACACACACACACACACACACACACACACACACACACACACACACACACACACACACAGCCCATTGGTGACAGAGTAATACAGTGACACAGGGATGATCCTCTCTGGCTTTGATTGACACACAGAACATCAGTCAATTACACCCTGGGTGACAGTACTCAGGTTCTGTAAACGGCACTAATACGATGGAATTGCAGATCCCGTGAATGACTGACTGCTCCGGCAGAGACTTTGTTGCTTATGTCCTTCTCTTCTTTCATGGATTTTATTGCATATAGGAGAGCATTGATTTGAATGATTATTGAATGAAATACAAACACACTCACAGACATACTTTCACTTTCCAAGCAGTGAATTAATAACTAAACAAAACACTTCATAAATGTTTGTTTATTCATCTGCATTTACAGTAATCATGTTTTGCCTTCAGTGGAGTATTTACAGACATGATTACAAGGACACAGATCCACCAATGCCAGTGATATCAGTCACTATGCAACAACCTCTTTGGTCATTGGAAATAGGCTGGAAGTCGTATAATTCTCTGCATTTCTCTCATGCTTTAATTAGGTTGCATACAGCCTATGTAAAACATAAACTTTTTGTTCAGAGGCTTACTTTAAATGGTGCAAAATAACTTATTTTGAACATGACCCTTCAATACTGGATAACCAGGCTCGTGATCAATAGTTGAGTCCAGCATAAAGCATTGTAATTAACATGGCCTTATTACCTGTATGTGTGTTGACCACATATACAACCACAGATATAATATTTCTTATTATTCTATGGTGTTAACAAACATCTACTGAATAGTCACCTTTTCATTTGTAAAAACCTTGAGGAATATACATTATTTACCCAGTAATTAAAACAATTACGCCCCTATAGAAATACACCCTTGAACCCATTCAAATCATCACATAAAAACATTATCAATTGATTTTCAGAACAGTATTTCAGATATATCCTTCATATAATATTACCCAAATAATCCTGGAATGTGCGTAGCTATATGTATTACACTATTTATTGTTCTAATCGCCATAAATGACTGTATTACCTCAGCAACGTCTACTCTTCATATGTTCAGGTAAGTCTTTACAAAATGGTAGGTATAAAAGCATAGTGATTGATTGGTTGAAAGTGCTCTTTTCGCGTTACACACAACTGGCATGTCATTCATGACTCCCATCATTTATCCAGTATCCAGAGAGATTTTTCTAATTCACTCATCTGCACAGATAAACATTCCTTATCAATGGTTATTACCCTCTACTAACAGAAGGCTAAAAATGTAAAAACGTTGTTAATCTTTTGTGGCTTTCTTCATCTTCCACATCATAAGCCCTACTAGGAGAGGGCTAAAAAGTCTTTGATCACATTTTTCATTCTCATCTTCCTCCCATCACCGCGCCTCCTCTTTCCCAGCCAGGTCATTAGCCTGATCTTTGTTGTCCAGAGGGAGACTGGAGCGCACCCTTCGCTTCTCCTTGAACCGGCCCGAGCGTGACACCCTCAGGTTCCTGCGACAGGTCTGCTCGTTGAAGAGCGGCTCGATCTGAGAGTCATCAAACGTCTCGTCGCTGAAGAGACTGGTGCCTCTGCTCGCCTGTGGCTGCTCGGGTTGTTTTGGATGTTGTGTCTGTGGTTGTTGGGGGTCAGTTTGGGGCTTGGAGGCGGACTCAGAGACAGGGCCTGTTGGCTCCTCTGTTTGGGCAGCCAGAGGGCCCTGGTCTGTGTCATGAGTCTGGGGTGTGGTGACACCACTCCTCCTCTTACCCATGAATGCCCACCACCAAGGAACTCTCTCTGCCATCTTTCACCTGCTAGACAATAACAAAAGCAATACAGTAATCATCAATCAATACAGTAATGGTGGTCATCATTTCAACACTGTTCATCGCAGTCTGGTACTCCTCCTCCCTCAGTATCACCCATATTACAGACGTCACTCCCTTTACAGTGAGATAGGCACACTACACACTCTTCTATCTTAATGTGAATAATATCTGAATCCGTATCAGTCGTAATTTGTGACATTCTCCTATTATACATTGTGTAACTATTCATAACTCCTGTGTAAAACAGGTTTAATGTGCCGTGAGAACAGAACCGCGCGGACAGAGGCTGTGATTCATGGTTTAGTAATGCGCGCCGCTGCACCTCTCTCCCATCGGGTCACTCACCTGGGATATCCGGGCTACGGGACAAGACAGGGGTGCAGTGGGTCGGAATGGTCACTCAGTGCAAGTCTTGAAGAACAACCGCTAGTCTGTGATGACATCCAAATCCATGTATGATGTTTTTTTAGCATGGAGCTGCTGAACTCACTGAAAATCCTTTATGTTGTGCGTCCGAAAAGTGAGGTCTAGTAGGGAAAACTGTCTCCACCTATGCAAGACCTATTTCCACTTATTTTTGGTACCATTCTTTACGAGCGTGTCTCGTTGCCGTTTCAGTAAATCTCTGAGAAAATTACGAATGAATTGACAACTTTATAAGGAGGCGTCTGCTCTGCATACAGGGCCTGCAGGTTTCCGCCTCCGAAACTCTCATTGCGGAGCACCTGTCCGCGCCTCTGATTGGTTGAAACCTGCAAGACGCTCACGTGAGCTGTCTGGTTCAGGTAAACCCACTACAAGGGAGGGTTGGGCTTGTGGGTTGCCAGGCAACGTACCGCGGTGCGCACCTCTTCCTTCACTGACAGATTGCATGAGGCCCCTTTGTAGGCCTACCACTGTACATAATAGGGCCTAACCCGTAGCCAAGAGCCAAGTAGGCCTAGATGTAACTATACTAAACTGTTAGTTGTCTATTGATCAGCTGTAAGCACACGATACGATGGAATGAAAGTAGCGTTGGCACTGCGTTTTATTACTATTTTAATGACCACAACAAACGCGAGGTTTAGGCTACCATTAGGCCTAAAAGCCCAACATCGGTCAAAACAGGTTATGCGCATAATGGCTTGGCTACAAGTAGGCTATAGTATCATCCTTGGCTTATTGGTTCACAGACGAACTCCTGCTCACTCAATAGAAATGCAATCAGTGCTAAGATAACCTGGAAACCTTCTCAACACAGAACGTGGGCGAGAAAGGAACCCCGTGGCTTTTCACTATAGGTGTGAAAGTTTACGTAAACTCAAATAGCTACAGAAGAAGTCTGGACTGGTGCCAGTTTCACTTGTTGTGTGTTGCTTGTCGGATGTGCAGGACCAGGTTCAGGATGCTTGGGCATGGTCACATACTGTGCATTCATGAGTGTTGTAGTTTCTCTCTCTCTCTCTCTCTCTCTCTCTCTCTCTCTCTCTCTCTCTCTCTCTCTCTCTCTCTATCACACACACACACACACACACACACACTCACACACACACACACACACACACACACACACACACACACACACACACACACATAACACACCCCACACGAAAGCACATGGCCACACACAGTGGAATACCACAGGGCAATGGAGGCGATAGAGAATGGATTGAGATTGAGATTCTAATGTTCTCAGGTGGCATGTCTGGACGGGTATGGTGTTATACCAGGTCCAGTTGCAGCATGGTTTGACTGGGTGGGCATTTGGAAATGTAGGATTGGCTAGAAATGACAGGTTGATACATATAACACTAGGATGACATGGACATTACCTCAGGGCAATGCTTGTGTACAGGTGAATGCTTTATGGGTGGAGGAGTGAGTGAATGGGATGGAGTAGGGCAATTAATGCTGAATGCCTTTAGCGGTCAGAAGGGAAATCACTTCTTGGTATGTGGTTTCTATAACTTGCGTAACCACAGAGAGAGAGGTTGTCCTCAGGAATGCCTGTCTAAACAGTTTCTGTGTGCATACATATGGCCCAGATCAGAACAGAAACACAGACAGAAAGGGGGAGGGAGTGAGATTGGAGGGAGGACTCTGGGAATACCTGAGAGGTTTCCTTCGTCTCAAGCGAGAGAGAAAGTTCTCCTGGAAGAGCAGGAATGTGGGTCAGGCATCCCTGCTCTCTGTCTTACATGCCTGTCTGCATACCTGGGGGACTCCCTCCCTGTCCCACCCTGATCGAAACTGCACAGGAAACCCTTTGCGTATCACCATAACCAGTGGTGCCCCTCCCCCCCGGACACACACACACACACACACACGCGCACACACACGCGCACACATACACACACACACACACACACACACACACACACACACACACACACACACACACACACACACACACACACCAAAAAGGATACTTCTGATAGGTCTACAGGTCCACCAGGTGGCAGCACTGAGCGTGACACAGTAGACGAATCAGTACAGTAACATACCTCAGTTACACAGAATGAGGGAAATATCTCAGAGGCAGATGCACTTTGGGACAGGACCATACACCATTCTGTAACTGTACAATGCAACTGTGCTGTAACTCAATAGGCATATCACTGAGGTTAGTCACTCTACTCCCTTTATGTTCCACATATAAATTCTAGGTTACAAAGGTTACCCAAATGTACACATGTATTAACTTTAACTTCTGCAATGGATCAAGGATTAATTTAAACAAATCATAGGTAACCCCTTGCAATGCAAGTAGGTGTGCAGTTACATCAAATAGCTGCTCAACGTGGTTAAAAATAAAGTGCCCTCCATAAATATTGGAAAGAGGAAGAATTTGTCTTCTTTTAACAATTTGGATTTGAAATGAAAGCACAACATTTTTAAAACATACTGGCCCTATTTCAGGGCTCCAAAAGTATTGTAAAAAACAATATAATGTGTAAATAAAGTAATCATGGTTAGTATTTGGTTAACAATCCTTTGCATGCAATAATTGTTTGAAGTTTGCAACCCATTGACCCCACCAGACACTGTGTATATTCTTTGGTGATGCTCTGCCAGGCCTGTACTGCAGCCATCTTCAATTGTTGTTTGTTTTGAGGTCTTTTTGCCTCAAATCTTATCATCAGGAAATTAAATGCATGTTCAATTGGATTTAAATCTGAAGATTGACCAGTCAATAACTTTCAGCTTTTTGGCCCTAAAAATCTCTGTAGTTGCTATGATAGTATGTTTTCGGTCATTGTCTTACTATATGATGAATCGTCATCCAATTAATTAGGCAGCATTTTCTTGTACTCGAGCAGACAAAACGTTTCAGTACACTGTAACGTCATCAATTAAGACAAGTTAACCTGTTCTTGTGGTAGCGATGCAAGCCCAAACCATAGCACTCTCTCCACCATGTTTCACAGATGAGGTGGTATGCTGTAAATCTTGGGCAGATCCTTTTTTTCTCCAAACGTTCCTCTTGCAATCATTCTGGTACATGATCATATTTTTCTGAAAGACCATTTTCTAGACCTCTGCATGCATTTATGGTAGTTTTTCTTTACGGTTTGCACCCTGTAGTGAAGCATCTTTAGTTCCTAGTAGCCGAGAATCATTCCTAGTCATTGACAGCTCTCTTCTGCAAAAATCACATGATGAAACACACCTGACTAACCAGAAACACAGATCAAGCCAATTTTAATAATAATAATAATACTAATAATACTAATAATAATACATTAGACGTATATAGAGCTTTTCTAGACACTCAAAGACGCTTTACAAACTGAAAAGATCGAGTAGTAATAATAAAAAGAAACAAACGGTTAATAGAAGAAAGTATAGGGGCCTAATTAAGGTAGTGCTGGGGACACATGGGAAGGGGAGGGTGAGAGGGTTAACTGGTGAAGGCGAATGCCGCCTTGCAATAGGGGGACTATGTATAAAAAGGGTTACAATTTCTAAATGGTGAAATCTGAATTGTGTCTACTTTTGTCACGACTCCGCCTCCACGACCACTACCTGCAGTGATTGACACACCTGTCTGCGATCTGGCAATCAACTCTTCACTACAAATACCCTGCACCTGCTGCTCGTCGATGCCGGATTGTTGGCATTCACGGTTTTGTGCCACGCGTCAAGCGCCGTTACCCTGCTTGTCTGCTCGTCTGCTCGTCAACCCGTTGTTTAACCCTTGTTCTCCCTGTCCTCCAGAAGATACCCAACCTGCCTGACCCCTACCTGCCTGACTGCCCGTCTGCCTGCTCGACCCCTGCCTGTCTGATTACCCGCCTGCCTGCTCGACCCCTGCCTGTCTGATTACCCGCCTGCCTGCTTGACCCCTGCCTGTCTGACTGCCAGCCTGCCTGCTCGGCCCCTGCCTGTGTGACTACCCGCCCGACTGCCCCGCCTGATCCCCTTCTGTAAAACCATTCTGATTAAAAACTACTTGCTTAACACTTACCTGCCTGTTTCCTGCGTCTGCATTTTGATTCAGCCTCTGATTTGTGACAACTTTAACCTCATAGTAATTGTTTAATCGAAACTGTTGGAATATACAGCTAAAATAAGTGCTTCGTCTTTCCAATACTTGAAGGGCACTGTATATTTTCAATGAAGGCTTGGTTCACCCCTATATTTATAGTATGCAATTAATATTTCATGTTGATATTGGTCTACTGAGACCCAGCTGTGACAACATGACCGATCATGAGTCCTCATTACCAGACAACTCAGTGTATGCCTACAGTGTCCTAAAAGTGTGTGTGTGTGTGTGTGTGTGTGTGTGTGTGTGTGTGTGTGTGTGTGTGTGCATGTAGATCAATGTGTTTCTGTGTGTTTGTATCGAACAAGGTAACCCTGTCAAAATAAGGTGTGCTAAGCATGAGAGAGGGAGAGTGAGAGATAGAGAACAGAGAGACAGCCTGTTAGACTGGTAGAGTCAGCTGTGAAGCCTGTCATAGGAAGTACTGTACTGTATCTATGTACAAAAAAGAGAGTCAGACAACTCAAACCTCAAACCTTCCAAGCTTTGTCTTTTATACTCTTGTTCAGACAGACAGACACGGAGAGACTGAAAGACACAGACAGACAGACAGACAGACAGACACTCATGGCAGTATCTGAGGTCCAGATAGAAAGAATAGGAGGGATCACATAATGCATGACACAGGATTGTTGCCAAGGACAAATACAATAATACAGCTTGTGGCAGGAGCTCTAAGGTGGAGCGTGAGAAATGTCTCTGATTGTGTGATTGTGGGACTATGTGGGACTGTGAACATGAAATGGCCCTCCAGGTGAAACTCACCTGAGCTTCACCTCAGAGAGCTGTTGGTTGTCATGGCAACACTCCAGACTCCGAAACGCTCTGGAATGCAGTGTTGGCATGCAGAAGGAAAGTCACTGTTTCTCTTTCACTCCCTCCCCCTATCTCTCTCTGTCTTGTAACATGGTCACCTGCCTGTTTACATGGCAACTGCTGTCCTATTCATGTAATTACATAAATGTGTGATTGGATTATTGTGTCAACATATACAGACACAGGCCTGTCATACTTTACACACACACGCGCACACACACACACACACGCACGCACTCACGCACGCACGCACACACGCACGCACGCACGCACACACACACACACACACACACACACACACACACACACACACACACACACACACACACACACACACTCACACACACACAGTCTGGACGGATTGATGGCAGCTGCTGGATTGAAAATCAGGTGTAGTGCTGAGGCACAAATGTGTACATTTCAAGCCTGCAAACTGCGACACTTTAAATGAATGTGCAATAACACTATGTGCAATATGACAACCCTAGGGTACATAAGGTTGCAGAGAATAGGAAATGTTAGAATAGGTATAGCATAGCATAGAGTACAGCAATATGTTAGAATAGGTATAGCATAGCATAGAGTACAGCACAGTGTTTTATTTGTACAGTATAGTATAGTGGATAGGGTACATAGCCTTTATTTATGTAAACCAGCTCCTTTCCCTTCTTGTTTTTTCCCAGTTTTTTTTCTTTCAGCACCAGGAGAGCCACCCCTCCCAAATTTCGTTGTTTGGTACCTGTACTTTATCAATGACAATAAAGACCATGCATTCATCATCATTCATTCACACACACACACACACACACACACACACACACACACACACACACACACACACACACACACACACACACACACACACACATTATGAGATTATATGAATCATTTCTATATGTGCTAATGATGAGAGTGAACATTGATTGTGCAATATGACAACCCTTGTGTACATAAGGTTCAGATATAGGAAATGTTAGGATATTTATAGCATAGCATAGAGTACAGCACAGTGTTTTATTGTATAGTATAGTAGTATAGTATAGTGAATAGTGTATATAGCCTTTATTTATGTAAACCAGCTCTTTTCCCTTCTTGTTTTTAGTCTTTTTTCCAAGCACCAGGGGAGCCCCCCCCTCCTAAATTTCGTTGTATGGTACCTGTACTGTATTAATGACAATAAAGACCATCCATTCATTCATTTATGATACTAAACTATAACAGTAACTAACTACTAAAACCAAACACGGGGGGGGCGCTATTGCTCCCACCCACCAAAATCGATGACGTACTATCTCTGCGACATTTTCTTGCGGCATTTTCAACATGGCGTCATGTTGATGAAAAGCAACATTATTTTTGAGTAGGGTCCATCTGCGCGCAACAAATCCAACACCCGGAAATGTGTTATGCAAATATGCAGGCGCGGTATGATGACGTATGGTACATCACATTTCCGGGTGATGGATTTGATGCGCGCAGCGCAGATGGATACACTAGGAGTAAACCATGAATCGCCTTACTACGGCCTTACTACGGTGAAAACTACGGAAAAAAACTAATATGTAGAGTACAGTCCTATCAATTGTTCGAAAAGGAGTAGGAAGAAGCCTGTCCTACCCCTGTTTATACTTAACAATTATGCTTACATTATATAATCCAATTAATTAATACATATATTTCAGTATCATCCGTTCTAATACTTTTTCATTAAAAATAATTTAAACCTTTTTTTAAATAGAGCAATAGAGCAATATTTCTGCTTTCCTTCATATTTTCTTCATATTTTTGACATTAGGAACAAGTTATTAGTGTGATCACGATATCCGACCTCATGTACAATCTGTACTGCAGTAAAAATGTGGAACGCCCTTCCTATAATCTTAAAGGAGTGCAAAACACTGCCCACCTTCAAAACCACTCTCAAAAAACATTTACAGGAGGCTGCAATCCGTAACTGGACCCTCTAAATCAAAAATCAGATTAAAAGACCCGAACTACCCACTGTACATACTTTGTGTTTTGTCCCCCGCCCCCACCTGTGGTGTATGTCCCCACCTGCCCTACCCGCTGTACATACCTGATGTTTTGTTGTATTGTTCTTCCCATGATGGATGTATTTTTATCTTGTAGATAGTAATAGTTATTTGTCTGTATTATCTTGTAGATAGTACTAGTTTGTTTTGTCGGTCTTACATGTAACGATGAATTGAGAATCAAGGACCCCAATTGAAATAAGCCAGTGGCTTTCTTGGGTTTTTATCCTGTTAGTTGACCTTGTATGTAATATGTACTTTCATGTACCTACTTCTGCAAATCTTCTAATAAAGTTTTCAATCAATCAATCAAAATCCTCATAGCTTTTTTCTGTAGTGTAATCAATGGGTTTAAAGTGCTTTTATATTCATTTCCCCATATCTCCACACAGTAACTCAAATAGGGTAAGACAAGACAACAATATAGAGTATACAACATCCTCTGTTCCAGAATATGTTTTGCCCTGCACAATACTGCAATACTCCTTGATACTTTGGATCTAACGTATCTTATATGAGATTTCCAACAGAATTTACTGGGCTTAAAGTGCAGACTCTCAGCTTTAGGTTAAGGGTATTCACATCCAAATTGAAGGAAGGGTTTATGAATTATAGCTCTTATGTATAATAACCAAAAGTAATTAGACAATTGACTCAAAAGCTGTTTCATGGGCCAGTGTGGGCTATTTATTCCTTCATTATTTCTTTATCAATTAAGCAGGTAAAAGGTCTGAGTTGATTCCAAGTGTGGCATTTGCATTTGGAGGCTGTTGCTGTATACGCACAACATGCAGTCAACAGAGCTCTCAATGCAACTGAAACAGGCCATCCTTAGGCTGTAAAATGCACTTCAATTACATCTGGATTGTTTCATTTCAAATCCTTTGTGGTGGCATACAGAGACAAAATTATGGAAATTGTGTCACTGTCCAAATACTTCCAGACCTAACTGTATATAAATAAAAGAATGTCAATGACCCAGGTGAGGGACTTTATTAGGTCAAACAGGTTTGAGGGGTCAGGCAAAGGACTTGGTGGAGTCAGGCAAGGGTCAGGCGATCATCGTTGTAATCCATGGAGCAGGGCAGGAACCGTGGTGCAAGGTGCTGGGCTGGAGGTGTCCATGGTGCTGAGTGCACACTGATGAGCTAAATAAAACATTCTATTTCTGATGTCAACAGCACTAGGGCTCCTTCACAAAACCCTTACTGGAATCTTCATACACTCTGTGAATTAGTCTTTACTTTCTGATGAGTCAACAGCAATAACCCCATCCAGTGCGACATGTAGATAGCATATATTTAGAATATGTAAAATGCAAACACCAGAAATGCAAGAAAGTTTATGAGGTATACCAAATGGAATTAATAACAAGTGTTACAACCCTTCTGTCTAGAGTAAAATAAGGGCCTAACAGGGTAGAGTGCAGAATGTACAGGTGTGTTGCAACACAAATGCCCAAAAAAAGTGTACAAGGGATCAAATCAATTCAAGCTTTATTTGTATAGCGCATCTCACAAGATACGACTCAATGCGCTTCAATCAAGACATCATTGCTGATTGCACTTTAGCACAAGTGCTCTTTCAACATTGTCTCTATGGTCTTTCAGCTTCCTTTTCTTCTCACATTTTCGACCATATAATGGTGAGACAGCTGCTTCTCACTGTTGAGACAAAATGTTATAAAGAAGTGATTAATAATTAATTTAAGAAACTCACATTCATCAGTGGTTGCAAACTGTCATGGAATTTGTATTAGCACTCTCCTCATGTTTCCAAAATGCATTGCAAATGCAATGCACTAACAAGTCATTGGTCACTCTTCGTTGGTGTTGAACTTGTTGAGCCCTTTCCTAAAATAATAATACAGTGCTTAACCATGTTACAATGAAAAGGTGCAGTTAAGTACTGAATGAGTCACTCACTTTCTTTCCTTGATCATTCTACCTCAAGTGTCCTGATAGAAAGTGTGGTTTCACTTTCCAGGCTTCTGACATCTTTGTCCCTGGTAACAGGATACACACATAAGGATGACTATGTGTACAGCTGTGAATGGTGGATAGTATGTTTGTATGCAATAAACTTCATTCACACTAACCAATTCTTTAGGAGGAAAGCTGTAAGGCCTCTTGAAGTACGTGTGGTCCTCGTCAGTGTCCAGTGGCATCTGTACAGAGTCCACCATTATTGCCAGTATGTTTTACATGCATGGAGTATGTGTTTTAGGAGCAGTAGCCCATTCAGAAACAGGCACACGGTCATAGATACTTAGTGAGAGATGCACTGACCATGGTGTTGCTTGCATGACTCCTTTTAACACTTGAATAGGTCCTGAATACAGGTGGGACACTGTCGTGAAGGGTCGCTCTGCCTTCCTCACTAAAGTGAGCAAACTTCCTTCCATATCTGAAATTAACACACATTATCTTCACCGGAAGGTTGAATTGTAGGGCCAGGTGTTACCCCAAAGTCCTCTTGATAATAAATGTACAAATACAATTATTATTTTTGTAGCACTGCAGCATACCCTTCCAGCCCAATGTTTTCCACCAGGACAATACACCACCACCTTCTCAGGAGAGACATGTCATCCTAAAGAAAGAGCAGTTACTCAATTTGCATTCAAAGTCTTATAGCATATTGATATAATGGGTTCTTGTTTTCTTAATACTTACAATGCTGAAGTCAAAGGTAGCCTCCATGGCGAAATACCAGGCATACTGTAATGAGAAAAGACACAAAGACAAGATTACCATGTGACAGCTTATAACTCAGTGAGAAGGTAGTCACACACATCCAATGAAATGTACATGGCTGATAACTCCATAGGAAAGTGATATGAGAGGTCTGCACACATGAATGTTCCTTAATACCTTTTATTGCACACCTTTTTATTTGCAAATGCACAAACAGAATGTTGGTCAGGACTAAGTGGTGGTCAGTCATTGTTACATACATTTACACATTTTTTTGATGGTTTTAAGGAACAATCAAGTGTGCCATATCACTTGGTGGCATTACCATAACTCACCATTATCATGAAGACACCACAGTCATTGCCACTGGTCTGCCTCGGAAGCCCCTGTACGAAGAAAAGTTAGTTAGAGAATAGTAGGTAATTATGACTATAGCTATAATATGATAGTAACATTCAAACAATACCTCCAAATCCAGACCAGTCTTCTCTGTCCAGGATCCCGCAACAATTTTCTCAGCAACACCCCTGGGCAACCAAGAATAAAACTAAGTCAAACAAAGAAGTACACACCTCCTACAGGAGAGAAAAAAGGAACAACATTCGTACCACTGCTGCTTCAGAACCACTTCACACCATGCAAGTCGGTCGATCATGCTTATTTGCAAAAGTTCAATGAGGAGGATTTCTCTGTGTTTCTCTTTCCTTGTGTTGGAAATGTGTCTATTTAAGTCCACTCCAGCTTTCGGGAAGCCAATCCTTTCTGAATGTTGGACAAACAATCAGTACATAATGCATGCATTGCCACAATGCCTCCTGATTGAACACAAGTCTTTAGAAATGGCAGTAACATTAGACAGGTCAGGGGACCGCCAGGACACACATCATAGGCAGGTCAGGGGACCGCCAGGACAAACATCATAGGCAGGTCAGGGGAACGTGACCGCCAGGACACACATCATAGGCAGGTCAGGGGAACGTGACCGCCAGGCAGGTCAGGGGAACGTGACTGCCAGAGCAAAAAATATTTGGGGCAACCTTAATAGTGTTCTGTAGGCTTCAGAGGTGAATCCCCTTGGAGTTTTGAAATACTGCGAATCTAGAAAGAAAATTTCTTTCTGGTGTGGCCTCATTACCTACAGGGAATAACGCATTCTGGACAATAAGCAAAAAGGACACTTTGGGGGTAATACAATAGACACAAACTCACAAGCAAATGGCATATGAAGGTTAAAGCTGAGAAATGCTCAACTACATTGTATGTCTTTATAATCTACTACTGTGGATGTCATATGTTGCATATAAAGTTATGCTCTGTATATATATATATATATATATATATATATATATATATATATATATATATAACAATTGATAGGACTGTACTCTACATATTAGTTTTTTTCCGTAGTTTTCACCGTAGTAAGGCCGTAGTAAGGCGCATCAAATCCATCACCCGGAAATGTGATGTACCATACGTCATCATACCGCGCCTGCATATTTGCATAACACATTTCCGGGTGTTGGATTTGTTGCGCGCAGATGGATACTATAGTTATTTTTGGGTCGGAACGGTAACCATAGATACTATGACGGTGTGTAACTTTTTCCTTCAAGGCCGGTGTCGATATGGCGATAAGTGTTGGAACGAGCACCCGAGGGGAGGGGGAGGGGGTGGAGGAGGTGCAGGAGGTGGTAGTTATGGAGATTATAACAGTCGTCCGGCTCAACAACCCAGCAACAGAGGCGGTGGTGGAGGTACTGAAACCCATCAGGCATGGTCACATGATCATTGATTATTACGATGTATGATTTCATAGTATTAGTACTGCTATTATTTGGTCTTGTAGGCTGTCTAGCTTAATGAATGTCCTTTTTTCCAGGGTTCGGGAACCGAGTGTGGGTGAACCCTTCTCAGAGATCAGGAGGAAACTACGTCCAGCCCTCCTCCTTCTCCTCCTCCCGTCCCGGTGATGACTGGGGGGGTCGCGGCGGTGGTGGAGGAGGAGGAGGAGGAGGAGGAGGAGGAGAAAGCGTCAAGAGCTCCGATTTTAGTTTTTCCTCTCCCAACAGATTTTCTGCTCTCAGTCCGCCGAGTAACTTTGACAAGGGTGGGAGAGGAGGTGGAAATGAAAATGAGAAACACTTGTGAGTCAATTTGCTCGGTAAGATTTGAGTTCACAAAAGTAGCGGTCTATAATGTAGGTTTATTACAATGATTGTATCTCTCTTGCCCAGGGAGACCATCCAGAAGGACATGGAGATTTGGGAGACTTCAGGCCAGTGGGTTTTCTCCTGTTACTCTGTCCTGAAAGACACCATCTCAGGTAAAGACATACAGCAAATGGCATGGGAAATAAGGAAACAGAATATATGGAATAGGAAAAAAAAAAGTTTTTCCTTTCTGCAGGGTTCACAGAGCTCTCTCCGGAAGAGCTGAGACTGGAGTACTACAACAACAGAGTGTCTGGAGACCTGCAGGGCTATGTGAGTTCAATCACCTTGACATTCATTTATGTTATTGTATTTACCTGTATTAATTTACCAGGGTAGACCCAACAGTAAAGGGTGATGAGGACATCTGACTGGGCTAACTCAATGTTCTTTCTGTGGATTTGAAGGCCAATGGCATCAACCAGCTGGTCAACCAGTGGAGAAGCAGAGTCCAGGAGCTTAGGGCTATGAATGCAACCACCCGCATCGCTATAGTGAGACACACACACACACACACACACACACACTTCTTTTGAAGGATGTATTCACACAATGACCAAACAGAAAGCTGTATGTGAATGGACCGTTATACTGTGTCCTCTCTTTTTACAGCTTGCAGAGTTGGACAACCCAGCCCCTCAGGCCTCCTCTGGTGTCTTTGGGTCGACAGCGACTGGACTTGGGTCCTCCACATCCAGCTTTGGCACTGGAGGTAAGGATTAGATATGTGTTGTGTGTTCTTCATAGTAAGAGAACAAGAGAAGCAACCCACCATATGGCCTGTATTTTTCAGGATGAGGGTAGTGTTTATAATGTGGCATGTGGTCAGTAATTGGACAGTCCTTTTCCCCTGGTTGGCCTACCCTCAAATATCTCAAACATTTAATATGAAGACTTTTTGTCACATAGAAGACATTTCTATCTGCAAAGTTCAGAATGATACACAGACATAACAGTATATGACCCAGTCCCTATGAAACAGATTTTGTGATCGGATTCTCCTTCTGTTTCTAGGTTTTGGCATGCCGGCACAGACCCAGACTCAGGACAGCAGTGCCAGCAGCTTCAGTTTTGCTGCTCCAAGTGGAGGATTTGGTTCTTCGGTTGCCCAATCTGGCTCAACCGGTTTTGGCAGCGCCACAGCAAGTGCCACACAGCCTCCTACTGGTTTTGGCTCCTCCTCTTCTTCTTCCTCTGCACCCACAGCTGCTAGTTTCTCATTTGCTGGCCCCGCCGCCACCAAGGAGCCACCCTCTTCTGGGTTTGGAAGTTCCGCATCTGGGTTCAGCTTCTCCTCATCAGCCAATAGCGGCGGAGGATTTGGCTTCGGGGCTGCAGTGGCAGCTACAGGTGGAAGTGGGGGTGCGTTTGGACAGACGAGTGGAGGATTTTCTCTTGGGGCGAGCGGTACTGGGGCAGTGGCAGGGACAGGCTCTGCTGGGGGGGCTACAGACAATCTCTTTACCCCCCAGAGCGAATTGACTCCAGACGAGCTGAAGGAGTTCGGGGGGAAGAGGTTCACACTGGGGCAGATCCCCCTCAGGCCTCCCCCTGCTGAACTACTGGTGGTTTGACTGTACTTTTACCATATGGACTCATCTGGTTACGGTACATAAATGCAGCTGCAGAAATGAATGTTTTTTTTTTGTGATCAAGATTTTTTATTGCTTTTATCAACACATAACAACGACAATACAGAACAAGAAAGGAAGGGAGGGAAAAAATAAAGAAGACAAAAAAGAAAAGGGGTAGTGTAGCAGACAAGTCACAGCCAAATAGTAGAAATACAACACAATCCGGATTGGGGTAAGTGGAAAATCAAATCATAGAGCAGTCAAGTTAGTCAAGTTCAATGAATAAGCCTTTCATGCATCAACTGTACTGGGCCTTGCTTTGTTCAATCTGGCCGTTGTGCACTCAAGATTCACAATCCTCTGTAAAGAGTAAAACCAAAAAGTGTTCATACTGAAATCAGGTGTTATCCAATGTTGAAGAATAGTTTTTTTTGCAGAGGTGAAACCAGCAAATAGCATTTTCTTTTGCGTAATACTTAAATCGAAATCAGAGTCATCATTGAGCAAACATAAACATGGATTAGGAACATAGTCAATCTTAAATAACTTGGACATTACAGAATTGACATGGTTCCAAAAGTTGGCCACGACTGGACACTCCCAGAACATATGGAGAAATGAACCCGGTGTGGGGGTAGGGCAGAATTGACAGTAGTAGTTGGGTTGTAGTTTCATTAAGTATCTTCTATATGGTGTAGCATAGGCCCTGTGGATGACTTTAAAATGAATTAACTGATGAGCTAAGTTTTTGGAGGTTGAATTGAGATTAGACCATATTGTGTCCCAGTTTGGGTGGAAATCCAATTCACCAAGCTCTCGGCTCCATAAAGCCTCAACCGCAAGTGGTTTTTTAATTGCGTCCATTAGATTGCGATATATTCTGGATACACAGCCACGAGAGGTTGGGGTATGTTCAATCCAGGCTATCATGGGGTGAGTTGGAAGTGGGGAGCGCCAAGGCACTCCATAGGCCTTGAGTGAGGACCTCAGCTGTAGATAGACAAAATATGATGACGCTGGAAGGACAAACTTAGTTTGGAGGTGCTGGAATGAAACTAGGCCATCATTGTCATACAGGTCTCTGAGAGTATTTACACCCCGAGAGCTCCATGTTTGCTGGGTGAATGGTCGGTTACCCGACATTAAGTTTTGGTTATTCCATAGAGGAGTGGAGGAACAGAATCAGAAATGAATGTTGAGATGATTTATGGTCAGTTATATGTTGCTTTATAGAACTTTATTGATTTAGTTTATTTTGGGAATATAATCATATGTGGATGGTTTTTGCAATAAATATTTTTTTCAATCATGATTTGTTGTGTAGTTTGAGTTTTATACATGTAACGTCTTGTGTGGAATAGCTAGTATTTATAATAGCTTTAATAGGAACATTATACTATACTGGGTAGGGCCTCCCTTTGCTCTCAAAACAGCTTCAATTCTTTGTGGCATTGATTCCAGAATGATGTTGGAAGCATTCCTTTGAGATTCTGGTCCATGATGACATGATTGCAGATTTTCAGGTGCACTTTCAAGCTGTAAATCTCCTGTTCTACCATATCCCAAAGGTCTTCTATTAGATTAAAGATCCTGTGACTGGGAAGGTCACTGAAGAACACTGAAGTCATTGTCATGTTCATGAATCCAGTGTGAGATGATCTTTGCTTTGTGACATGGTGCATTATCATGCTGGAAGTAGCTATTGGAAGATGGGTACATTGTGGCCATTGGTATTAACTGGCCCAAAGTGTGCCATTCCCGACACCATTACACCACCTGAATCAATGAGGTGTACAAGTGTTCCTAATAAAACGTATATGTACGTGTTACCTGTAAATGAATTATAGCACAAGATTAAACCATAAACTAGATAAAGAGAAAGCAACATTGGATTAAAATGTATTAGATGCTAAGTTCAATAATGGGTTTCAGAGCAAACTTTGAGTCCTGCATTTCATTTGTGTCTTCCCTCCATCGCTTCTGCACAAAGAAAGAAAATCCTGTTTAGTTAACCATGTATTGTGTAGTCATATTATAACTTGGACAACAGCATAAACATTATAGTCAGTAAGTATTTGCTGTAAAGAAAGTTACAGTTTCAAAGTAAACCCATTTTGGGTTTCCCACCTCATATACACAAGTCACTTCATATGTACTGTACTTTGTTTAAACCTTTTAACTTTTAATTTGTACTTATCCTTGTCTGTAAATACAGTTGTAAAATGTCATTAAAAATATTCTAGCTGAATAACTACTTTTATCCCAATTAGGAAGCTAGCTAGTTCGATAATATATATATATATATTTAGAGTAAATATCTAACTATAGAATAACATAACATCTATTCTAGAGCTCTGAACATGTACTTTTTAAGTTTGAGATTATCTCCTTATTACTTACCCAATTATAAGATGTTACAATTGTCCAAATAAGATGGCAAGGGGAAAATGCTGATCTTCAGAAGAGTTGAAATGTTGAATTGACACAAGAGTCTTCTCCAAATATTCCTTGAGGGTTGACTTGGTTGTTCCTCTTGATTTAAAAAATATATTTCTTGTTGTTTCTTGTTCCTTTTAATTAGCTTGGTGATTATTTCTTCTTTTTGAAGAAGCTGTAGTTCTCTGGTTGAGACCCCACTTCCAATATCAATGAATGATCACATAGGGTCTTGCTCTTGTTCTTGGTCTTGAGGGCAAACTTGAAGAGGTTTGACACAAATCAACATTTTGTTTCCACTCACATAATAGCCTTCTCACAATATGCTTTTGATGCAGATGGGTTGGCTGTCAAGCAATGATTCTTTGGTATTACACATGGTTATTTCTCCATTGTGTCAACAGTCCAGATGGAAAGGCATAGTTGTGGCGCCATTAATTGTACTCTTTATCTTAGACAGTTCCAAAAAGGTTTTGTAGGTCTGCACATCCAGTTGTCCTGGTCTTCAACATGAGATGGTTCAGCAGTGACTTTGACATAGTCTAAAAAGACCAAACAGCTTAGTGAGATCCAGACGAAAAACCAAATGGTTCAGACCTCTTTTCCTCCGACATGACTATGACCTTTCTAACTATGGTTAAACACTATATTAGCGTGTTTGACTGTTTTATTACGGTTGTAAGTACAATGTAAAACATATTGTCATTACTCCTTTGCCACATTGTAATTACAGCAGTGTAACAACAAGTAATAACAGTATTTGTTACACTGTACTTAGATGTTATAACGTGGTAAATAAACACATGTCAAAACAAACTGTTGTTTTTGAACTTAATCCCAAAGTCAGAATTTGAACCGTGACCTTTGGGTAACACTATATTACAGAGTTTGAATGACTGTGTAATAACTATTGTAAGTGCAATGTAACATGTTATCATTACTCTTTACACTATACTTACAGCGGTGTAACCATGAGTAATAATACTATTGTCATTACTCCTTTGCTACGGCGTAACATGACTGAGAGAGGGAGAGAGAGATTGTTGTTATCGCATGGCTTGCCCCTTCCATGTAGTCAAGCAGAATTTTGCACCAAGAGACGACCAAAATTGTTCACTCCCAACTCAATACTTCAAATAAGACAATTCTAGGTGCGTTTTATTTGTATTTTGAAGTAAAGAATGCTGTGTTCGTAAATTTGCTCACAGTGGTTCAAAGTCATAGAGCGACCAAGTAATTTGCTTGGACTAGACGCAGTGGTTCTCAACCTTTTTTGGGCCAGCGCCCCCCTGTCCATTATCCAGGCCTCTTACCGCCCCCCCATCAAAAAAAGTAGGCTTATTTTCTTCCCTAGATATTAATGTTGACTAATATTCTGTGTTATATAATTTAAAAAGCATGTCACTGAATGCCAAATAATAGATTGGATTTAACTGGGCAGTTGGAATATCATTATCATTAGTTTACCAGAGAGCAGAAAAGCCATGTGAATGTGAATAAAAATGCTGTTTCTGAGTGTTAAACAAACTCAGACAACATCAGAGAATACAAACAGACTGCTACGGAACAGCAGCAATTTCACACATGTCCGATGCAGAACAAACAGTAGGCTGCAGAACTGTACATTACAACTAACATTGTTAGTTTTTTTTAAGTGTGCTGGTGTTGCATTTCTCCAAATTGCTGTTTTATGATGCTAATATTTATTCATTTTTGATTGGACTTTGGGGGGGGGGGGGGGGGGGTGGTGGTGTCACAATATGGCGGCAAACGCTAGGGGGCTATTATTTTAATATTTTATTTAGTATTCTATGGTATTATTTTCATAAACTGACCACTTCGAATTTCTCATATCAAAACATATCAAAACATAACAACGTTCCAAAGTTCAGAGCTTTGCGCTCTGGGAGCGCTCAGAGATGGGCGCTCTGACTGAAAACACGGTTTTGTCCCGTAATAACACTGATGACAACTGATCAATACAAAAGACGCTGCAGCTGATGCGTTCGTTTCCAGGACATCACAAGAGGAGCAACATATCACAAAAAAGCGATCGTATTTTAGTTTGCAAACACATCGCAATGCTAACCTCAGAATGGCACTAGGGATAACATCCACAACAACACTTAACAGTAATACATTTATGTAATATACTATGATGAACCTGCGAGGGGAGGGGACATTCGTAGCTGATTTCTCTAGGTTCGATTATTGGTAAGCGACAGAGAACTTTCAGGACTGGTTTATTACGATCGCTTTTTTGAGATAGGTTGTTCCTGCTGTGATGTTCTGGTATGGTGGTATGGTATTAGCACTCATTTTAACTAAATTAAATAAGCTGTATTGAAAGGAAGCGAACGAAGCGAACGCAAGAATTACAATGAGCCCACAAACTGAAACATTATGTCACTCAAGCATAGCCTACAAGGAAAACACTCATAGAAGTTGTGCATTGGTCAACATGATGTTACAGATGGGATGAACCGGGGTTCTTTCCAGAGGCGGATTTAGGATTGTAGGAGATCCGGGGCTTAGCCCAGAGGGAGAATATAATGTGCGCGCGGAGCGCGCCGGAAAAATTCGCCTTCAACCTTCAACTTACCACCACCTTAAAGCGGACAAAAGGCTGTATTACAAAATAGACAGTAAACACACACACACGTCAGTCACCATCATTTATATTTGTATAGAATTACATAATTGATGGGCTGAGGCTAGTTATGTTACAGTATGTATATCAGGGCAGACTCTGTGCTCACCACTTATATTGTATTTAGAGTCTTGTCCTGTGTTATATGACGATATATTACATGTAGTGTTGGTCTGTGTATAGTACTGTGAAATCAAATTCCCCCTGGGACATTAAACAAACATAGTTAGTTAGCTTTACATCTTAGGATAGATTTGAGTCATGTTCTGTATACATACATACTACCATAAGGGCATACTTAATGTGGTTACTCCATGTTTACTAGCTGTAACATTAACGTTACATCATTCTTTTTCACTTGTTACTCAGTCAACCAGAGTGCAGATATCAAAGACTATCAGCCTGTTATTCACTTTATTTGTATAAGTATTATCCTTTGTTTGATTTCTTACCATGTACCGTAACAGTACCTTGCTATGTTTCATTTTCATTATAACATAACGTTATGTTATGATAGCCAGCTAGCATTAGCAAACCGGAAAAGTAGTGTCAGTGAGTCAGTCACCTTTCTAATAAGATTCACAAACCTGAAACATCATCTATGTCATCACTGCTGGTGATGTCATTGTTGTCAGCTGCTGATACGGCTGCTGCAAGAGTTCTTGGCTATTGTTTTTTTGAAAAAAACTTTCGGATATCCATCCTTACACTTTTGTCAGGCTTCTTCAGGGCAGGGCAGGCTACGCAGTACGCAGGCTAATGTCGCGCAGCTGCTGCCTCTCTGTTGGACTCACTCCGGTACTGCTTGTTACTCAATAATTTTTTTATTTTTTTTATTTATTTTTTAAAGTAAAACATTCGGGGCTTTTCAGAAAACATCCGGGGCTTGAGCCCAAGTAGCCACCCCCTAGCGCCGCCCCTGGTTCTTTCTATCGTAGACTAGCATAGTATTGCAATTTCTGCACTGTACATGAACTGTCAAGATTCTTCTACAATGCAGCTTACCCAGACACATTGGAAACTATCAAAAGCTCTGCCTTTGCTAGCTGAGTTTTTAGCTTCTCCATCTTCTTGATGACACTCTCACTTTTATTTTTTGTGTCTGCATCAGAGCCCGGCCAAGTTCAGAGCGCTCAGAGATGAGCACGTGTAGGGCTCTACGGCGCACTGCAACCAAACGAGCAGCTTTTTAGAAAAGGCTTCCCGCTCAGCCAATCACTTTTCTACATGTCGTTCTATCAACCAATAGCAGCGGCCGTGGCTCGCATTAGGGCGGGACAGGCAGCCAGCAGGGTCGAACAGTCGACCGAAACACGGTTTGTCCGAGCGAACTGACCGTTCATTGTGCATCGACATTCAGCGTTCGTGCATTTACGAATGTGCCCGTAATAACACAGCTGTTTTTCATGAGAAAAATACTTAATGCGCGAACGCCCCCCAAGAACACCTCAACGCCCCCCTTTTAAAAATATCTGCTCCAGCGCCCCCCGATGTTGTCTGAACGCCCCCTGGAGGGCGGTACCGCCCCCGTTGAGAAAGTCACTAGAGGCTGCTATGAGTGCTGATCAATTTCCAGAGCGGTTGTTTTTTTTTCTGTAATAAACGCGCTTAACGCAACTCTTTCACGTTGCGTTCAGCCAATCACTCAACCCGTTAGTTTGAAACATTACATGAAGGCCAATGATTGGTGTTTACGTCACTGTCACTACTGTAAATACATTTGACTTGTCACTGACTCATTTGATCTTGATTTCTGGCGCTCAAATCATTTTCATTCAACTAGCTGCCTAAGTTAGATTGTAATCAAGTGCAATACTGAAACACAACTGTGAACATTTCAAACCTGCAAACTGCGACACTTTTGGCTGTGGAGAAAGCAGGAAAGGCTATCTTCGCGGGAGCCAGTGTCCATCGGCGTAGATGAATGAATGAATGAATGAATGAATGGACTTTATGGTCATTGCTACAGTACAGGTACCAAACAACGAAATTTAGGAGGGGTGGCTCCCCTGGTGTTAGGAAAGGGAAGAAAAAAACACTTTTAAAAAAATCACAAGAAGGGAAGGAGCTGGTTTACATAAATAAAGGCTATGTACACTATCCACTGTACTATACTGTACAGATAGACGACTAGGGTTGTCATATTGCACAATAGTATTATTTCACATTTATTTAAAGTGTCACAGTTTGCAGGCTTGAAATGTACATGTTTGTGCCTCAGCACTACACCTGATTTTTTCAGTCCAGCAGCTGCCATCAATCCGTCCAGACTGTCCAGGGCCCAGAACTTAGGTCTTTGCTGTGTTCAGGGCCTGGACGGCCCTGTGGTAGAAGCTGTTATGCTGCATCGAATGACCTCACACTTCACCACCACCTGTACGCATACAAGTCTGTTGACGAGGGCATTGCAGCATCAGCAATCAAGGCACTGGAGAGGCACCTCTGGTACCTGACTGGTGAGATGCTGCCGCTGGCACTCTTCAGCACCAAGGTGCCCGTTGGCGAGAGGCGTGCACTTGCAGATGCCATCTTGGAGCACAAGCCAGCTGTTCTCCCCATGCGAGCCCCACAGCTGCGCTTTGGCACTGGCTTTGGCAAGCCAAAGTTTCCCACCCTCTCGCTGACTACCAGCTTGGCCGACCTTGCCAACCCAGACTGCTGGTTCGGCATGCACCAGTTGCACATCGATCCAGCATTTATTTCACTCGATGTTAAGGATTGGGCTACCAGTCCAGCATTCCAGGCAGGTGTGGTAAATGTACGTGCCATCAATGTTGTCAATGACTGTGCCGAGCGTGGTGTCAAACTGACATCAGACTTTGTGGCAGCAGCCAGGAGCGAGCAGCACCTGCAGAATGTGCTGCAGGCAGTTGAGCATGACCGCTCTAAACACCCAAACCTTCGGTGCTGCAAGCGCAAGCTGAACACCGACTAGGACTAGAACAAGATGTTCAATAATGTTTTTCAATGATGTTCAATGAAAATGTAAATGTTGTTCTCAAAACTCTTTTCAAAAACTTGTTCTCAAAAACTAGTTGTATCTTTAGAAATTGACTCGTCATGTTGTCAAGAAATTGGAGTTCTGAAAGAACACAAACATTTCAACATTTCTAAATTTCACATGCTGCGTTACACCTCTAAATCTCAATGAATTTTCCCAAAACTTTGCAAAAGTCATTTGTATGTGCACTAGAACAAAATGCAACAATGAACAAGTTGATATTTTGACATCATTTTTTTTGCATTGCATTTTGATGCACCCTACCCCCCCCACACACACACTCTGGATGGATGATTGGGGTGTGTCTCACAAGGATGCAATCTGTCCATGCACACGGAAGCGGTACACACAGGTGTATTCCAGGTGACCCCAATTACTGAGGATAGCCAGCTCAACATAGCGATATGGGGTGCCATTACGGTCCTGAGAGAGAAAGAAGGAACAACATTTGGGAGGTTGAGGGATAGAGGGGTGGAGAAAAATGGGAGCGAGCAAGAGTGGATGAATGCTAGGGTAGTCAAGCTGAAGAAAATCTCTACATGTGTCTCTATTGATGGATTTCATGTGCGACTCAGCAGAAATGCACCACAAACATCTATTAAGAATGTTTGAACACTTTTTTTGGTACTATGTTCCCTGTACTTCAATGTTATCGCTCTCAGCTCACAACTCATGCATTCACGTACCAACATGAAATCCATCTATTGGTACAGCACTTTAGTGGAGTCTATCACTCACAGGCAGTTTGAAGGTCTGGATGGACTCTCCTGCCTGGTCATATCTGAATGTTCCAAGTAACCTTCCCTCTTCACCCTCAGTAGACATTCCCTGAGAGAGATGGAGGAATAGATAGAAAGAGAGAGTCTTTTGATGCACTTTTAAAGAGACATCTTTCTTGAAGGACCGATCCGCAGTTGTGAATTGGCTGGCCACCATTCAGGGTAAACAACATTGGAACAACTGGGAAAACATTGTGTTGAGATTTGAAAAAGTAACATCAGTTACTCTACACAACAGCCTTCAAAAGTGAAATGTATGGTTCATGAAAAGCTTTCAAATACTTTGAGCGTTTACTCAAGTGGATGTAAAATGTATGGTTCATGAAAAGCTTTCAAATACTTTGAGCGTTTACTCAAGTGGACTACTTACTCAAATGACTATTCCATTGGTTTCATTGTGCCAGGCAAAATAAAGTGTCAAAATAAGCAACATGGACAGGGGATAAGCAACAGCAATGGAGGCATCAACCACAGTGAATACCAGTACAAATGTGGGGAAATGCATCATTAACATTAAACCTCAGTGTATTGCTCTGAATTTCTCTGTGTAGTGTCATACACAATAGATTTAATTTATTAATGTATGAATGAATGAATGAATCTTTTTATTTTGAACATGATTTAAAATAATAAAAGAACAAATAACTAATACGAAGAGTACAGGCCTATCAATGTTCGAAAGAGAGTAGGATTAAGCCTACGCTTATCATGTCCTACCCCTATCCGTCACTCTCAAGTGAGAACAATTATACTTAAATTATATAATCTAGTTAATTAATTCATACATTTCTGTATCAACAGTACTAATAATGTTTCATTCTTAATATTAAAACAACACTAAATAAATAAATAAACATAATTTTCCATTCTTAATACTGAAACAACACAAAATGAGTTAGTGAGATTGGTGCGAGCATAACCCTTGTTAAAGTTGTGGTTACCTCTCAAATGATATCCCTTATCCCTCTCTATAAATAATTTTTGAATGTTACCTGGGAGTTCATGAGTCTTTGCTTTATACATTAACTGTGACAGTTTAAATTTGAATAAGTCCATGAGCTTTAAGGCATTTGACATTAGGAACAAGTTATTTGTGTGATCACGAAATCCGACCTTATGTACAATTCTCATAGCTTTTTTCTGTAGTGTAATCAATGGTTTTAGAGTGCTTTTGTATGCATTCCCCCATATCTCCACACAGTAACTCAAATAATATTTTGATAAGACAAGACAACAATAAAGAGTATACAACATCCTCTGTTCCAGAATATGTTTTGCCCTACACAATACACTCCTTGATACTTTGGATCTAACGTATCTTATGAGATTTCTAACAGAATTTACTGTCTAATATTACTCCTAGAAATGTGTATTACTCAGGTTGGGGTGTAAGAGGTTAAAGGTGACTCACATAGACTTGGAAGTCCTTGGGGGCGCTGTCGATGCGTCCTGTGGGGGAGGTGAAGCGAGGCAGGTGGTCCAGGGTGACGTGACTGATCAGGACGGGGTGGGACAGGGCGATCACCAAGGAACCCTGCGCCCCATGGAACGCCCAGCACTTACCAGGCTGTAAGACATGGTGACCCTAATGGGAGGTGAGGTTTGGAGAAGGTTACCGGTGAAGTGGGAGAACTTCAATTCTGCCCGTATCTTCTTCAGTTCTCTTTCCCCCTCTGAAGTGTCAAAATGAATTCCGATTGGTCTACCTGCTAAACAGCTCCTAATTGAAGTACTTAAATCTATATAACATGGGCAACAGGATACATTCTTTCTCCTTCCTGTGTCCTGTTGTGAGGTTCTCATCATGACCTGTGGTCATCTCTCTCTGCTCGCCTCATTTGATTCATTCTATTTGGCCATTCTTGCACTAAATATTCTTTGCACTTAGTGATAATTACATTGGAGTCAGATTATCAATATAAATATGCTTTGCTATTAACAAACAAAAGTTTTAAGTCTCTGCCAAACCTTTGTGTGGAAACTAATATTATTCAATGTGACTGGGTCTTCAGACTAGCTTGAATATGAATACTAGCTAAAATATTATAATTATATATTAATTTAATCTTATTCAGAAATCATCAAAACAAAGCTGAGATGTTATAATAAAGTAAAAAGAAAATGAGTTCCTCTAACCAGTTTGTCATGCATTTCTTTATTCCAACCTCACCCATGTTTTTGTTTTATCTCCACCCAAAAATACCTAGTAAATACTATATTTTAAACGTAATTATTATTTAGCCTATTTTTGTGAGAGAATGAGACGGAGAGAAAGAGACAGCAAGAGAGAGAGAAAGAGACAGCAAGAGAGAGAAGTTGGTACCTGGATAACTGTCCGTGGACTCTTTGACGACAAATACCCAAACAACGGAACCCAGGTATCACAGAAATGGTAGGTTTCAGAACACCTACTGCTGACCACGCTGGCACCTGCACAAACACACACATACACACAGCTCTGAGCATTCAATAGTCTACATTCTAGTACACTCAGCAAACGTCAGTGACGTTGTCTGGGATGTGGTAGAACAGGAGATTCACAGTTTGAAAGTGCACCTAAAAAATCTGCATGAATTGTGTGATGTAATCATGTCATCATGGACCAGAATCTCAATGGAATGTTTCCAACATCTTGTGGAATCAATGCCACAAAGAATCGAGGCTGTTTTGAGAGCAAAGGGAGGCCCTACACAGTATTAGTATAGTGTTCCTAATAAAGTTCTCAGTGAGTATATAATGTATGATGTGGTAAGCATTTACATGTGTCACATTCAAATGAAACACCACATCTAGATGCTAATGAGCAGTAAATCACAAACCTTGTGACTCTAAGGCGAAGTCAGGCATTCTCTCTGCCATTGGAGGACTGCAATCCTGACCAAACTGTTTAATGCATGACACGCGCGCGCACACACACACACACACACACACACACACACACACACACACACACACACACACACACACACACACACACACACACACACAAAGAGTTAAGATGCTTGTAGACATGCAGCAGCAAACTGCCAATCTTGCAACTCTGGCAGTCATAAAAATGTCAGCACTGTATTCACTGAGCATGACCTGACCTATTAAGCAGTTGTTGAAATGGTAAGAGACATACAGGAATGAGAAACGGGCATTACCATGGCAGTCTGGCCCTCCAGGGACTCTACCCTCTGTCTGAGGAAAGTGTTGACTCTTTTGAGGTCCCTCATCTCCTGGCTCAGCACGGCGTTGATTGCCCATACGCTGGTGTGTTCGGCCCGGAGGTCTGCCATCTCCTACAGGGGGGTAGTAGATGTCTCAGGAGGGACAGTACAGGGGGGTAGTAGATGTCCAAAGCGACTTACAACAAATACATTTGACTAAGTAAGTGAATCATCTATCCACCAGTCATAGCCAGTCAGAGAAAGTAATCTCTGCTCAGGCTTGGGGCCATTGGCAGTCGTCGTGCTAGACATAGGGGAAACAGTACAGGGGGGTAGTAGATGTCTCAGGAGAAACAGTTGGGGGTAGTAGATGTCTCACGAGGAACAGTACAGGGGGGTAGTAGATGTCTCAGGAGAAACAGTACAAGGGGGTAGTAGATGTCTCAGGAGAAACAGTACAGGGGGGTAGTAGATGTCTCAGGAGAAACAGTACAGGGGGGTAGTAGATGTCTCAGGAGGGACAGTACAGGGCGGTAGTAGATGTCTCAGGAGGGACCGTACAGGGGGGTAGTAGATGTCTCAGGAGGGACAGTACAGGGGGGTAGTAGATGTCTCAGGAGGGACAGTACAGGGGGGTAGTAGATGTCTCAGGAGAAACAGTACAGGGGGGTAGATGTCTCAGGAGGGACAGTACAGGGGGGTAGTAGATGTCTCAGGAGGGACAGTACAGGGGGGTCGTAGATGTCTCAGGAGAAACAGTACAGGGGGGTAGTAGATGTCTCAGGAGGGACAGTACAGGGGGGTAGTAGATGTCTCAGGAGGAAATCACAGCCTTATTCCCGATGGGTCTGAGACTGATGGCTGAATCTCAAAAGTCGGTATAAGTTATTTTACCACCCGGTATAAAGCAGGCACTAATCTTGCCCACAGCTCTCTCTCTCTCTCTCTCTGTCGAGCTGTCTGTTTTCAAAACAACTCAGAATTGGACTCGACTTGAAGCCTATGGCAGGAGGAGATTTAATTGTCTGACCTCTCAGTCCATCACCATCTGGCGCAACCCTAACAACCTACAACAAGCGTGCAGCTCTGTCACACTGACATGATCATGTTGATATTTGGCTGCCAAACCTGCTCTCATCTTCTCCACAATCCTAAAAATGGAGACACTCATGAAAAGCATCAAAAATCGGTTTTAGGCTATTTTTGCGACTGGTCACGTTATCTGTACATATGCAAAATAAAATATAATATAAACAACCACAACATACATCCTTTGGTGGCATACCTCTGCTGTTTCTACCTGACTGGAGACATTAGTGTACATCAACGACTTTAGATAGTGTAGCATAGTTACTCTTGATATTATATGATATTCTATATTAATGACACTCACAACTGTGTCAAATTTATTGAGGTAATGACCAGAAAGTATCCCTTGTTACAACATTGTTACCACATAAATTCGTAGTAAATACTGGCTGAACAAAGCTCTATAAAGGGTAACCCAATGGTCTTTCCTAGACACAGTGGTCAGATATAAGACAGTCCTTGTCCAGTTGCACACATCTTCACATGTCAAGGAAATGTATTCGCCTTCTTGCTGTTACAGTTTTGAGAGACACATTTCAACTACTGTGTAGAGGTTAGTAGAGAGAGTGTATAGGAATCGACTTTTGAGATTCAGCCACATTTTGCGTTTCAAGCAGTGACAGGAAGTGGGAAGGGTCAGACTTCTCACCTCTGAGACAAGTATCTGCTTATGCTTCTGAATGTCAATCTCTCTCAGTATGTTATTGATGTTGTCTTCCAGAGCTGCATTTATGACAGCAGTAACATCCTGTAGAAAGAGATTGGAGATTTAGAGGAGTGGTTTGTGTGGTTTTGAGACTACACATGAGTGGTTTGTGTACAAGTCTTCGAGTACTACAATAGCTAACTTGCATCTCGAAATCAAGTACCCAGACCACTGAGATAAGATCCCGACATGTCAAGTGAACAGGTCATAATAAATATTTGCTTGGACACAACAATAGTTTTTATTTGCCTACTTTCTGTAAAGAGTTACGATTTGACAACAAAGTGGCCGTACCTTTATATGTTGTATGTAACATACAATGAACATTTTATGTGTAGCTCTTTTGACACACCTTTATGGCAGAGAACCAATATATCACACAAATGAAGACAAAAAGTTAAGAGGTAGATGGCAAAGGGAGGAATGTTCTACCCTCATCTATTTTCTCTACCACACGAACCAGGAAAACCTGGAGGGCCCAGCGATACACTACAATTATGCCTTATGCTGTACAAACTTCAGTAATGGTTTAACAGATGCCCTGCGTCACTTAGAAAAATGGCACAAAGCATGGGATGAAGTAGGCGATAGCATATGGCCCCCAAATTAAATTATGTATTTTCTAGGTTCAGCGCAAGCAGTAGGTGCAATTAGCAGCACAGCAGCTGAAACATTAAAGCTGACAGCGGAGCAAGAGAGAGAACTCCAAGTTAGGATTCTCAGTTACTTCAGATTTGTATATAAAGCCTGGTACACACATAAAGGTAATCTGGACGATTTTGGCCCGATTTCTCCCCTTCTGACCAAGGACAGCAAACGCCTGATTATCGGATGGCTCTAAAGATTATCCTACAAGATTATCCTGTTGTGTGAGGTGTGTTAAGAGTCAATTTCTCCTGACAATCTGCTCGGAAAATGGTCGGGCCGACTATCTTAAATATTAAACGTGTTCAATATTTACGATCAAAAGTCCTCTTGTGTGTGGGCAACTCCCGAGTCCCAACAACTCTCGAGCAGGGTTGCCAGATGGGCAGTTTTTTGGGTGGAATTAGCGGTTTTTAGACTGGGGTTAGGCTGGAAAGTGTCAATCCCATCTGGCAACCCTGCTCCCGAGTCCGATTGTGACGTGGATGGAATGTAGCCAATCAAGAAGCGAGCTGACTTCTTTCGAGATTTTCGAGATTTCTGGCTTGAGTGACAAGACTCTAGACCAGCGGTCGGGAACCTATGGCTCGCGAGCCATATATGGCTCTTCCGGTGACGGCATATGGCTCCCAGACAATTGGGTTGAAAAGTTAAAAAAAAAAAAAAAAAAAATTGAATTTTTTTTTTTCAGTTTGGAACTGATTTTAAAATACTTGTGATATTGCGTAATAATACTGTGTCATTTTAAAGTAAACAGAAATTAGTTTTGAAGTTAAATTTCACGGGACTCTTCACGGGACCCATGACCCGTGACCCGTGGGTCGGGTCGGGAACCAATGTCTCGCGAGAGTGTCAGAGGTCGTTGTAAAGGTGAATAAATAAAAAACAATTTGATCAGATAGTGAACTAGCTTATACGCTTCAACCCTTGTAACGAGAAAGATGGCAAAAAGAAAAAAAGACGATGATTACCGTGCATTCCAGGCTGCGTGGACAGAGGAATTTGCATTTGTGGAGATCGCAGGATCTGCGGTATGTCTAATATGCAATGATAAAATTGCATCGATGAAACGGTCAAATATAAAGCGGCACTTCGATACGCATCATGCTTCATTTGCATCGAAATATCCAGCGGGGGACAGCAGGAAAAAGGCATGCGAGGAGCTACAGCGGAGAGTGCAGACGAGTCAACAGCAACTGCGTGGGTGGACCAAGCAAGGTGACGGGAATTCCGCTAGCTTTGCGGGTGCTTTGGCAATAGTCAGGAATGGAAAGCCATTCACAGATGGCGAGTATGCCAAAACATTCATGCTTGATGTGGCCAATGAACTGTTTGATGACTTCCCAAATAAAGACAAGATAATCAAACGAATAAAAGACATGCCTCTGTCAGCAAGAACTGTTCACGATCGTAGCATCATGATGGCAAATCAAGTTGAGGAAACACAAATTAAGGACATAAATGCCGGGACATACTTTTCTCTCGCGTTAGATGAGTCAACAGATGTTAGCCATCTATCTCAGTTCAGTATATTTGGCAGGTATGCTGCAGGTGACACACTGCGTGAGGAAAGCTTGGCTGTTTTGCCAATGAAAGGGACAACCAGAGGAGAGGATTTATTCACGTCTTTCATGGAGTTTGCAAAAAAAAAAAAATGCAGATGGATAAACTTATTTCTGTCTGTACTGATGGTGCACCCTGTATGTTGGGGAAGAACAAAGGATTTGTAGCGCTTCTCTGTGAACATGAAAAGAGAGCCATCCTATGTTTTCATTGCATCCTGCACCAGGAGGCGCTTTGCGCTCAGACGTGTGGCCAGGAGCTAGGTGAGGTGATGTCGCTGGTCATTCGAGTGGTCAACTTCATTGTTGCCCGAGCTTTAAATGATCGCCAGTTTAAAGCTCTGTTAGAAGAAGTTGGGAATCATTATCCCAGTCTGCTTTTACACAGCAACGTGCGTTGGTTGTCAAGGGGAAAGGTGCTCAGCCGTTTTGCAGCTTGCCTGAGTGAAATCCGGACTTTTCTTCAAATGAAAGGCATCAAGCAACCTGAGCTAGACAACACTGACTGGCTCCTGCAGTTTCACTATCTCGTGGACATAACAGGCCATCTGAACCAGCTCAATGTGAAAATGCAAGGTATTGGAAATACAATCAACAAGCAGTGTTTGCATTTGAAAGCAAGCTGGAAGTCTTTCTCAGGGACATTGAAACAGGTCGTCTTCTGCACTTTGTAACACTGCAACAATTTAGAGATGCATGCTTAGCAAGTGACTCCACTCAACATCTGGATCTCCAGCAGCAAGCTGGCTTTACGTCCAATCTCCTGCAGTCATTCAAAGCACGTTTTGGAGAATTTCGTGCGCGCACTGGTCTTTTCAAGTTCATCACTCATCCACATGAGTGTGCAGTGGACAAAATCGACCTGACATGCATCCCTGGGGTCTCTATGGGAGACTTTGAGCTGGAAGTTGCTGACCTGAAGGCATCAGACATGTGGATGAGTAAGTTCAAGACACTTAATGGAGAGTTGGAAAGTCTTGCGCGACAGCGAGCAGAGCTGGCGAGAGAACACAAGTGGACAGAAATGAAAAAACTTCAACCTGAAGACCAGCTGATTCTGAAAACTTGGAACGAGCTTCTTGTGACATACCACACAATGCAGCGTGTTAGTATTGCCGTATTGACCATGTTTGGCTCTACATATGTATGTGAGCAGTCATTCTCGCATATGAGGAACATTAAGACCAACCTACGCTCACGTTTAACTGATGGAAGCCTCAACGCCTGCATGAAGCTCAACCTCACCACATATGAACCAGACTACAAGGACATCAGCAAAACCATGCAGCACCAGAAATCGCATTAAAAGTAAGACATATTTAATTTATTATATGTTAAAAATACTATATGGCTCTCAATGAAATACATTTAGAAATATTTGGCTTTTATGGCTCTCCCAGTCAAAAAGGTTCCCGACCCCTGCTCTAGACTGTCGTAGGACAGATCTTTATGTATGTTGTGTGCTGTATTGAGAATATCGGAACACACCACACACAATACGATCAAAACTGTTCAATCCATGATTTTTTAATCTTCATGTGTGGGGTCTCTCTCAGATAAAAAATCTGTTAAGATTTAGAAAATCTTTATGTGTGTACCAGGCTTTAGGCAAGACCTGATTAACAAAACGAGAAGAATTCTACTACAGATTTCATATTACAGCTGTGTTTAGTGCTATTCAATGCAAGATAGACACACTGGCTGGCTGAGGTCTGACTGAGGTCTTAAAACAGCTGTTATTTCATAATTCATTCATTAGGCTACAATTGAATATGCTTTATAGGTTTTAGGTCAAACATGGCCAATAATCACAACATTCTCAATAAAGCTCAAACATTACAAATAATGTATACTGTATACCCCTCCCCCTGGATTTGGATAAATATTACTTGACTTAATTACAACTGTTTCACCTTTCTATAACCAAAACACCAATAACTTAAGATAAGATCAAGCCTACAGACACCAAATTCATTAATGTTAATCTGTTTAATAATCGTGTAGCATAATATTTCTCATACTTTTCCATCTAAGCTGGATCTTCGTACACTCTACATTCTGATAGTTTTTTCTTTATTTTTTTCTTCCCTCGCTCGCCTCACTTTTCTGACAATTAAATCTGTTAAACAATGAATGAAGTTTGCCTTACCGTTTCCTTGGAAGGCAGGGTGATGACAAACGTGCTGTACCAAACGCCTGAGATCCAGAGGGAGAAGGGAGAATCAGAGAATCGAAAATAGGACTGAATACGTTATCAAGTGGTATGCTCCACTATCCTCAACAAATCTGCAACATGCTCAGTGGCGTAGCGGACGGGCCCGCAAGCGACGCACCGCGGGGGGGCCCCAGCCACTAGGGGGCCCCCTAACATTGGATCCCATTTTTTTTTTTTTTTTTTTTATAATTTAAAAAAATATAAAATAAAGAAAATAAGTGGCCCTTCATTGTGTCAACCTTAATTTTTATATATAGGCCTATATTAAAAAAGATATACATAGTTAGCCGTATCCAATAGCAACATGACTTTGACGTCACACGTAGGCAGCGAGACACAAGGAAAATGAGCAAGCGAAAATACAATACAAAGTACAATAAACATTCTTTAGGTGGTGGTAGATTCTCTATTCGGACATTATAGCCGCTATATGTGGGACTGTCGGTCCGATATTGTAAAAAAATCTAATAAAAAATGTATGTTTACGGAAGTACATGTCTCAAGTATTATCTCGGCGGTTAGTCGAGTGAAAGAAAAACAACATACAGATGATAATTCACACAATATAATACCACGAAAGCGTACAGCACTAAACAATAACATTTATTTGGGCAGCATCATACTCAAACTCAGGCAGAAGTACATACTGTAATTCAGCATGATTAGGCTATATATAGCTGTTTCTTTTTTCTATTCTACTATTCGAATCTACTTCTGCTGTCTGCGTCTCCCTGGGTATTCCTAGACCAGATGGCAAACAGTAAAGAAATGCCACAATATACCAATATACGAGATGTCCAACAAAGGATTTGACTAACCCTGGCCAATTTTACGCAACAAGTAGACTCTGATGCAGCGGAGACAGGGTTGCCAGATGGGCTGGTTTTTGGTGGATTTAGAAGTGTTTAGATTGGTTAGGTTGGAAATTCTCAATCCCATCTGGCAACCCTTAGCGGAGAGTCTACAGATATGTTTACAGATATCACACTGCTGTGCACACCACACTTTGTTAAAAGAAATAAAGCTTGTACTATTCTACTTATAATACATTCTACTGATGTAGTGTAGTCTACCATTTGGTTTTAGTTATAGGCTATTGCTCTCACTTGTTTGTACCTTTTGCTAAGTCAAGCATTTAGAATGTAGAGTGCATATTGCGAAATTTCGCAACGTCAATAACGCATCGGCCTCTAAAAAACGCAAGTTTTTTTTTTTTTTTTTTTTTACTTTTTTTTTTTTACTCCGTTGCGAAAGGGCCCCCGCCGCCACCTTGCGGGGGGGCCCCGGGATTTTGCGCTACGCCACTGAACATGCTCCATGCTGTCGGTTGATTGAAACAACACCCAAGCTGCTAGTGACAAAGCTACAATGTCTGTCTCTGAAATTCATGATATTAGCTTGCCATGTTAACTGGTGAAATAAATTATTGGTAGGGATGGGAATCGAGAACTGGTTCCAGTTGAGAACCGGTTTCAAATTGTTCGATCAATCGGAATCGTACGCCTCCAAGGATATCGATTCCTTTTATTGATGCTGCCATATTTTTCTTACAGTTTTGCGTTGCAAAAACTAATGAGTCATGACGTCAAACTCTGTAATAATCACAATACTATAACCGTGATTTATAGAAACTTCTCTTTTAATAACGTCCATGGAAAGAGGGCAATCAGATATGCAAATTGAAATTAAACAACGTGGAAATCTGTTGCTAGCAGCACAATCGCGGGTCTGTAGTTTTTTATTCATTTGTTTGTCAAGTCTATTTATGTCTTGGAAATGTCTTTAGGATAACCTAACCCTACATGTTAATGATGTGGTAGGTCAGGTGGTCAGAACATATGTACTTCAAAAGGCACTAAAAATCTTTTGTGGAAAATGTACTAATCCGCTTGTTAAGTCTGACGTCAAAAGTGATGTTTAGCCATTTCCGGGTCCAAACCAGAAATTCTCCGCACCAGAGTACCAGTGTACTACAGCGGTAGAATGACAGTTGAATCGTTTTTTAGACTGGGATCTATCTATTCATACAACAAGGGACACAATACTTTCCCGTTTTCTCCATATTGTCAGGGTATTTGAGCCTCGGAAAAGCGCTATATAAATATAATTAATTATTATTATTATTTCGGCATTTCGAAGACAGCGCCTCAGCCAACGTTGGACCCGGAAACACGTCACGACTTAACAAGCGGATAGGGCCAAAGAGGTCAAATCATATATATCACTGTGAATAGCTTGCTGGTGGGCTAGTAACACCACACAAGTAGGACTTATGAATCTAGAATGAAATGGATGTGAAGTGACACTCACCGAAAGTCAAGAGGAGAAGAAGCAGGATGGCCTTCCTCACATCAATGTTGAACAATGCACCAGCTACAGGGAGAGAGAAAAAGGCTAATGTCAACAAACAAACAAGTAATGCTAACAAATGATCTACAGGAGAGAGATAATGCGAATTGTTAAGTATACATTACTCGATTAAACACATGCACGCACGCACGCAAACACACACACACACATGCACAGACACACATACACACACACGACCAACGTGCGCATACACACCGCAACGCAACACATCTGCATACACACCACAACATGCACATGCACACTGCAATAAACACGCACGTACACACTACACACACACACACACACACACACGTACACACACACACACGCACACACAAACAATGGGATCAACGTTTGCGGAAGTGTTTGTGAAATGGTTTGCGGAAGCAAGATTTTGTGCTAATTGTAAGATTGTTGGTAAAAACAGACATTGCACATTTGTTTAATTATTATAATTTTTAAAAAATATATTTTGGGTGTATTCAGCAATGGCATGTTCAGGTCAGAAAGAGGCATACAAATGAAAAAAGATCCATCCATCTATCCATCCATCCATCCATCCATCCATCCATCATTTACCATAAGAGCCGATCACATCCATTGTGCCCCTCTGTGTTGCTGCCTGAGATGAGGCCAAGAAGCCTGGCCAAGGAAGTACAAAAAACTGTGGGCCAATGTCCTGTGTACGAATACTCATACTGCCTACCATTAAGTAGGCATTTTGTGTATGCAGGAATAAGAAAGTTCTGAAAGTATGCAAAATTCAGTCTAAACTAATTTAAACTAAATTCAATGTGTCACTGTACTTACCACAGCTGGCAGTGGTAGTCCTGGCAATCCGGTAGCCATCAGCGGAAGAGTCCCCAGAGGTGTCAGTGCTACTCTGGCTTACCTGACTGGAGAGGCCCCCACTGGACCTGTGCAGGCTTGGGGGAGGAATACTCACCCTGGGGGGCACGGCTGGGGCCAGACTCACCCTGGGGGGCACGGCCGGGGCTGGGGCCAGAACAGTAGCAGGTGCTGGGGAAGCTGCCTTATGCGCACCTGTTCTCCTCTTATTGCCTCTAAAGAGAGAGAGAGAGAGAGAGAGAGAGAGAGAGAGAGAGAGAGAGAGAGAGAGAGAGAGAGAGAGAGAGAGAGAGAGAGAGAGAGAGGGAGAGAGAGAGTGGATGGGGGGACAGAGAACATTAGTACACAAGGATTTGCATACCTTGCTAATGCTAATGCCTCTACATCAAGTGTGACACACACACACACACACACACACACACACACACACACACACCTCCAAGGGCTCTCTTTGTACGAGATCTTGCTGACGTTACCGTCCTCGTCCGTCTGGTCGCTCAAGCGAGAACTACGGCGTAACATGACTGAGAGAGGGAGAGATTGATTGATTGATTGAAAACTTTATTAGAAGGTTTGCAGAAGTAGGTACATGAAAGTACATATTACATACAAGGTCAACTAAAAGGATAAAAACCCAAGAAAGCCACTGGCTTATTTCAATTGGGGTCCTTGATTTTCAATTCATCGTTACATGTAAGACAGACATAAGAAAAGAACTAGTACTATCTACAAGATAATACAGACAAATAACTATTACTATCTACAAGATAAACGTACATCCATCATGGGAAGAACAATACAACAAAACATAAGGTATGTACAGCGGGTAGGACAGGTGGGGACATACACCACAGGTGGGGGCGGGGGACAAAACACAAAGTATGTACAGTGGGTAGTTCGGGTCTTTTAATCTGATTTTTGTTTTAGAGGGTCCAGTTACGGATTGCAGCCTCCTGTAAATGTTTTTTGAGAGTGGTTTTGAAGGTGGGCAGTGTTTTGCACTCCTTTAAGATTATAGGAAGGGCGTTCCACATCTTTACTGCATAGTTTGCAAACGAGTTTAACCCCTTGTTTGTGGTGCAACGCGGTTGAACGTGGTTCGTGGAGCTTCCTCTGGTGTTGTATGTGTGGACGTTGTTCACTTTTTGGAAGTATGTTGACAGGTACTTGGGTGTCTTTGTGGTGTAGCGTATCTTGAAGACCAGGCCCAGTGCAAGCTGCTGCACTCTGTCAACTACTCGTAGCCAATCAAGGCTCAAAAAATGAGCAGCGGTTAGATGTGTCCTAGGGTTGAGGCCTAGCAGAAGCCTAACCAGTTTATTTTGGGCTGTCTGGAGTCTTGTTTTATGGGCCTTGTTTTAGAGAGAGATTGTTGTTATCGCATGGCTTGCCCCTTCCATGTAGTCAAGCAGAATTTTGCACCAAGAGACGACCAAAATTGTTCACTCCCAACTCAATACTTCAAATAAGACAATTCTAGGTGCGTTTTATTTTTATTTTGAAGTAAAGAATGCTGTGTTCGTAAATTTGCTCACAGTGGTTCAACGTCATAGAGCGACCAAGTAATTTGCTTGGACTAGTCATAGGGTCTTGCTCTTGTTCTTGGTCTTGAGGGCAAACTTGAAGAGGTTTGACACAAATCAACATTTTGTTTCCACTCACATAATAGCCTTCTCACAATATGCTTTTGATGCAGATGGGTTGGCTGTCAAGCAATGATTCGTTGGTATTACACATGGTTATTTCTCCATTATGTCAACAGTCCAGATGGAAAGGCATAGTTGTGGCGCCATTAATTGTACTCTTTATCTTAGACAGTTCCAAAAAGGTTTTGTAGGTCTGCACATCCAGTTGTCCTGGTCTTCAACATGAGATGGTTCAGTAGTGACTTTGACATAGTCTAAAAAGATCCAACAGCTTAGTGAGATCCAGACGAAAAACCAAATGGTTCAGACCTCTTTTCCTCCGACATGACTATGACCTTTCTAACTATGGTTAAACACTATATTAATGTGTTTGACTGTTTTATTACGGTTGTAAGTACAATGTAAAACATATTGTCATTACTCCTTTGCCACATTGTAATTACAGCAGTGTAACAACAAGTAATAACAGTATTTGTTACACTGTACTTAGATGTTATAACGTGGTAAATAAACACATGTCAAACCAAACTGCTGTTTTTGAACTTAATCGCAAAGTCAGAATTTGAACCGTGACCTTTGGGTAACACTATATTACAGAGTTTGAATGACTGTGTAATAACTATTGTAAGTGCAATGTAACATGTTATCATTACTCTTTACACTATACTTACAACGGTGTAACCATGAGTAATAATACTATTGTCATTACTCCTTTGCTACACTGTACTTACAGCAGTGTAGCAACAAGTAATAACGGTATTTGTTACACTGTACTTAGATGTTATAACGCGGTAAATAAACACATGTCAAACCAAACTGCTGTTTTTGAACTAAATCCCAAAGTCAGAATTTGACTCGTGACCTTTCTAAGTTGGGGTAACACTATATTACAGTGGTTGAATGACCGTGTACTGTAATTACTATTGTAAGTGCAATGTAACACGTTATCATTACTCTTTTACTACACTATACTTACAACAGTGTAACAATGAGTAATAACAGTTACAGTTTTACAGTTACAGCCAGTGAGTTTACAGTTACAGCCAGTGAGTTTACAGTTACTGTGTTACAGTTACAGCCAGTGAGTTTACAGTTACAGCCAGTGAGTTTACAGTTGCAGTGTTACAGCTACAGCCAGTGAGTTTACAGTTAGTTACAGTTACAGACACTGAGTTTACAGTTACAGTGTAACTGTTACAGTCAGTGAGTTTACATTTACAGTGTTACAGTTACAGCTAGTGAGTTTACAGTTACAGTGTTACAGTTACAGCCATTGAGTTCACAGTTGGTGATACAACTGAAAGCTCAATCCACCTTGTCATTTAAGGCTCATAAAGTATAAACATTATGATGTAGTCTTTAAAGCCTTGTGGAAATGGATAGAAAACATTATTTAAGTGAAATCTGTAAGTATATGCTAATTAGTGGCGGCGACATCATGCGACTCAAAATGTCACATTTTAATTTAATATAAAATATTTCTGTTGGTTTAATTATATGTGTCCTATGGAGTTCAGATAGTGCACGTTGTATGGTGCCAGTAAAGAGCAAGCAACATTGGCTAAGACGCCGCTTTAGATTCAAAATTAGACCTCGCTTTCGACTCATTCCATCAATGTCACTAAAGAAAAATCCAGACTTATTTTTGATAAGTCTCGCAAAATCAATTTATTGTAAGTGCAATGTAACACATTATTATTACTCTTTTACTACACTATACTTACAACAGTTTAACAGTGAGAAACAATACTATTGTCATTACTCATTTGTTACACTTTACTTACAGCAGGGTAGCAACAACTAGCCTATTAATAACAGTATTTGTTACACTGTACGTACATGTTATAATGCGGTAAATAAACAATTTACAAATATAACAAATAAACAACAGAAAAACACCCCACATATAGGCCTACCCAACATGCTATTTAACCATGAGTACAGTATGCTACCTAACCATCCTGTTCACCAGACTGGCATTACATCACATTAACCATGAGTGCAGTATGCTACCTAACCATCCTGTTCACCAGACTCACATTACATTACATTTAATTGGCACTTACTGTACTGTTCTTGGTACTTACCAAGTTCTTACCTGATCACAGTGATCGGCTAAATCAGTACCACATTGATAATTTGCCTAATTAAATAATGTTTATTACTCAGAATAATGGAAATAGCTGCAATTCATGGTCTTGAGTTTGGCTACAAATGATTTAAACTGGACGGAGTCGCCAGACTATCTTTTTTTAACTTACCGAATGAAGACGACTCTGTCTGCGAGCCAGATGTCCAGATTGACATTGTCCGGCTGTAATTACTTGATATCACAGGGGACTTTCACCATCTCTCACTGTTCCGTTTTAGTTGACCGTCTTAACCATAGGTCTCACCGCTTTCCAGCAGTAAAGTAACTGAAGATTTGTACAATTATTCTATTGTTGTTTTAACGTTCTGTCAAAAAAACGTCATAGATGAACTGTTTCCATGGAGCCGCCGTGCTGATGCCGTGCGTAATAATGAGTCACGCGCACCAATTTAGTTGATAAGTTGAAAGTCATGGTGAATTTCCAGCCATTCAAGAGCAATATACAGGAGTAGGAAGTGCCTATATTATTCATTTGTCACCAAATCACCAATCAGCCTACCCATGCACCATTTCTGGTCCTAGCTGAAGAGAATGTCATTACTTTGTTGTCACAACTTTCACATTACCCAGTAAGCACCGAGTCTTACTCTAAAATCACTGCCAGATAAACATTATTTTCCAACAAAACATTTTTTATTATAAAAAAAGTACATATGAATGAATGAATGAATGGTCTTTATTGTCATTAATACAGTACAGGTACCATACAACGACATTTGGGAGGGGGGGCTCCCCTGGTGCTAGGAAAAAAAATATATAGGCCTACTAAAAACAAGAAGGGAAAAGAGCTGGTTTACATAAATAAAGGCTATATACACTATCCACTATACTATACTATACAAATAAAACACTGTGCTGTACTCTATGCTATAAATATCCTAACATTTCCTATCTCTGAACCTTATGTGCACGAGGGTTGTCACACATAGTATTATTGCACATTCATTTAAAGTGTCGCAGTTTGCAAGTATGAAATGTTCACAGTTGTGTTTCAGTATTGCACTTGATTACAATCTAGTAGCTGCCATCAAATTGTCTAGATTGTCCAGGGCCTAGAACCTAGGTCTTTGCTGTGTTCAGGCCCTAGGGTAGAAGCTGAGCTTCAGTCTATTTGTCCTTGCGGACATAGAAAGAATACCCATGATAACAATTACAGCTTGATCTTATCAAACTTACTAACATCCGTGTAAATATTTATTTTGACGTAAAAAAAACATGAGCAAAGAGACTTAACGCAGAGAAAGGAGTTTACAACTTTAATACGCTTTGACTGTACCACGTGGCCAACTATACGGTTATCTCATTGGACGGGGGAAACAAGCGACTGCTCATTGGTCTAGAAGATTATGCAAGCTGATATCTACAGTGATTGGCGCTATCATTCTGAACACGACTGAAAGGTCCAACACAAATACATGTGTACATATTTTACCACGTGTTCTGTTGTTTGAGGCATGTGCAGGGAATATGCCCGGTGCAGGTATTTCACGGGTGCTCGCCATACTCGGCTCTCTGTATCCACACGTACAGACATTGGAGGAGTTTGCAGAAACCCTCGTGTACAGAGAGGGACACAAAGTGGTCCTTATCGAGCAACCCGACACAAACCTCTTCGTATCTTTCGTCCGGGGAATGCTCATTTGCTCGGACAAAAAAATTGAGGATGTCCCCAGCTGTAGCCAGGTATGTATTTAATTTCGCAATTGTGGTTGCCACGGCAAAAAAAAAGCGTTATTAGCTCATTCATTGATCTCGGAAAAGCTGAATAATGCGTTGTTTAGACGAGGGGCACCCTCTTTTTTTAGCAACCTGAACATAACTCATCTTTAGGCCGTGCCATGAATGGTTTGGGAGCATGCCTATGTTCCCCGGGTCCTATGTTCCCCGGGTCCTATGTTCCCCGCTTCCGCACTTCCGAAAAAGGGTTCTATGTTCCCCGCTTCCGAAAAAGGGTTCTATGTTCCCCGCTTCCGAAAAAGGGTCCTATGTTCCCCGCCTGCCGTTGTGTCAAGCGACCTCATGTGTCGTTATGTGGTACTGCATGAGAGTTTTTTTTTTTTTTTTTTTTTTTTTTGGGGGGGGGGGGGGGTCTTAAGATGACTTGGAAATAATGAAGAACACAATGAATGTCATAGTATTGTCTCAGCATTTTATATAACTCCCTAGATAGATCATTTTCGAGATGGAATTGAAAATCTTATATTCCTAAAAGAACACCAGTGATATATATATACACATTATTAAATATTTTTTCTATATTTTTGTCAAACGAAATCAAATAAATACAGTAGAGATATCAATCCAAAATATAGGCTTTTATTGCAACCAACAACAACAACAACAAAAACTATGTTTGTGCAAACATGGTGTTTGTTTCCAAGACCAAGCATCAAAATGCCAACCTATGGGACAATACTGTACATCCCATTGGCAGGACGTCACGTAACAGCGCAGTGTGTCTCTAGGTTACAGTGTCACATATCCCATAATATAATCCCTAAGTAACTAGCCAGTTTTCGTAGCACATAGAGTGTGACACATCCTCTTGCACACATCAAATCCTCGGGGGATCCTGGCATACAGAGATGTAGTCTCTTTCACTCTAGTGTTTTAGTAGTCAGGCACTAATAAGGAGAGGCCTACTGTTTCACTGCTGAAACCTGGTAATCCTGACACATGAGCTCTAGTGCAATTATCAGTCCTAACTCTGGCATCACATATATTGTAATAATAACTATATGGCTTACTAAGTAAACAGGTCCATATAAACTGGAAAGGTACAGACATCTTTCAATAACAAAACTATGGTACAGCAATAACTTGGCAAAAACAAATGAAAGAGCTAAATAACATGTAAACAATGGCATACATGATGGCGTAAACAATGGCGTACAGCTTATTCTAACTAATAATAACAATAATAATAATAATAACAATAACACAATTAGGCCAATAACAATAATAATAACAACAACATAGGCCAAAGTGCTATCAAAATAAATGTGGAAATCTAGCCCATACGGACGCTACGGCTGACAGCCCTCCAGTACGAAGCCAGATCTCTGTGGCCCTGCATGTACTGTCCTTTCAGCCTCAGTAGACGGGCCTCCAACTCCCTCCACTTCCGTCTCCTTGTTGGGGGAGCGTGGCCTCTGTCTGCCATCCCCAGTTTACCCTCTGCAAGCGTTTGCTGATCCTTCAGGTGCCGAAGGAATTTCCAAAGTGAAGGATGGCGCACTTGGACAGCATCGTTCAGAGTACGATGATAAGCTAGAACAAAAATACAGAATTATAACTTATTAGCCTATTAATGGCCTATTAATGTGCAAACTGGTTCTACATCTGCAGGCTGATCTACTAACGGTGTGCAGTGAGGATTGTTGATCTTTCCAATGTAGAAGATAGCGGGCCTTATTTGAAGTATATCTCAACTTCCCCTGTGTGTGAACTTCAATTAGTATTCGTTATTTGGGATCTTAGTAAATCAGGCCCTAAATGTTATTAGTTTGGCATGAACATTTTGACATTGAACATTTTCCCCTCTGTGTCTCCTCCTTTCACAATTTTAAATCCTTTCTTAATCCTTTCTCAATCACGGTGCCCGCCCATGATTGGACTGATGTTATGTCCATCATCATTAGCGCGCCTGTACGTGGCAACTCGTCCACCTGTTTAAAGAGCCCTCCTGTCCTCTGCTGTGTTTGATGTTTCGTTAATTTTTGTTTCGGCTCATAGTTAAACCTCGATATACGCACAGGCCCAGAGGTGATAGGATAAGAATGAATTAACCCATAATTAGCAGACAATATTATATTAACAATATAAAATAATTAACTTAATACTTCAGATTTAGTTATTAGATGAAATTATATTTTTTTTGTTCAGATCTGTCATTGTTACACTTACATTCAACATGATTATTGGTCCTTTGCTCCATGTTTCTCTCGAACACATTCCACATCGCTGGTGGGAAGGCCGCTCCAGGATGGACATATGTGTTACGAACATACGCAAGGAAGTCTTGTAACTCAGGGTGGTTCATCAGGGCACGCCTGGTGTTTCTGTGGTTGAGGAGAAGATCAAAATTGATCTGGACCAGAGGCAGAGGCAGGTGTCCTAAGGCCATCACCTTGAGATGAGATGAGATGAGATGAGATGAGAGATGAGATAACGTTTATTGCCATTTATGCATACACATTAAGCATACACATATAGGAATTTGATTTGGCGTTACAGTAAGAGCATTTCTAAATGCAATGCAAACAAAACAACACAGGACAGACAGCAGTGCAGACAGAACACAACAAACCTTGCGGATGACTGCTGCCAGTGGATGGTCATGACGGAATGGACCAGCCAATCCAAGTGCCTGTACCCTCTTCCACAAGGCTTGGTTGAAATGGAAGTAGCATCCTCCGATTCTGGCTTGTGGCAACTCCGTTTCAAGAGCAGTTTTCAGCGCTTGCTCAAAGTCACAGATGACTTTACGCGGACGCCAAAGGTGGTGGGTGATTCTCCTGAGTGACGTTTTGACACACTGGAACACTTGTCGGTAGTGTCCAATTGTACGTTGCTCCATGAGGACATGTACAAGGGGGACAACGAAGCCATGAATGTCCCCGAGTATAGTAAATACTTGGTTGTATGGGCGTGGGCACGACTTGAATGTAGCATCCATGTATAATGTCCTGCAGTGTCGCAGCTGTCTCAGGTTGTCCTCTGTGGAAAACACTGCTATGCCCCACTCACTGTCTTGGTGCAGGAGGAAATGGTCTCTGCCCCATGTCTCAGCCCATTGACCGTCGATCCTTACATCATCAACGGTAGCTGGGACGGGAGGGATTACTGCAGCTCTGGCTCTGGCCATAACAGACCTAACTGAGGAGAATCTTTGAGGAGGTCGCCCGCGACCTCCACGCTGGATGGGACGGCCCCGCTGTAGACCTACGCACTCAGCATCGTAAATGCGTTTGATTGGTACTGTGGGTTCTCTCACCACCTCTCCAGTAATCACTTGGCGAAATTGCGCATTGTTCACCATTTGTGTATCGGGGGCATGCACATGTTCGCGGACCTCCCGAACTTCTATGTTGGGATTGACCCCCTCTACATCAAAGATGTTTGTAACCAAAACTGTCCGGCAGTCTTCTCTCCAACACCGCCACCGAATGTTCTGTAAATTTGTGCGGTGTTTCTGGTACCTAAAATTATCCAGAACTAATATTTTCCCCCCTCGGTCTCCAGTAATTATTTGAGCCATTGTCACTACGCATGTGTTCCTCACATACCGGTATGTGAGGAAGTCTTGTAACTCAAGCTCAATTACAATTGACCTTAAAACAATTGATAGGGGGTGTTACGCCCTCTGGTGACTCGGAGTAGAAGGGCGCAACAGAGACACACTAAATATCAGAGTGCAACATTGTCCCCTGAAACATACAAGTATATTATATCAATGTGTTTCTATGCAGTATCAATAGCATCTAATTTAGATTTTTTATTTTAGTTGTTTATCTAAAGAAAATAATATTTTAAAATAATGAATTATCTAAAACAATACATTAAAAACAATCTAAATGATATGCTACATTTAGCATATCATGCTACAATGATATGTACATTTCAAGCCTGCAAACTGCGACACTTTAAATGAATGTGCAATAACACTATGTGCAATATGACAACCCTAGGGTACATAAGGTTGCCGAGAATAGGAAATGTTAGAATAGGTATAGCATAGCATAGAGTACAGCACAGTGTTTTATTTGTACAGTATAGTATAGTGGATAGTGTACATAGCCTTTATTTATGTAAACCAGTACTATATCAATGACAATAAAGACCATTCATTGATTCATTCATTCATATTATCAATAGCATACCCCTTTTATAATTAGCATACTGAATTTCATTCTCAGATTTGATATAAAGACTATCAGAGTTGGGTCATTTGTGAAGACATTAATGTGTGAATAGAGCAGATTAATGTCTGAATAGAGCAGATTAATGTATGAATAGAGCAGATTAATGTCTGAATAGAGCAGATTAATGTCTGAATAGAGCAGATTAATGTATGAATAGAGCAGATTAATGTGTGAATAGAGCAGATTAATGTGTGAATAGAGCAGATTAATGTCTGAATAGAGCAGATTAATGTATGAATAGAGCAGATTAATGTCTGAATAGAGCAGATTAATGTCTGAATAGAGCAGATTAATGTCTGAATAGAGCAGATTAATGTCTGAATAGAGCAGATTAATGTATGAATAGAGCAGATTAATGTTTGTCCATCAACGTCGAATTCTGACGTCTGCCGTGTGAGACCAGGGGCCTCATTCATAAAGAAATACTTGAACGTCATCTTTGACTTTCACGTAAGCACATTTTTCTAAACGGACGTGAGCATTATTTATAAAACGGGCTGAGATGGTTTAAAGTTGCGTACGTGCTTCCTTCTATAAATACCAAACATACTTGGAATTGAACGCAGGTGAATGAGGTTTGTATTAACGCCCTGTGATAGAGGCTCAATTATAGCGGCTGAATGAAGCCAAGTGCTATAATATAATATAATACAGACAGACAATACTGACAATATTATATACTGTCTGTATTATATTATATTATAGCACTTGGCTTCATTCAGCCGCTATTTGAGCCGCTATCACAGGGCGTTAATACTATATTATATAGGCGTGCGTCTGGAAGGGGAGAGGGCAGTAATACCACGTTCATTGATAAAATGACATAAGGGATGGAAAGGGGGGATGGCAGTTTTAGAAGGGGGATGATTTGGACTGTTTTTATTTCAGGGGGGATGCCATTCCCCCTCATCCCGACTCAACTCGAAATCCAGTATCATTTAGCGCGTGGCCGGGCAAGGCATAGGCATGTTGAAGAGAGATAGACAGCTCCGTAGGGATATAAAGAAAGACTGAAATACAATCATAAACATTAGTTCCCTTTCAATCTTGAATTAAACTCATTTTCTCGGCTGATAACAACATCGTTAATTTTATTACGAGCCACTTGCATGAATTACAATAGGCAACGTTTTTCCAGTGCAGCTCACATGCCTGTAATAACTCCGCATAACCAGTAGGTAATGTACGTAAGCAAGTTGAATACTCGACGTCGAGCTACGATCGTTTCCACGTTCAAATTGACTCACGTTGACATTTTATAAATCACTACGTTGACGTGGTTTTCTACGTACGACACGGGTAAGATCAACATTTGATCTAAGCACCCGTTATGAATGAGGCCCCAGGCTGATTAGAGTTAGTAGATTTGTGACAGCCCCCCAGTGTGTCTGAATTGGAGTCCTAGTATACTGTACTTCCAAATGGTTTAGCATGGGGGGTCAGGTTCAGTACTAGATTTGGGCCGAGGTCCAATAGTGTCCTACCTACAAAAGGTTTTGTACATATAATCATTTTGTTCATATAATAATGTTGTACACATAGTAATCCACAGTATGATTATGTATTTGTGTATGTTGTTTAAAAAAAAAAAAAAAAAAAAAGAACCTAACAGTATAATTATGTATTTGTGTATGTTGTAAAAAAAAAAAAAAAAAAAAAATCATGCAGTACTACATAACGACACCTGGGGTCGCTTGACACAACGGCAGGCGGGGAATATACGGAAGCGGGGAACATAGAACCCTTTTTCGGAAGCGGGGAACATAGAACCCTTTTTCGGAAGTTTTCGGAAGAGGGGAACATAGAACCCTTTTTTTTTTTTTTGCTAAGAAACAGGGGAACATAGGACCCGGGGAACATAGGACCCGGGGAACATAGGGATGACCCCGAATGGTTTGATTCTCAAAAGATTTGCAACTTTTTATTCAGTGCAATGTAGTAGCAGTGGGCCACTCCTCTCAATACATTTTTGGTAATTATAAGGTTTCATTATAATGTCTTCCATGTCGCCCATCGCTAGATCTGCACTCTGCATGAGCTGTTGGCATTAGTTCTGAACAACCTCAAGCGGAAGAAGAAGAGGAACGTCCTTGCAAACGGATACAACTACCCGTTCCTTGCCCAGGACCGTGATGCTGACCCGTTCAAATTTCACGGTGAAGTGACTCAGAATGCAGCATACGTTCATGGCAGTGACTTATGGAAAAGAATAGCCCAGCGTCTTGGCACAGACGTCATGCACCACCTGCTGGAGAACTGTGCCATCTTCGTGGCGGTTCCTCCATCATGTATGTTCCAGGTGTGTGGTGTACCGGTGTACGACCGGGTGTCCATGGGATCAGCGGCAGGGCTACACCTCCAGAACCGGTCCAGGCGGAACACCAGAGCGAACAGGACTGCTACCTGGCACAGGACACGTCAGGATCCAATCCTGAGTGAGAGGAGGAGGAGGAGAAGGGATGGCGGTGGAGACATCAGGAAGAGGAAAAGGGAAAAGGTGAGTGAAAGAGAGGACAGTCTACCTGGGAAGAGGAGACGTGTGGATGGGTTTACAGAAGATTCAAATCAGGTGTCCAATGGCACTGGAAATGAGCAGCAGTCAGCGAACATGAAAGCCACCAAAAGCAAAAACACCAATACCACTTTGGAGGGGGGTCCTAGCTGGAGTTCAGGGCTGTTACCTCCTCTCCCTCCTTCCCAGTGCTTCATCCGCACCCACAGCATGCTCTACGGGGGGAGGGGCATGCACGGCTTCTTGCTAAACAAGAGGAGGAAAGGAGGGGCTGAAGGGCCAAAGCGTCTGCAGGGGCGGGACTTACTCAGAGTGGTATTCTTTGAAGGTGCGGCTTATCTCAACGGGAGGGAGAAGAAACCAAAGAAATTCCCACTGCGTTTTTTTAACATGGTGCCCCTCTTCAGCCAGCTGATGCGTCGACACAGGAGATGTCCATATACCAAGATCCTCCAGAGGGTCTGCCCAAGGATGGGAGATAGAGATGGAGTGGGGGTCATGGCCATACTCCTGCCCCAGCACTGTGCACCTCACAGGGTCTACCTGTTTGTCAAGGAGTGCCTCTCGACGGTGGTCCCACAGGAGCTGTGGGGTTCAGACCAGAACCGACTCAACTTCCTGTCCAGAGTCAGGGGCTTTCTGTGCATGGGCAAGTTTGAGAGGCTCTCATTGGCTGAGCTGATGTGGAAGATTAGTGTGAACGACTGTGATTGGCTGAAGATCAGCAAGACAGGTGAGAGTTTCTCATCACGTACCCTCTCTGCCCAGACTGTCTCATCCACTAATGCATAGTCTGAAATCAAGCTCTTGTAACTACCCCTGGCACTTCTTGTAGATATGACATAATGAGATCAGATGCCTTTACCCATATTGTTTACACTACCTCTCGTGACCCAGGTCGCTGCCCACCCAGTGAGCTTGCATATCGGACGCGGGTGCTAGGACAGTTCCTGGCCTGGCTGCTGGATGGCTACGTGCTAGGCCTGGTCAGGGCCTTGTTCTACGTCACAGAGTGTATGGGACAGAAGAACGCCCTGAGATTCTACAGACAGGAGGTCTGGGCCAAACTACAGGATCTGGCTTTCAGGTACACACACACACACACACACACACACACACACGGAATGCAGTACAGTTATAGCTTCTCATTCTCACTCTGAGACAAGTGCCTCACTAATTGGTGTGACCTGGTTCTTAGAGGTCACATCCTCAAGGGTCAGGTGGAGGAGTTGACCCCGGCCCAGGTAGCGTCCCTTCCAAAAACCACCGTCATATCCCGCCTCCGCTTCATTCCCAAGACAAAAAACATGAGACCAATCACACGACTGATAGGGGCAGACTCCAAAACAAGGGTATGTCTTGAGTACTTAAAAAATAAAATAAATAATGTGTTCGTTTTTTTAGTCAACGTGTGTGTTACAATATGTAATAAGTATAGTGTGTGTGTTTAACCTACCTTCCAGCTGTTCCAGTCGCATGTGAGGACCCTGTTGGACGTCCTGCGTGCGTGTACGCGTTCCGAGCCCTCTCTTCTGGGCTCCACGGTTTGGGGAATGACTGACATCCACCGGGTCCTGCGCTCTTTCGCCCCCTCCCAGAAAGACCAGCCCCAGCCCCTCTACTTCGTCAAGGTTGGCACACCTGTAGTTGTATAGCTTGTCAACTTGCCACACTGTGTGGTACAGTATATGATATCTGAACCTTTTTCGATGTCTATCGATGTTTCTTTGTCAAAGGTGTGTGTGTTCTCTTTCTCTCTCTGTCCATCCAAACCCGTCAAGTTACTGCCACTGATACTCTGAGGCTGTTTCGAGTGCACACGTTGGGACATATTTGGTGCAGGTACGAACAGCCTCGATGAACTCGCTGACACTCGTCAGGTCACCTGTGACATCATACTGTGAGGAGTTGTGTATCCCCACCAAAACAGTGAACATTCACAGCAACAATAAACCCTGGTTCAACAAAGACATTCAACTTCTACGCAAGGAAAATAACTCAGCTTTTATTAGTGGAGACAGGAATCTGTCAAATATGAACTCAGGTCTGCAATCAGGAAAGCCAAATCTAATTATGCCATAAAACTGGAACAACAGATTGCATCAAGCGACACTAGAACCATCTGGAAAAAAATTAAGTCTATGACCAACTACAACAAAAGTCCCCCCCCCTACATCTGACATTGACACTGACTTCCCAGACAAACTCGAGTTCTATGGGAGGTTTGAAAAGTCCCCAATCCCACCGTACTCTCCTCCCTCCCTCCCTCCCTCCCTCCCCCCCACCACCCCCCCATTTCACATCCAGGAGGAAGTGGTGAGGGCCATCTTCAGGATAACCAACAAAATGAAAGCAGCAGGCCCGGACAAGATCAGTTCAGCTGTCCTGAATGTCTGTGCTGATCAACTGTCTCCAACATTTTCAGATCTGTTGAGGATGCTGTCAACCTAACCCTCCATCACACACTACTACATCTGGAGTCACCCTACACCTACGCCCGCATCCTATTCATTGACTTTAGCTCGGCCTTCAATACAATAGACCCGGTCAATCTCTTCAATAAACTAGTGGACATGAACATTGACCCCTGCATCTGCCACTGGATACGGAGCTTCCTGTGGAAAAGACGACAGAGGGTCAAGATAAACAGCCTTTCATCTCGACCCTTGACCCTCAGCACAGACGCCCCCAAGGGCTGCGTCCTCTCACCCTGGCTCTTCTCCCTCTACACTAACTACCTGATATCCCTCCACAGCTCAGTCACCATTCTCAAATATGCAGATGACACAACCATAATTGGACTCATAACCAACAACAATGAAGACCGTTATTGTGAGCAGATAGCCCAAGCAGTCACTTGGTGCCTCAATAACATCCTCCAACTCAGCTCATCAAAGACACAAGAACTCATCATAGGCTTCAGGCACAGACCCCCTCAAAAAAAAACATTAACATCTTTGGAGAACCCATAACTATAACGGATTCTTTAAAATTTCTTGGCACTCATTAACTCACTCAAATGGAACACCAACACAGACTACATCACCAAAAAAGCCCACCAACGACTGTTCTTTCTCAGACAGCTCAAAAAATTCAAAGTGAAACAAAACCACCTCCTTCAGTTCTACACAGCCGTCATTGAGAGCATACTCACCTCATCCATCACAGTTTGGTACGGCAGCACAGACAGTAAATCCCGGAAAAAACTACAGCGAATAGTAAAAAAATCATCTAAGATCATTGGCACCCCTCTCCCATCAGTTGAATCATTATATCACAAACACACTACCAATAGAGCAAATAAAATTATCTCTGACCCCTTCCACTCTGCTCACCACCTGTTTCAACTGTTGCCCTCTGGATGGCGCTACCGATCCCTGGCCACCAAAACATCCCGTTTCAAAAACAGTTTTTTCCCCTCTGCTATAAGGACTCTCAACACCTGACCCACTGCACAAACCCTGCCAGATGTACTGCACTTTATAGTTGTAAATATTGACAGATTTTGTCTTGCGGTTATGTGTGTACATTGTCCATTGTGATAGTCATGTGTAATGTGTGTGTGTGATGTATTTGACACTGCTGTATTGAGTTTTTTTCCATCTGTACCGACAACAAATTCCACCGCACTTGGTTGTGTGGTCATTAAACGATTCATTCATTCATTCATCTCTTTTAATGCCCCCCCCTCCGCTCTGTCTCTCAGGTGGATGTGAGTGGGGCATATGACAGTCTTCCCCACTCCAGACTCTTACAGGTGATTAGTGAGGCCCTGTCACCTGTCCAGAAAAAGCTCTTCTCTGTGCGAACCTATGCCAAGGTGTGGTCCACCCACGAGGGCCTCAAGAAGACCTTCATCAGACAGGTTCAACACACACTCACACTCACACACACAAATACACTCAATACCTGCTTGGGAAACATATATCTGCCAATACTACGGATTGGGTCTGGTTCTGAATACGAGCTTTGTTTTCTTTATTTATGTGTCTGTGTGTGTAGGCAGACTTCTTGGACGTCACAGTGGCATCCAAGAACATGAAAGGCTTTTTGATGTCACTGCAGAGAGAGGGCAAAGTTCATGATGCTATACTGGTGGAGCAGGTGAGAGGGGCAGCCAATTCGGAGAAGGGCCACAGTCCTGCATATTAGTGAACAACATGGCTTCGAAGTATTAGAACAGACATCAATCCCTTGTCTATCCATCACAGAACACTTATCAGTTGTACTTTTCTGTTAGTATTTCTCCACAGATGTGCTTGGAAAAGATGTCCTAGAGTTCTTCACACAAATGCTCACCGGCAGTGTTGTTAGTTTTGGGAAGAAGTAAGTCTAACCACTTTTTCTTTATTTCTGTGTAGAACTTTCTGTAAAAAAACCATCCAGGTTAGATTCCATGTTGAATGTACATTATATTATTGTTCACATGGAATGTGAGAGATTGACAGGTGTCTTGTTGTTCCAGAACATTCCGTCAGTGCTGTGGGATCCCTCAGGGCTCTGTGGTGTCCTCCCTGCTGTGCTGTCTCTGTTATGGTCACATGGAGAAGGTTCTGTTTAGAAACGTCACAGAGAAGGGAGGGTAAGATGATTCACTTACTTAGGCAAATGTATTTGTTGTAAGTCGTTTTGGATGAATACCTACTACCTTTTACACATACTGTATATTGCACATCATGCTTCTTTGATATAGCTTATTTTTATAGATCTGCACATTACATACTGTACATAAGATACCTTAACTGTACGTAGCTCATAACTGTATATACGTCTAAACTACCATAGATGCTGTACTTATCACTACCATTGTCATGTTTTTTTTATATCATCGTTCTTATATAACAAAACAAAATGTTTTTGTTGTATAGTACTTGTACTCGGCAATGACAATAACGTTTAATCTAATGCAAGGCTTTACCTCTACTTCTAATAGTAGTAGTTAGACACACTGACCAGCAGAGGGTACCCTTAGAATGCGTCAAGCGAACATACAAGCTATTTGTGCGTGTTGTCTGTCTGGGAGTAAACTCTGCCTCTCTCTCTTTGGGTGGTTGAAGGTGTCTGATGAGACTGATTGATGATTTTCTCCTCATCACTCCTGACCTGAACCAAGCACAGACCTTCCTCAAGTATGTCACATTCTCTCCATGTCCTATTGGATCACACCACCACCATCACCATACAGGGCCTCTTTGAAGTTGACTGAATACTGACTGCTAAGATTGCACCCATGGGAATATGAACCATTGTGAAATGAAAAAAACTCCCCATCGTGCCTGTATTAGTGACTAGGGGCATATACTTCTATCACTATACTTTTTGATGATGTCATTTTGTTTTTCCTGTGGAAAGGACCCTAATGGCTGGGGTGCCCCAGTACGGCATTGTGGTGAACGCCCAGAAGGTGGCCGTTAACTTCCCTGTGAAAGGGGATGAGGGGTCCTGCCCTTGGATCCGTCTGCTGCCCCCTCACTGCCTGTTCCCCTGGTGTGGCCTGCTGCTGGATACACACTCTCTGGATGTATACAACAACTACTCCAGGTACTCACACATACACACACACACACACACACACACACACACAGGCAAGTTGTAACAGCATCTTGTAGATTGAGAAGGTCTGTTTGGCCTGTGGACCCAACCTATGTGTGCGTGTCTGTCATTCAACCTTGACTTTTCAACCTTTGTGATCTTTTATATTATTTTATGGTGTCTTCTAAGTTGTGCAAAGCAACATAGAGGAAGTGACCCTTGCCCTAGTGGGTGGCTTTTTATGGCAGATCAGCAGTGTAAAGATAGCTTGAGGATCTAATCTATCTTACTGTTATCAAATAGATTAGTAGACAAATTAATCAGAATACATTGTTATCTCATGTACATTTTTCCATGTCACTGAACATGGCTGAACATTTGGGGGGGTACCAATGGTTGATTCAATTGGGTGCAAAACATTCGAGATAGAGATTGTTTCCCTTCCCTCAGCTATGCCGGCCTATCCCTGCGATACAGCCTGACTCTAGGCTCCACCCACTCGGCTGGGCAGCAAATGAAGAGGAAACTGATGTCCATTCTCAAACTCAAGTGCCACGCCCTCTTCCTTGACCACCATGTGAGTTGTACTCCCCTCATTGGCTCTGACTAACTGTCTGTCTAGGTTTTATCAAGGCCTTTCATCATACCAGCTCGGTATTTTTTCCTTTGTATTTTCAGATCAATTCAATGGAGGCTGTGTACAAAAACATCTACGAGCTAGTGCTGCTGCAGGCATGCAGGTAGAGTGTAGTTTCACTGAGATTACCTGGTACGGACACACTTGATGCAGTGTTGCATGGAGTGTCCAAAGTGTTTTTCCCCCCACTTATTCACTCCTTTGCACCTCAGTACTGAGGGTGTGCAGTATCAAGGAGTGTCTATGTGGGCGTGTATTACGACTACCAAAACAATGTTTCCCTGACCTCCAGAGGCCTCTCCGTACTTGTTATATCGTGCAAGCTAAAACACAGGACTTTAGGCTCTCTAGCTGTGGGACAAACACAGAACCGCTTTCGTCGCAGTGACGACACCTTTGGAGCCAACAGATGAATGTTTAACGCATGGGCAGATTTATAGATGATTTCTTGCTGTTAATGATTTTCCTACTTTAAGTATGATGTAGCAATAGTTCCATCAGGCATAGGTACTTTCCTACTGTGTGCAACAGTACATTTTCTCCTTCAGATCGGCAAACAGTCAGGTGTGAACTGTGGTTTATGGTTGTTTTGTGGTAGGTTCCACACGTGTGCCCAGAGTTTACCCTTCGGTCAGAAGGTAGCCAAGAACCCTGACTACTTCCTGCATATGATCTGGGACATGGCAGAATACACCAACCAGCTCATCAGACTCTGCAACAAAGGCAAGGCTGCCTGGCACTCTATCCTCCATTAGCATCTGATTTTATCTGAATTATCTGCAAAAGTTTATCTTCAAATTGGAGGATCATTTTTTCTGTTTTTGGCCTACCATCTACTATCCCTCTTTCTCTCTCTCAGTACATAATTGATAGCTTTGTTTTACTAGAGTGATTACAGTTACTACACGGGTACAGGGGCAACTTAATTTTCATGGACATCATTTTGGTATTTAGTCTGCCAACGAACGTGACTGATTTATCTCTCTGTTTGTCTATTTCTGTGTTTCAGGTGTGGCTCTTGTCTCTAAGGCTCAGACAGATTGTCTGCAGTATGAGGCAGTGGAGCTTCTGTACTGCCTCTCCTTCCTGCTTGTTCTCGGACGCCACCGCCCCCTGTATAAGGACCTCCTCCTTCCCCTGCTCACACGTATGTTCTGGAGTACTACGTACTAGAGTACCTCATCATCCCATTCTGAAGACTTATCCCTATTTATCCCCTATCCCTCTATGATTGTACTACTGTAAAGACCCACCCCAACAAAATAATGTCTCACTTTGCTGTAAGTGTGTGGGATTGACAATAATGGCCCTCACCCTAATAGTCACTAGATGACTATGTTTCAGACAACAAATGTGTGTGTCTCTCTATCTCTGTCTGCAGGAAAGAGGTGCCTGGAGAGGAAACTGGGGTGCATAAGGCTGGCACGGGTCAGACAGGCGGCCACGCCCAAAATCCCAGAGGATTTTAAAGCCATCCAGACGTAGAGGGATGTCTAACCCCATACAACCCTCAATTCTCCAGAACCCTCCTCACACAGCAACAGATCGTCAGCAAAGAAAGGTGGAAGATTGTAGTCTCTGTTTTGTACTGCATAACGACAGTTGGGAGTTGTTCTTGTTTCAGCATTCTGGTTTATTAACTTCACTGAACATTGTGCTCTTTTGAGATGTTGAGCCAAGTTCAGTCTCTGTGGGGAAAAAATGATGGGGATATGTGGTAAAGATAGAGGCTGTGGTTTGGCAGGTCCTTTTGATTTGAAACCCCAAGCTAAACACATCTCTCATACCAGAGACATCAAGAGAGAGAGAGAGAGAATTCTCATTAAGTTGATATACAACTGGATGTATCATAAAGACTCTTAAAAATCAACCATAAGATCAATAAAGATGGGATTGTTAAAAAAAAAAAAAAGAGAGAATGTCAAATGTAATGTGCTCTGTAACTCCTGTTGTGTAATGTTTATAATTATTGGAAGAAATCGTTTTTGGCCAATATGTTGTACACACACATTTAATTTAGTTTTATGCTTTGTGTGCCTTTTTAATGAAAAGTGCAATTTTTGAGCTGTTACAAATATGATTCATCATTTAATTTGCTTTTGTCCATTTCACTTTCTTTGCACTATCTATACCTTAGTATGGTTTGTTTTAGAAAAGGCAATTCTACTTAAAGGGATTTGATATGTGCTATCATTATCCTGTACAAACATAACATTGTAGTTACTAAGAATACAAATGATGTATGTGGTAACCACATATACAGATAATAAAAGATATTGACTTCCTCCATTCACTTCTTCAGTCCTCCTCATTTTCTTTCCACCTTAAGATTTGAAAATAGTGAAGAACATATTGAAACATGATAATTACAAATATATAATATAATAAAAAATAACTTCAGTCTCTTTGAGTCTTGGGAATGTCAAAGTCGTCCCACAGTCTTTTAGCTGTCAACATCGTAGCCCTCATTAGCATAGGGGTTGCTGTCGCTGGAGCGGTCCGAGGCACGTCTGCGTGTCATACAGCAGGTGAACCTGTAGAGGGCGACCAGGGGAATGGAGATGACAGGCACTGAAGACAGGAGGACACAGATGGCAAACACCCAGTCTGGGTACGGCTGCACGTCTGCCTGTGGGAAGTCCACCTGTAGAGACAGTCAGGTTACTTGTTGAGTCACGTCTGTAGAAACGGCATAATAATAATAATAATAATAATAATAGCTGATATTTATATCTAAATATTAATTGAGAAGGTTTTTTGATATGACATGCAGTGACCTGATATGGTAGTTTGTACAGTACACCTCATATACACAAGTCACTTCATATGTACTGTACTTTGTTTAAACCTTTTAACTTTTAATTTGTACTTATCCTTGTCTGTAAATACAGTTGTAAAATGTCATTAAAAATATTCTAGCTGAATAACTACTTTTATCCCAATTACGATAATATATATATTTAGAGTAAATATCTAACTATAGAATAAGATAAAATATATTATAGAGCTCTGAACATGTACTTTTTTAGTTTTAGATTATCTCCTTATTACTTACCCAATTTTAAGATGTTACAATAGTCCAAATAAGATGGCAAGGGGAAAATGCTGATCTTCAGAAGAGTTGAAATGTTGAATTGACACAAGAGTCTTCTCCAAATATTCCTTGAGGGTTGACTTGGTTGTTCCTCTTGATTTAAAAAATATATTTCTTGTTGTTTCTTGTTCCTTTTAATTAGCTTGGTGATTATTTCTTCTTTTTGAAGAAGCTGTAGTTCTCTGGTTGAGACCCCACTTCCAATATCAATGAATGATCACATAGGGTCTTGCTCTTGTTCTTGGTCTTGAGGGCAAACTTGAAGAGGTTTGACACAAATCAACATTTTGTTTCCACTCACATAATAGCCTTCTCACAATATGCTTTTGATGCAGATGGGTTGGCTGTCAAGCAATGATTCTTTGGTATTACACATGGTTATTTCTCCATTGTGTCAACAGTCCAGATGGAAAGGCATAGTTGTGGCGCCATTAATTGTACTCTTTATCTTAGACAGTTCCAAAAAGGTTTTGTAGGTCTGCACATCCAGTTGTCCTGGTCTTCAACATGAGATGGTTCAGCAGTGACTTTGACATAGTCTAAAAAGATCCAACAGCTTAGTGAGATCCAGACGAAAAACCAAATGGTTCAGACCTCTTTTCCTCCGACATGACTATGACCTTTCTAACTATGGTTAAACACTATATTAATGTGTTTGACTGTTTTATTACGGTTGTAAGTACAATGTAAAACATATTGTCATTACTCCTTTGCCACATTGTAATTACAGCAGTGTAACAACAAGTAATAATGGTAGTTGTTACACTGTACTTAGATGTTATAACGTGGTAAATAAACACATGTCAAACCAAACTGCTGTTTTTGAACTAAATCCCAAAGTCAGAATTTGACTCGTGACCTTTCTAAGTTGGGGTAACACTATATTACAGTGGTTGAGTGACCGTGTACTGTAATAACTATTGTAAGTGCAATGTAACACGTTATCATTACTCTTTTACTACACTATACTTACAACAGTGTAACAATGAGTAATAACAGTTACAGTTTTACAGTTTACAGCCAGTGAGTTTACAGTTACAGTGTTACAGTACACCTCATATACACAAGTCACTTCATATGTACTGTACTTTGTTTAAACCTTTTAACTTTTAATTTGTACTTATCATTGTCTGTAAATACAGTTGTAAAAAGTCATTAAAAATATTCTAGCTGAATAACTACTTTTATCCCAATTAGGAAGCTAGCTAGCTCGATAATATATATATTTAGAGTAAATATCTAACTATAGAATAACATAAAATCTATTCTAGAGCTCTGAACATGTACTTTTTTAGTTTTAGATTATCTCCTTATTACTTACCCAATTATAAGATGTTACAATCGTCCAAATAAGATGGCAAGAGGAAAATGCTGATCTTCAGAAGAGTTGAAATGTTGAATTGACACAAGAGTCTTCTCCAAATATTCCTTGAGGGTTGACTTGGTTGTTCCTCTTGATTTAAAAAATATATTTCTTGTTGTTTCTTGTTCCTTTTAATTAGCTTGGTGATTATTTCTTCTTTTTGAAGAAGCTGTAGTTCTCTGGTTGAGACCCCACTTCCAATATCAATGAATGATCACATAGGGTCTTGCTCTTGTTCTTGGTCTTGAGGGCAAACTTGAAGAGGTTTGACACAAATCAACATTTTGTTTCCACTCACATAATAGCCTTCTCACAATATGCTTTTGATGCAGATGGGTTGGCTGTCAAGCAATGATTCTTTGGTATTACACATGGTCAGAGTCGGACCCTGGGGAATAATTGATCACAAAAAAACATCTGAACGGTCGATATTGATTTGATTGTTGTGGTGGATAACGTCGGGTGTGAGAACAGCTCTCTGTCTGTCTGTTTTTAATAGAGTTCACTTCAAGGGCATGATGCGATGAACCATTGACATAGAGGGATATTGACATAGAGGGATATATCGATCGATCAGCAGTCATCATGAGTAGTCGCATCTATCAGCGCTCGGGCGCAACGGCGAGGATTATACCACATTTTCTTCTGTTCCTTCTATGGATTACGGATTTGTACATCAAATCACCAAAGAACTTGCATCTTATGGAGAAGGAGTCAAACTTTGTTGGAAAAGGTGAGACACATAGCGACTTTTATCTCCACGCCGCAAAGAAATGTTTGGGCTTCGGAGCAACAACCATCCACACGACGCTAACTGCGGACCGGACGAGAAGAAACAAACCCCCGACAGGTAGAATGGACCGAAGAACCGTGATATGGCTCTATCTACTGCTCTCGGGAGACATTCAGCTGAATCCCGGACCAGTCTCAACCAGGCAAGCTTCACGTTTAGCCAGAGAACAAATATATCTTTCCCAGGCAAATGCTACGAGCATAGACATTGACGCCATTGTCGACAAACCGGTTAGTTTGCCGGCAACAGCAGACTTCCAGGATTCAGACGTGGCTAGCAAAACAATGGGTAGATATGCTAATAACATTACCCCCCCACCTATCTTCCACCAGCTAGCCAGGGAACACAGAGGCCTCCCCCACCCGGTGACGAACCCCCCCCCACCACCCGGTGACGAACACAGAGGCCTCCCCCACCCGGTGACGAACCCCCCCCTCCCCCCTCCCTCCCCCACCCGACGACGACCCCCCCCTTCTCCACCCGGAGACTCTACAACGAAACCGTTGAACAATGGGCGCCCCCCCCCCACCCCCCAATCCTCAACGTGACGATGACCAGAATGGTGGTGACTATTTCCAAGTCAAAGACATAAACTCTCTATTTGGACACAGCAGCAAGGGCCTGCATATTGTTCACCTTAATGTGAACAGTCTTGTGCCTAAACTGGACCAAATCAGAGAAATGTTCCATGACAGCAAGGTTCATATTTTGAGCTTCTCTGAGACCAAGTTTGATGAATCCATCAAAGACCCAGAGATTGAAATAGTTAACTACACAGTCATCAGAAACGACAGAAACAGGTATGGGGGTGGTGTCTGCATGTACATTCACAACGATATTATCTTTAACACCCGTGATGACCTGAATCATGACAAATTAGAATCTGTTTGGGTTGAAATTATCTTTAACAAAGCAAAACCGGTGCTGGTTGGTACTATCTACAGACCTCCCGATCAGAGTGATTTCTATGATATTCTTGAGGGGTGCATGGATGACGTTGACTGTGTGGAAAAGATTCTTATTGGAGATTTGAACACGGACATGCTCAGAAATGAAGCATCCATTTTCAAATCCTTCACTAGGTTTTCTGAATTACACGGTCTCCGTCAACAAATTACCAAACCCACTAGGGTGTGTATTTCTACTCAAACCACCATAGATCTCATTCTAACATCGGATGAGTCCAAAATCTCCAAGAGTGGGGTTATTGTATGTGGGCTAAGTGATCATTACATGATTTTTTGCACTCGTAAAAAACAAAAACCCAAGGCTGGCGGTCATAAAACTGTAACCACTAGATCCCTTAAATCCTATTCTAGTGAGGCCTTAAACCATAAACTGGAGAATCAAGACTGGTTTGATGAACTAAAATGCACACAGGTTGAAGAGGCATGGCTAGGTTTCAAAACCAAATTCCTAAATATTATTGACAGTATAGCCCCCATGAGAACCACCAGGGTTAAAACCCGATCGGAACCATGGATGAATTCGGACATTCTAAATGCTATGAAAGTCAGAGACCTAAAATGCTCTGAAGTTCAAAAATGCAAATCAAAATTAGTGAAACACTTAAACGAAGATCACAAAACCCACTTTGAGAAAATTAAAAAACAATGCAACAAACTATGCAATCAGGTAATTACCATGACCAAATCTGCTAAGAAAGAATACCTCGATAACAAAATCGAAGAAAACTTAAACAAACCACGTGACCTTTGGAAGCTACTTAATAGCCAACTAGGTTGCAGTCAAAAACTCAAAACCAGGTCTACAAACATCAGCATAAAATCTGGTGATTCTCTCCTTACAGACAAGCTGGATGTGGCTAAGTGCTTAAACACTTTCTTTACAACCATAGCCACTAAATTAGTTAACAATCTACCACCCCACTCAGGGCGTTATGGTGTAGAGCACATCCGTGAGTTCTACAATAAACTGGGTGTACGCAATGATGATTTTAAACTCTCCATGGTGTCAAACGATGAGGTGTTTAAAAAGCTAGGCGCTCTACACTCAGAAAAGGCCACGGGCCATGACAATATTCCAGCCAGATTTCTAAAAGACTCAGCTGCCTCCATTACCCCAATCATCACCCACATAATAAACCTCTCCATCAAACAGGGACACGTCCCCCTTGACTTTAAAATAGCAAGGGTAACCCCACTGTATAAAAAAGGAAGCAAATTAGACCCAGGCAACTACCGACCTGTTTCTATTCTTAATTCCATCTCGAAACTTATGGAAAAAATAGTTTATGAACAGGTCGATAGGTACCTTACCGAAAAAAAGCTGATGTATGAATTTCAATCAGGATTCAGAACATCCCATTCCACTGACACATGCCTTCTCTATTTGAACGACCACATCAACCATGAGGTGGACTCGGGCAAGTACTGCGGCATGGTCATGCTGGACCTCCAGAAGGCCTTCGACACAGTAGATCACCACATATTGTTAGATAAACTGAAAGCAATTGGGTTCGATAGAACATCGGTGAGCTGGATGCAATCCTACTTAGAGGGGAGGGAACAGGTGGTTAGTGTGAACGGAACACTGTCCCCCCCCCTCCCAGTGACCTGCGGCGTTCCACAAGGAAGCATTTTGGGACCTTTACTGTTCCTAATATATGTGAATGACATGTCATCAGCATGTAATTGCAATTTGTTCCTGTTCGCGGATGACTCGGCTCTGCTGGTCTCTGACAGGGACATATTGCAGGTGGAAAAAGCGCTAAGCACTGAACTGAGTAGAATCTGCATCTGGCTAGCTGACAATAAACTATCAATACACCTAGGTAAAACTGAAACCATCCTATACGGATCCCCATCTAAACTCAGAAAGGCTGAAAATTTTAAAATAAAAGTGGGTAACATTAATATCACAAGAAAAGAGGATATTACATACCTGGGCTCCATCTTAGAGGCAAATCTTTCCGGAGATAAAATGGCAGCAAAAGTAATCAAAAAAGTGAACCATAAAACTAGATTCTTGTACAGGATATCCTCACTTGTCAGTAAAAACACACTGAGGACCCTATCAGGAGCTCTCATTCAATGTCACTTCGACTATGCCGTAACATCATGGTACTATAGAACCACAAAGGCCCATAAAACAAGACTCCAGACAGCCCAAAATAAACTGGTTAGGCTTCTGCTAGGCCTCAACCCTAGGACACATCTAACCGCTGCTCATTTTTTGAGCCTTGATTGGCTACGAGTAGTTGACAGAGTGCAGCAGCTTGCACTGGGCCTAGTCTTCAAGATACGCTACACCACAAAGACACCCAAGTACCTGTCAACATACTTCCAAAAAGTGAACAACGTCCACACTTACAACACCAGAGGAAGCTCCACGAACCACGTTCAACCGCGTTGCACCACAAACAAGGGTTTAAACTCGTTTGCAAACTATGCAGTAAAGATGTGGAACGCCCTTCCTATAATCTTAAAGGAGTGCAAAACACTGCCCACCTTCAAAGACACTCTCAAAAAACATTTACAGGAGGCTGCAATCCGTAACTGGACCCTCTAAAACAAAAATCAGATTAAAAGACCTGAACTACCCACTGTACATACTTTGTGTTTTGTCCCCCGCCCCCACCTGTGGTGTATGTCCCCACCTGTCCTACCCGCTGTACATACCTTATGTTTTGTTGTATTGTTCTTCCCATGATGGATGTACGTTTATCTTGTAGATAGTAATAGTTATTTGTCTGTATTATCATGTAGATAGTACTAGTTCTTTTCTTATGTCTGTCTTACATGTAACAATGAATTGAAAATCAAGGACCCCAATTGAAATAAGCCAGTGGCTTTCTTGGGTTTTTATCCTCTTAGTTTGACCTTGTATGTAATATGTACTTTCATGTACCTACTTCTGCAAACATTCTAATAAAGTTTTCAATCAATCAATATTTCTCCATTGTGTCAACAGTCCAGATGGAAAGGCATAGTTGTGGCGCCATTAATTGTACTCTTTATCTTAGACAGTTCCAAAAAGGTTTTGTAGGTCTGCACATCCAGTTGTCCTGGTCTTCAACATGAGATGGTTCAGTAGTGACTTTGACATAGTCTAAAAAGACCAAACAGCTTAGTGAGATCCAGACGAAAAACCAAATGGTTCAGACCTCTTTTCCTCCGACATGACTATGACCTTTCTAACTATGGTTAAACACTATATTAACGTGTTTGACTGTTTTATTACGGTTGTAAGTACAATGTAAAACATATTGTCATTACTCCTTTGCCACATTGTAATTACAGCAGTGTAACAACAAGTAATAACAGTATTTGTTACACTGTACTTAGATGTTATAACGTGGTAAATAAACACATGTCAAAACAAACTGTTGTTTTTGAACTAAATCCCAAAGTCAGAATTTGAACCGTGACCTTTGGGTAACACTATATTACAGAGTTTGAATGACTGTGTAATAACTATTGTAAGTGCAATGTAACATGTTATCATTACTCTTTACACTATACTTACAACGGTGTAACCATGAGTAATAATACTATTGTCATTACTCCTTTGCTACACTGTACTTACAGCAGTGTAGCAACAAGTAATAACGGTAGTTGTTACACTGTACTTAGATGTTATAACGCAGTAAATAAACACATGTCAAACCAAACTGCTGTTTTTGAACTAAATCCCAAAGTCAGAATTTGACTCGTGACCTTTCTAAGTTGGGGTAACACTATATTACAGTGGTTGAGTGACCGTGTACTGTAATAACTATTGTAAGTGCAATGTAACACGTAATCATTACTCTTTTACTACACTATACTTACAACAGTGTAACAATGAGTAATAACAGTTACAGTTTTACAGTTTACAGCCAGTGAGTTTACAGTTACAGCCAGTGAGTTTACAGTTACAGTCTTAAGCCCAATGCACACAGCGTGCGATTTCTGTTGCACGACAACATTCCATTGTTGTCATGAATGGAATCGAATTTTCGCTGTGCGATTAAAATCGGGGCCGTGTGCATTGGGATGCGATTTTCTCATAGACTTCCATTCAAACTTCAAAATGGAATGTTGGCGTGCAACAGAAATCGAACGCTGTGTGCATTGGGCTTTACAGTACACCTCATATACACAAGTCACTTCATATGTACTGTACTTTGTTTAAACCTTTTAACTTTTAATTTGTACTTATCCTTGTCTGTAAATACAGTTGTAAAATGTCGTAAAAAATATTCTAGCTGAATAACTACTTTTATCCCAATTAGGAAGCTAGCTAGCTCGATAATATATATATTTAGAGTAAATATCTAACTATAGAATAACATAAAATCTATTCTAGAGCTCTGAACATGTACTTTTTTAGTTTTAGATTATCTCCTTATTACTTACCCAATTATAAGATGTTACAATAGTCCAAATAAGATGGCAAGGGGAAAATGCTGATCTTCAGAAGAGTTGAAATGTTGAATTGACACAAGAGTCTTCTCCAAATATTCCTTGAGGGTTGACTTGGTTGTTCCTCTTGATTTAAAAAATATATTTCTTGTTGTTTCTTGTTCCTTTTAATTAGCTTGGTGATTATTTCTTCTTTTTGAAGAAGCTGTAGTTCTCTGGTTGAGACCCCACTTCCAATATCAATGAATGATCACATAGGGTCTTGCTCTTGTTCTTGGTCTTGAGGGCAAACTTGAAGAGGTTTGACACAAATCAACATTTTGTTTCCACTCACATAATAGCCTTCTCACAATATGCTTTTGATGCAGATGGGTTGGCTGTCAAGCAATGATTCTTTGGTATTACACATGGTTATTTCTCCATTGTGTCAACAGTCCAGATGGAAAGGCATAGTTGTGGCGCCATTAATTGTACTCTTTATCTTAGACAGTTCCAAAAAGGTTTTGTAGGTCTGCACATCCAGTTGTCCTGGTCTTCAACATGAGATGGTTCAGCAGTGACTTTGACATAGTCTAAAAAGATCCAACAGCTTAGTGAGATCCAGACGAAAAACCAAATGGTTCAGACCTCTTTTCCTCCGACATGACTATGACCTTTCTAACTATGGTTAAACACTATATTAATGTGTTTGACTGTTTTATTACGGTTGTAAGTACAATGTAAAACATATTGTCATTACTCCTTTGCCACATTGTAATTACAGCAGTGTAACAACAAGTAATAATGGTAGTTGTTACACTGTACTTAGATGTTATAACGTGGTAAATAAACACATGTCAAACCAAACTGCTGTTTTTGAACTTAATCCCAAAGTCAGAATTTGAACCGTGACCTTTGGGTAACACTATATTACAGAGTTTGAATGACTGTGTAATAACTATTGTAAGTGCAATGTAACATGTTATCATTACTCTTTACACTATACTTACAACGGTGTAACCATGAGTAATAATACTATTGTCATTACTCCTTTGCTACGGCGTAACAACTGAGAGAGGGAGAGAGAGATTGTTGTTATCGCATGGCTTGCCCCTTCCATGTAGTCAAGCAGAATTTTGCACCAAGAGACGACCAAAATTGTTCACTCCCAACTCAATACTTCAAATAAGACAATTCTAGGTGCGTTTTATTTGTATTTTGAAGTAAAGAATGCTGTGTTCGTAAATTTGCTCACAGTGGTTCAAAGTCATAGAGCGACCAAGTAATTTGCTTGGACTAGACGCAGTGGTTCTCAACCTTTTTTGGGCCAGCGCCCCCCTGTCCATTATCCAGGCCTCTTACCGCCCCCCCATCAAAAAAAGTAGGCTTATTTTCTTCCCTAGATATTAATGTTGACTAATATTCTGTGTTATATAATTTAAAAAGCATGTCACTGAATGCCAAATAATAGATTGGATTTAACTGGGCAGTTGGAATATCATTATCATTAGTTTACCAGAGAGCAGAAAAGCCATGTGAATGTGAATAAAAATGCTGTTTCTGAGTGTTAAACAAACTCAGACAACATCAGAGAATACAAACAGACTGCTACGGAACAGCAGCAATTTCACACATGTCCGATGCAGAACAAACAGTAGGCTGCAGAACTGTACATTACAACTAACATTGTTAGTTTTTTTTTAAGTGTGCTGGTGTTGCATTTCTCCAAATTGCTGTTTTATGATGCTAATATTTATTCATTTTTGATTGGACTTTGGGGGGGGGGGGGTGGTGGTGTCACAATATGGCGGCAAACGCTAGGGGGCTATTATTTTAATATTTTATTTAGTATTCTATGGTATTATTTTCATAAACTGACCACTTCGAATTTCTCATATCAAAACATATCAAAACATAACAACGTTCCAAAGTTCAGAGCTTTGCGCTCTGGGAGCGCTCAGAGATGGGCGCTCTGACTGAAAACACGGTTTTGTCCCGTAATAACACTGATGACAACTGATCAATACAAAAGACGCTGCAGCTGATGCGTTCGTTTCCAGGACATCACAAGAGGAGCAACATATCACAAAAAAGCGATCGTATTTTAGTTTGCAAACACATCGCAATGCTAACCTCAGAATGGCACTAGGGATAACATCCACAACAACACTTAACAGTAATACATTTATGTAATATACTATGATGAACCTGCGAGGGGAGGGGACATTCGTAGCTGATTTCTCTAGGTTCGATTATTGGTAAGCGACAGAGAACTTTCAGGACTGGTTTATTACGATCGCTTTTTTGAGATAGGTTGTTCCTGCTGCAGAGGCGCCCCGTCCATAGAGGCAACCAAGGCAATTGCTTGGGGCCACCAAACAAAAAGGGCCTCCAAGTTTTTTTCCATTTTTTTTTCTCCAGATGGGAGTGTTACATTAGTTTTCTTAAGATAGGATAATAAATAAATCTGTTCAATAGGCATTTGCCAAAGTAGCCCACTGTTAATCAGTATTTATCCTGTATAGAATAGAATATAATAGAATATACGTTATTGTCGTTGTACAGTTGCCTATACAATGAAATTGTAGTGGCTCTTCCGAAGGTGCAAAAAAACAGAAAACATATTCACATATTCACAAACATATACACATATAAGATAAACATTTATGAACATGTCTTATGTCTACTGTTCAGTGTCTACTGTATGGTGTATATGAAGATGTTATGACGTTTTATCATGAAAATAATGAACAGCAAGCTAGATCCAAAACTAGGGCCGGTGGAGGAGGGCAATTGTCACATTGGACAGACTACCAAAGCAGAAAAATAAAGTATCTTAACGACAGCTAAAGTGATGGATGTCAGAAATACATTACCTGGAGATTCAATAAGGTACTTTTATATGGCAGGATATGGGTTAGGGTTATATGACACCTGTAGCGAGATAGATAGATAGAGCCAAAAGTAAAAAGTCGCTGAGAGATGCAACCAGGGTCTGGCTGGTAATTGTATGACGTGCCAAACAATCCGCTGAGATGAAAAGTACGTTTTAGAGCATTTATTGAATAGAACAATCAAACTTGGCAACGTACAAAAATAATCCATAAGCGATCAAAACCAGAAAAATAACAAACTATGCGTATAGAATATGCGTATAATGCGGTCAACAAAACCGCAGGTGCTTAAATTACCTTGCAATATCACCCCCCATAACCATATTACTTCTCAATACGGTGATCTAGGCAATAAACAAACAATCAAAGTAAACTCACAATAAACCCATTAGCCTGTTATACTAAATACCCCCTAAATCATATTCATACCTCCTACAACACCTCAGGCCTTTGGGTCGGGTGGTTCATGGAGGCAGACTGAAAGGACACACATTCATTGCCTATTTCATAAATGTTCTCCATATAACGACGTCGATCATTGATCGGCAACGACACTATATAATTGTTTGCCTGACTGGCAATCGGATTTGGGCAGTCTGGGGATTTACACGGCAAATCAAATGAAGAACTACAAATCCCAGATGACAGGGAGATGACGTATGACTGCTCTGATAAATCAACCCCTATTTCATACATTTTCTCTATATAACGACGTCGATCATTGATCGGCAACGACACTATATAATAGTTTGCCTAACTGGCCATCGGATTTGGGCTCCTAATATCTAAAACGCACTACGGTTTTCTTATTTTATCGGATTAAAGTAGCGAAGACCAGAAATTCCCATTGACCGCCAGTCAAACATCTCCCCAATTGCTCTGATGAATTGTAGTTTATTGATAGCTGGCTAGTCTCGCGGTGCCAGCCGTTTCCACTTCCGTTTTGCTCTTGCTCCAAACGTCTGGAGACCTTTATCCATAGAACGGATTCTATGTCCCGCCCGGAGCGAGCGGCAAATCTAGGACACTGATAGGCCGGACTGATGGGAAGCACCGCCCCCCCGTCTTTCTCATTGGTTCAGCGGGGCAGTTTTTTTTTTTTTAAAGTTAACTATTCATTTGTTACGTATTTATTTGATATCTGGGTACAAAATACAAATAGTTAATACATCATGTAGCCTATATTAAAGCCTTTAAAAATGATTCATGATAAGATCCATCATTTACATGCATTTACATGCATCATTTACATGCTCCATGTTGCATGTAATTTGTATGCTACTTGTGGTATAGTATGTCGCAATGTGTAGGTGTGCTACTGTACCTGTGGTCATGTACTGTTTTTACTGTTTCTACTGTTTTTACTGTTTTTATGTAATGTGCTTTGCATGTTTTTATGTGCTTTTATTATGTCAAATGTAATTGTTGTATTGTGGCTGTCTTGGCCAGGGCTCCTTTGTAAAAGAGACGCTAGTCTTTCAGACTGTTTTTTTACTTACACACACACGAGCGCGCGCATAATGCGCGAACTTCATAAAACCGTATTATATTTTAGTGTCAGGGAAATAAATACATTTTTAAATGTCCACATCGTCACCCGCCTAAGACCCTTACCAGGGGCCTCCATAATGTTGTTTGCTTAGGGCCCCCAAAAGTCTAGGGGCTCCACTGTCCTGCTGTGATGTTCTGGTATGGTGGTATGGTATTAGCACTCATTTTAACTAAATTAAATAAGCTGTATTGAAAGGAAGCGAACGAAGCGAACGCAAGAATTACAATGAGCCCACAAACTGAAACATTATGTCACTCAAGCATAGCCTACAAGGAAAACACTCATAGAAGTTGTGCATTGGTCAACATGATGTTACAGATGGGATGAACCGGGGTTCTTTCTATCGTAGACTAGCATAGTATTGCAATTTCTGCACTGTACATGAACTGTCAAGATTCTTCTACAATGCAGCTTACCCAGACACATTGCCAATGTGACATTGGAAACTATCAAAAGCTCTGCCTTTGCTAGCTGAGTTTTTAGCTTCTCCATCTTCTTGATGACACTCTCACTTTTATTTTTTGTGTCTGCATCAGAGCCCGGCCAAGTTCAGAGCGCTCAGAGATGGGCACGTGTAGGGCTCTACGGCGCACTGCAACCAAACTAGCAGCTTTTTAGAAAAGGCTTCCCGCTCAGCCAATCACTTTTCTACATGTCGTTCTATCAACCAATAGCAGCGGCCGTGGCTCGCATTAGGGCGGGACAGGCAGCCAGCAGGGTCGAACAGTCGACCGAAACACGGTTTGTCTGAGCGAACTGACCGTTCATTGTGCATCGACATTCAGCGTTCGTGCATTTACGAATGTGCCCGTAATAACACAGCTGTTTTTCATGAGAAAAATACTTAATGCGCGAACGCCCCCCAAGAACACCTCAACGCCCCCCTTTTAAAAATATCTGTTCCAGCGCCCCCCGATGTTGTCTGAACGCCCCCTGGAGGGCGGTACCGACCCCGTTGAGAAAGTCACTAGAGGCTGCTATGAGTGCTGATCACATTTCCAGAGCGGTTGTTTTTTTTTCTGTAATAAACGCGCTTAACGCAACTCTTTCACGTTGCTGTTAAAATGATCATGCGGATACGGTAATCAAAGTCTTTATTCTCAGTTCAAGGACAATACAGAGCGTACGTCTCATGTCTGTGCTAGCATAGTCATGAATGAATCAACAAGCCCCACAAGCTGAACAAGCTCACTGGTAAGTAACACTCACTGCAGGTGGTGCCACCTGCAGGTCAACTCTCGTAACATCTCCTTTCACATAATCAATGAAGCGATTCTCTCAGAGGTACTGAACTTAAACATTTAGTCCTTACAGTGGCCACTCAATAAACAATGAACAGTAAATAAGATAATAAACATTCCATTATCATTACTCTTCTTTTTCTTTTCTTTTTTTTTTTTTCTTTTGGGGGGGGGGGGGGAGTATTATTGTTAAGTCACATAGTCTTTGGTATATTTCTCCGGTGGCTTGATGTTGGACCTGGTTCTGGTCTGCCGGAGACCTTGAGGCTCAGGGTCTGCCGGCTGGACTGTGTCTTCATCCAGTGCTGGAGCGTACTCGTCGGGATTAGTTTCAGCTCGACCCCATGTACCCCAGTCTTCCTCTCCTTCAGGGTTTTGAGGCGGTGATAGTCGGAGTGTTTCGTCCACTGGACGGATGTGTTTCCTGTTCCTTCGGTATGTTTTACCATGTACCATCACTTCATATGACCTGTCACTCTTCTGGTCAGTGCAAATGCCAAGCGCCCATGCACTGTTGGGTACATTGGGTTGTAGCAAGACTCGGACTGTCTCCCCTTGAATGATCACTGGCATGTCATGGGCATGTGCATCATAGTGGTGTTTTGAAATAAGCCCCTTTGTTTGCTTTTTTTCTATCACATTGTGCACTACCAGAGGTTGAAGCAGAAGGTCCTTGGAGGGCAGGTGTGTTCGCGTGCGTCTGGACATGAGTCGCTGAGCTGGGGAGCTGTCAAGTCCCTCCGTTGGAGTGTTTCTCCATGCCAGCACTGCCTTCCATGGGTCCTCTCCTGCCAACGCCGTCTTCTTTAGCAGTGTTTTGGCTATTTTAACAGCTGACTCCGCCTTGCCATTGCTTTGGCTGTGGTATGGTGACGACGTTACATGTCGGAAGTCCCAGTCATTCGCGAAGGTCTGAAAGTCAAGTCCCGAGAAGGGTGGGCCATTGTCTGAGATTACTGTGTGAGGTATGCCATGACGGCTAAACTGGTGTTTGCATCGATCGATGACAGTAGAAGCTGTGGTGTCCTCCAATTCATCCAGCTCCCAGTAGTCAGAGTAGTAGTCAACCATTATAAGGTAGTGTGAGTGGTTCACAGTGAATAGGTCCATGCCTACCTTAGACCATGGGAGTTTAGGGAGATGATGGGGATTGAGTGATTCTTTTGGCTGTCTCCTCTGAAGGGAGTTGCATGTGCTACATCTGTTGACATAGTCCTTGACATGTTCTGTTATTCCTGGCCAGAATACTGTGTCCCGTGCCTTCCTGAGGCTAGCTTCACTGCCGGAGTGCCCTGAATGTATCTTTGATAGGAAGTCATTTCTTAGTAACTCTGGGATGAAAACCCTGTCACCCTTGAATATCAGGCCATTATCGGTTGCCAGCTCCTCTTTGAATGTCCAGAACGGTCTCAGTGTTTGATCTACTGCCTGCTTGGAGATGGGCCAGCCTCCAGCGATTCGGGCATGCAGAACCTGACATAAGGGATCTTTGAGTGTGGCGGCTCTGATGGACTCTTGGGTCTTGGTAGAGATGTTGGTACAGCTGCTGTGATCCACGTGTTCGAGGGCTTCAGTGGTCAGGCCCATGGCGTAGACTGTGGCTGGTGTTTGCATTTGTGTGTGTGTTGTATTGGGTTGAGCAGTTCTAGATAGGAAATCTGCCACATGTAGCAGTTTGCCCTGTTTGTATTGTACCTGTAGCTGATAGCGTTGGAGCCGCAGTAGCATCCGCTGTAGCCTCTTGGGGGCTGTGAGAAGGGACTTCTTGAAGATCACCTCGAGCGGTTTGTGGTCGCTGTGCACTGTGATGCTCTCCCTGCCATGAATGTATTGATCAAATTTGTCACATGCAAAGACAATAGCGAGGCATTCTTTTTCTATTTGAGCATATCTCTGTTCTGTAGGAGTTAGAGTCCTGGAGGCGTATGCAACAGGTTGTCCATTTTGCATGAGAGTTGCACCGAGGCCCGTTTCACTAGCATCACATTGAATTGTCACCTCCTCCCTCATGTCATAATACTTTAGTACTGGGTGATGAGTGACTAAAGTCTTCACAGTGTCAATGGCTGTGTCATGTTGTGGAAGCCACGCCCATTGGATGTCCTTGTCGGTCAGTCTCCTGAGTGGTTCACACACATCAGATAGGTGGGGAAGGAATTTAGCTAGGTAATTTACAAACCCCAGAAACCTCTGCAGTGCTTTGATGTCAGTTGGTGTCTGCATGTTTTGCACCGCCGTTACCTTCTCTGGGTCCGGGAGTAGGCCCTCTGTGGTGAGAAGATGACCCATGTATGGCACACTGGGCTGCTTCAGCTTGAGCTTTTTCTTGTTCAACTTTAAGTTGACCTCTCTCGCCCTTTGCAATAGGGCTGCAAGGTTTTTGTCGTGGTCAGCTAATGCTGTCTCTTGTGTGTCTCCACAGCCATAGAGAAGGATGTCATCAGCTATGACACTCACACCAGCCAGTCCCTGTAGTACATCATGTTGTCTGCGCTGGTATTCTTCAGCTGCTGGCTTGATGCCAAATGGCATTCTTAACCACCTGTATCTTCCCAGAGGTGTCCAGAATGTAGTGAGATAGCTGCTTTCCTCATCCAGCTTCACCTGCCAGTATCCATCCTTTGCATCTAAAACTGAAAATACCTTGGCATTCGCGATGTCTGGCAATATCTCCTCTATGGTAGGCATCTGATAGTGGGACCTCAGCAGAGCCTTGTTGAGCGCACTCGGGTCAATGCAGGTGCGCAGTTTCCCTGGCTTCTCGATGACGACCATGTTGCTGATCCATTGCGTGGGCTCAGTGACTTTAACAATGATTCCTTGCTCTTCCATTGACTGTATCGCTTCTGTGACCTTTTTCTTTAGTGGTATTGGAACCCGCCGTGGCAGGTGTTGTACTGGCCGTATATCAGTGTCGACTTTCAGGTGTAGCTCACCAGGTAGGCAGCCAAGCCCTTCAAATACATCTTCATACTTGGATATTATCTCCTCTGTCGTGTGTGCTGTATGCGTTTTGGTGGGTGTTTGTGGAGTGTCCAGATGATGAACTGTATGACTGTGATTCACCCTGATCAAATCCAGTTTCTGGCACGTGTCAGCTGACAGCAGAGGGACCTGTGATGACTCCATGACCTGGAACTTTAGCATGTGAGTCTGTCCATCATGTTCCGTTTTCAGTCTGACTTCTCCAGTTGGCTTTATCAATGACCCATCATATAGCTTGAGAGTGGCTTTGCTGGGACGAAGAGCAGGGTTGCCATCCTGTGTAATGCATTGTAGGTCTCGGTAGCTTAATACATTGACAGTGGAGCCTGTGTCTAATTGACATTTCACTATGTGGCTGGGGTCATATGTCACTTTTCCATACATTTGTGGGGTAAGCTTTAGATTGACAAACAGTTTGTGTGCTGTGTCCTGTATAGAGTTTACATGTGAAATGTACCACATTTCATCTGGTGATTCACTATCTGGTTCATTGTATGCATCCTGCATTACGTTAACATGACGTTTGTGTTGTGCTTGTTTGCATACCTTAGCAAAATGGTTTTTCTTGCCACAGGTTTTGCAAATGGTTCCATATGCTGGGCATTTCAGATGTTCATGTGTAGACCCACAGTAGTGGCATGTGACTCCTGGTTTCCTTTCTCTACTTGTGGTGCTTGGAGGTTCTGTCGGCTTGTGTCGAGTGAAGCCACGCCCCTCTGAACGTCTTTCTCTTGAAGCATAACTCACAGTCTCCTGCTCACCTCCGCTCATTCTTTTGTTTTGTATCTGTGCTTGTTCGCTTGCCCTGCACGTGTCTACGGCTGCCGCTAGGGTGAGTTTAGCTTCTCTCAGCATGCGCGTGCGTGCGCTAATGTCTTTTGTCCCAATGACAAGCCTGTCACGTATCATTTCTTCATTCAGCTCGCCAAAGTTACATGTATGTGCTAGCTTCCTTAAGTTTGCAACATATTGGTCTACTGACTCACTCTGGCTCTGTTGGGTGCTATTGAATATATACCGTTCATAAATCACATTCCTGGATGGTTCGAAATGCTGTTCAAGTGCATCTAGAATCTTGTCAGGTTTGAGTCTGTCTGCTTCTGTCATGTGAAGGTGCCGTTGTAGCATGTGGCATTCCTTACCTATGACGGTTAGTAGGGTAGCTATGCGGATCTTGTTATCCTTTGTATCCAGCCCAGTTGCAATCTCGTAGTTTTCCCACTGTGCTCTAAAGAATGTCCAGTTGCTATATGCATCCCCTTTCATGTCCATCCGTTCCGGCACTGGAATCGCCGGGTAAATAGCTTTAGCTTCAGCCATTGCGTTCGTGATAGCTAGCGCGGTCCGTCTCAGCAGTAACGATAGTTATCCGAATGTTTTTTTTTCGTCTTTGGGTATGTTATTCCCTTCTTCTGTCGTTTGCCGCTGAGTCCAGTTCTGACACCATGTTAAAATGATCATGCGGATACGGTAATCAAAGTCTTTATTCTCAGTTCAAGGACAATACAGAGCGTACGTCTCATGTCTGTGCTAGCATAGTCATGAATGAATCAACAAGCCCCACAAGCTGAACAAGCTCACTGGTAAGTAACACTCACTGCAGGTGGTGCCACCTGCAGGTCAACTCTCGTAACAGTTGCGTTCAGCCAATCACTCAACCCGTTAGTTTGAAACATTACATGAAGGCCAATGATTGGTGTTTACGTCACTGTCACTACTGTAAATACATTTGACTTGTCACTGACTCATTTGATCTTGATTTCTGGCGCTCAAATCATTTTCATTCAACTAGCTGCCTAAGTTAGATTGTAATCAAGTGCAATACTGAAACACAACTGTGAACATTTCAAACCTGCAAACTGCGACACTTTTGGCTGTGGAGAAAGCAGGAAGGCTATCTTCGCGGGAGCCAGTGTCCATCGGCGTAGATGAATGAATGAATGAATGAATGGACTTTATGGTCATTGCTACAGTACAGGTACCAAACAACGAAATTTAGGAGGGGTGGCTCCCCTGGTGTTAGGAAAGGGAAGAAAAAAACACTTTTAAAAAAATCACAAGAAGGGAAGGAGCTGGTTTACATAAATAAAGGCTATGTACACTATCCACTGTACTATACTGTACAGATAGACGACTAGGGTTGTCATATTGCACAATAGTATTATTTCACATTTATTTAAAGTGTCACAGTTTGCAGGCTTGAAATGTACATGTTTGTGCCTCAGCACTACACCTGATTTTTTCAGTCCAGCAGCTGCCATCAATCCGTCCAGACTGTCCAGGGCCCAGAACTTAGGTCTTTGCTGTGTTCAGGGCCTGGACGGCCCTGTGGTAGAAGCTGTTATGCTGCATCGAATGACCTCACACTTCACCACCACCTGTACGCATACAAGTCTGTTGACGAGGGCATTGCAGCATCAGCAATCAAGGCACTGGAGAGGCACCTCTGGTACCTGACTGGTGAGATGCTGCCGCTGGCACTCTTCAGCACCAAGGTGCCCGTTGGCGAGAGGCGTGCACTTGCAGATGCCATCTTGGAGCACAAGCCAGCTGTTCTCCCCATGCGAGCCCCACAGCTGCGCTTTGGCACTGGCTTTGGCAAGCCAAAGTTTCCCACCCTCTCGCTGACTACCAGCTTGGCCGACCTTGCCAACCCAGACTGCTGGTTCGGCATGCACCAGCTGCACATCGATCCAGCATTTATTTCACTCGATGTTAAGGATTGGGCTACCAGTCCAGCATTCCAGGCAGGTGTGGTAAATGTACGTGCCATCAATGTTGTCAATGACTGTGCCGAGCGTGGTGTCAAACTGACATCAGACTTTGTGGCAGCAGCCAGGAGCGAGCAGCACCTGCAGAATGTGCTGCAGGCAGTTGAGCATGACCGCTCTAAACACCCAAACCTTCGGTGCTGCAAGCGCAAGCTGAACACTGACTAGGACTAGAACAAGATGTTCAATAATGTTTTTCAATGATGTTCAATGAAAATGTAAATGTTGTTCTCAAAACTCTTTTCAAAAACTTGTTCTCAAAAACTAGTTGTATCTTTAGAAATTGACTCGTCATGTTGTCAAGAAATTGGAGTTCTGAAAGAACACAAACATTTCAACATTTCTAAATTTCACATGCTGCGTTACACCTCTAAATCTCAATGAATTTTCCCAAAACTTTGCAAAAGTCATTTGTATGTGCACTAGAACAAAATGCAACAATGAACAAGTTGATATTTTGACATTATTTTTTTTGCATTGCATTTTGATGCACCCTACCCCCCCCACACACACACTCTGGATGGATGATTGGGGTGTGTCTCACAAGGATGCAATCTGTCCATGCACACGGAAGCGGTACACACAGGTGTATTCCAGGTGACCCCAATTACTGAGGATAGCCAGCTCAACATAGCGATATGGGGTGCCATTATGGTCCTGAGAGAGAAAGAAGGAACAACATTTGGGAGGTTGAGGGATAGAGGGGTGGAGAAAAATGGGAGCGAGCAAGAGTGGATGAATGCTAGGGTAGTCAAGCTGAAGAAAATCTCTACATGTGTCTCTATTGATGGATTTCATGTGCGACTCAGCAGAAATGCACCACAAACATCTATTAAGAATGTTTGAACACTTTTTTTGGTACTATGTTCCCTGTACTTCAATGTTATCGCTCTCAGCTCACAACTCATGCATTCACGTACCAACATGAAATCCATCTATTGGTACAGCACTTTAGTGGAGTCTATCACTCACAGGCAGTTTGAAGGTCTGGATGGACTCTCCTGCCTGGTCATAAATGAATGTTCCAAGTAACCTTCCCTCTTCACCCTCAGTAGACATTCCCTGAGAGAGATGGAGGAATAGATAGAAAGAGAGAGTCTTTTGATGCACTTTTAAAGAGACATCTTTCTTGAAGGACCGATCCGCAGTTGTGAATTGGCTGGCCACCATTCAGGGTAAACAACATTGGAACAACAGGGAAAACATTGTGTTGAGATTTGAAAAAGTAACATCAGTTACTCTACACAACAGCCTTCAAAAGTGAAATGTATGGTTCATGAAAAGCTTTCAAATACTTTGAGCGTTTACTCAAGTGAATGTAAAATGTATGGTTCATGAAAAGCTTTCAAATACTTTGAGCGTTTACTCAAGTGGACTACTTACTCAAATGACTATTCCATTGGTTTCATTGTGCCAGGCAAAATAAAGTGTCAAAATAAGCAACATGGACAGGGGATAAGCACCAGCAATGGAGGCATCAACCACAGTGAATACCAGTACAAATGTGGGGAAATGCATCATTAACATTAAACCTCAGTGTATTGCTCTGAATTTCTCTGTGTAGTGTCATACACAATAGATTTAATTTATTAATGTATGAATGAATGAATGAATCTTTTTATTTTGAACATGATTTAAAATAATAAAAGAACAAATAACTAATACGAAGAGTACAGGCCTATCAATGTTCGAAAGAGAGTAGGATGAAGCCTACGCTTATCATGTCCTACCCCTATCCGTCACTCTCAAGTGAGAACAATTATACTTAAATTATATAATCTAGTTAATTAATTCATACATTTCTGTATCAACAGTACTAATAATGTTTCATTCTTAATATTGAAACAACACTAAATAAATAAATAAACATAATTTTCCATTCTTAATACTGAAACAACACAAAATGAGTTAGTGAGATTGGTGCGAGCATAACCCTTGTTAAAGTTGTGGTTACCTCTCAAATGATATCCCTTATCCCTCTCTATAAATATTTTTTGAATGTTACCTGGGAGTTCATGAGTCTTTGCTTTATACATTAACTGTGACAGTTTAAATTTGAATAAGTCCATGAGCTTTAAGGCATTTGACATTAGGAACAAGTTATTTGTGTGATCACGAAATCCGACCTTATGTACAATTCTCATAGCTTTTTTCTGTAGTGTAATCAATGGTTTTAGAGTGCTTTTGTATGCATTCCCCCATATCTCCACACAGTAACTCAAATAATATTTTGATAAGACAAGACAACAATAAAGAGTATACAACATCCTCTGTTCCAGAATATGTTTTGCCCTACACAATACACTCCTTGATACTTTGGATCTAACGTATCTTATGAGATTTCTAACATAATTTACTGTCTAATATTACTCCTAGAAATGTGTATTACTCAGGTTGGGGTGTAAGAGGTTAAAGGTGACTCACATAGACTTGGAAGTCCTTGGGGGCGCTGTCGATGCGTCCTGTGGGGGAGGTGAAGCGAGGCAGGTGGTCCAGGGTGACGTGACTGATCAGGACGGGGTGGGACAGGGCGATCACCAAGGAACCCTGCGCCCCATGGAACGGCCAGCACTTACCAGGCTGTAAGACATGGTGACCCTAATGGGAGGTGAGGTTTGGAGAAGGTTACCGGTGAAGTGGGAGAACTTCAATTCTGCTCGTATCTTCTTCAGTTCTCTTTCCCCCTCTGAAGTGTCAAAATGAATTCCGATTGGTCTACCTGCTAAACAGCTCCTAATTGAAGTACTTAAATCTATATAACATGGGCAACAGGATACATTCTTTCTCCTTCCTGTGTCCTGTTGTGAGGTTCTCATCATGACCTGTGGTCATCTCTATCTCTCTCTGCTCGTCTCATTTGATTCATTCTATTTGGCCATTCTTGCACTAAATATTCTTTGCACTTAGTGATAATTACATTGGAGTCAGATTATCAATATAAATATGCTTTGCTATTAACAAACAAAAGTTTTAAGTCTCTGCCAAACCTTTGTGTGGAAACTAATATTATTCAATGTGACTGGGTCTTCAGACTAGCTTGAATATGAATACTAGCTAAAATATTATAATTATATATTAATTTAATCTTATTCAGAAATCATCAAAACAAAGCTGAGATGTTATAATAAAGTAAAAAGAAAATGAGTTCCTCTAACCAGTTTGTCATGCATTTCTTTATTCCAACATCACCCATGTTTTTGTTTTATCTCCACCCAAAAATACCTAGTAAATACTATATTTTAAACGTAATTATTATTTAGCCTATTTTTGTGAGAGAAAGAGACGGAGAGAAAGAGACAGCAAGAGAGAGAGAAAGAGACGGCAAGAGAGAGAAGTTGGTACCTGGATAACTGTCCGTGGACTCTTTGACGACAAATACCCAAACAACGGAACCCAGGCATCACAGAAATGGTAGGTTTCAGAACACCTACTGCTGACCACGCTGGCACCTGCACAAACACACACATACACACAGCTCTGAGCATTCAATAGTCTACATTCTAGTACACTCAGCAAACGTCAGTGACGTTGTCTGGGATGTGGTAGAACAGGAGATTCACAGTTTGAAAGTGCACCTAAAAAATCTGCATGAATTGTGTGATGTAATCATGTCATCATGGACCAGAATCTCAATGGAATGTTTCCAACATCTTGTGGAATCAATGCCACAAAGAATCGAGGCTGTTTTGAGAGCAAAGGGAGGCCCTACACAGTATTAGTATAGTGTTCCTAATAAAGTTCTCAGTGAGTATATAATGTATGATGTGGTAAGCATTTACATGTGTCACATTCAAATGAAACACCACATCTAGATGCTAATGAGCAGTAAATCACAAACCTTGTGACTCTAAGGCGAAGTCAGGCATTCTCTCTGCCATTGGAGGACTGCAATCCTGACCAAACTGTTTAATGCATGACACGCGCGCGCACACACACACACACACACACACACACACACACACACACACACACACACACACACACACACACACACACACACACACAAAGAGTTAAGATGCTTGTAGACATGCAGCAGCAAACTGCCAATCTTGCAACTCTGGCAGTCATAAAAATGTCAGCACTGTATTCACTGAGCATGACCTGACCTATTAAGCAGTTGTTGAAATAGCTGTATTTTGGAGAAAATTAAATGGTAAGAGACATACAGGAATGAGAAACGGGCATTACCATGGCAGTCTGGCCCTCCAGGGACTCTACCCTCTGTCTGAGGAAAGTGTTGACTCTTTTGAGGTCCCTCATCTCCTGGCTCAGCACGGCGGTGATTGCCCGTACGCTGGTGTGTTCGGCCCGGAGGTCTGCCATCTCCTACAGGGGGGTAGTAGATGTCTCAGGAGGGACAGTACAGGGGGGTAGTAGATGTCCAAAGCGACTTACAACAAATACATTTGACTAAGTAAGTGAATCATCTATCCACCAGTCATAGCCAGTCAGAGAAAGTAATCTCTGCTCAGGCTTGGGGCCATTGGCAGTCGTCGTGCTAGACATAGGGGAAACAGTACAGGGGGGTAGTAGATGTCTCAGGAGAAACAGTACAGGGGGGTAGTAGATGTCTCAGGAGAAACAGTTGGGGGTAGTAGATGTCTCACGAGGAACAGTACAGGGGGGTAGTAGATGTCTCAGGAGAAACAGTACAAGGGGGTAGTAGATGTCTCAGGAGAAACAGTACAGGGGGGTAGTAGATGTCTCAGGAGAAACAGTACAGGGGGGTAGTAGATGTCTCAGGAGGGACAGTACAGGGCGGTAGTAGATGTCTCAGGAGGGACAGTACAGGGGGGTAGTAGATGTCTCAGGAGGGACAGTACAGGGGGGTAGTAGATGTCTCAGGAGGGACAGTACAGGGGGGTAGTAGATGTCTCAGGAGAAACAGTACAGGGGGGTAGATGTCTCAGGAGGGACAGTACAGGGGGGTAGTAGATGTCTCAGGAGGGACAGTACAGGGGGGTCGTAGATGTCTCAGGAGAAACAGTACAGGGGGGTAGTAGATGTCTCAGGAGGGACAGTACAGGGGGGTAGTAGATGTCTCAGGAGGAAATCACAGCCTTATTCCCGATGGGTCTGAGACTGATGGCTGAATCTCAAAAGTCGGTATAAGTTATTTTACCACCCGGTATAAAGCAGGCACTAATCTTGCCCACAGCTCTCTCTCTCTCTCTCTCTCTCTCTCTCTCTCTCTCTCTCTGTCGAGCTGTCTGTTTTCAAAACAACTCAGAATTGGACTCGACTTGAAGCCTATGGCAGGAGGAGATTTAATTGTCTGACCTCTCAGTCCATCACCATCTGGCGCAACCCTAACAACCTACAACAAGCGTGCAGCTCTGTCACACTGACATGATCATGTTGATATTTGGCTGCCAAACCTGCTCTCATCTTCTCCACAATCCTAAAAATGGAGACACTCATGAAAAGCATCAAAAATCGGTTTTAGGCTATTTTTGCGACTGGTCACGTTATCTGTACATATGCAAAATAAAATATAATATAAACAACCACAACATACATCCTTTGGTGGCATACCTCTGCTGTTTCTACCTGACTGGAGACATTAGTGTACATCAACGACTTTAGATAGTGTAGCATAGTTACTCTTGATATTATATGATATTCTATATTAATGACACTCACAACTGTGTCAAATTTATTGAGGTAATGACCAGAAAGTATCCCTTGTTACAACATTGTTACCACATAAATTCGTAGTAAATACTGGCTGAACAAAGCTCTATAAAGGGTAACCCAATGGTCTTTCCTAGACACAGTGGTCAGATATAAGACAGTCCTTGTCCAGTTGCACGCATCTTCACATGTCAAGGAAATGTATTTGCCTTCTTGCTGTTACAGTTTTGAGAGACACATTTCAACTACTGTGTAGAGGTTAGTAGAGAGAGTGTATAGGAATCGACTTTTGAGATTCAGCCACATTTTGCGTTTCAAGCAGTGACAGGAAGTGGGAAGGGTCAGACTTCTCACCTCTGAGACAAGTATCTGCTTATGCTTCTGAATTTCAATCTCTCTCAGTATGTTATTGATGTTGTCTTCCAGAGCTGCATTTATGACAGCAGTAACATCCTGTAGAAAGAGATTGGAGATTTAGAGGAGTGGTTTGTGTGGTTTTGAGACTACACATGAGTGGTTTGTGTACAAGTCTTCGAGTACTACAATAGCTAACTTGCATCTCGAAATCAAGTACCCAGACCACTGAGATAAGATCCCGACATGTCAAGTGAACAGGTCATAATAAATATTTGCTTGGACACAACAATAGTTTTTATTTGCCTACTTTCTGTAAAGAGTTACGATTTGACAACAAAGTGGCCGTACCTTTATATGTTGTATGTAACATACAATGAACATTTTATGTGTAGCTCTTTTGACACACCTTTATGGCAGAGAACCAATATATCACACAAATGAAGACAAAAAGTTAAGAGGTAGATGGCAAAGGGAGGAATGTTCTACCCTCATCTATTTTCTCTACCACACGAACCAGGAAAACCTGGAGGGCCCAGCGATACACTACAATTATGCCTTATGCTGTACAAACTTCAGTAATGGTTTAACAGATGCCCTGCGTCACTTAGAAAAATGGCACAAAGCATGGGATGAAGTAGGCGATAGCATATGGCCCCCAAATTAAATTATGTATTTTCTAGGTTCAGCGCAAGCAGTAGGTGCAATTAGCAGCACAGCAGCTGAAACATTAAAGCTGACAGCGGAGCAAGAGAGAGAACTCCAAGTTAGGATTCTCAGTTACTTCAGATTTGTATATAAAGCCTGGTACACACATAAAGGTAATCTGGACGATTTTGGCCCGATTTCTCCCCTTCTGACCAAGGACAGCAAACGCCTGATTATCGGATGGCTCTAAAGATTATCCTACAAGATTATCCTGTTGTGTGAGGTGTGTTAAGAGTCAATTTCTCCTGACAATCTGCTCGGAAAATGGTCGGGCCGACGATCTTAAATATTAAACGTGTTCAATATTTACGATCAAAAGTCCTCTTGTGTGTGGGCAACTCCCGAGTCCCAACAACTCTCGAGCAGGGTTGCCAGATGGGCAGTTTTTTGGGTGGAATTAGCGGTTTTTAGACTGGGGTTAGGCTGGAAAGTGTCAATCCCATCTGGCAACCCTGCTCCCGAGTCCGATTGTGACGTGGATGGAATGGATTTAATGCATGACACGCGCGCGCGCGCACACACACACACACACACACACACACACACACACACACACACACACAAAGAGTTAAGATGCTTGTAGACATGCAGCAGCAAACTGCCAATCTTGCAACTCTGGCAGTCATAAAAATGTCAGCACTGTATTCACTGAGCATGACCTGACCTATTAAGCAGTTGTTGAAATGGTAAGAGACATACAGGAATGAGAAACGGGCATTACCATGGCAGTCTGGCCCTCCAGGGACTCTACCCTCTGTCTGAGGAAAGTGTTGACTCTTTTGAGGTCCCTCATCTCCTGGCTCAGCACGGCGGTGATTGCCCGTACGCTGGTGTGTTCAGCCCGGAGGTCTGCCATCTCCTACAGGGGGGTAGTAGATGTCTCAGGAGGGACAGTACAGGGGGGTAGTAGATGTCCAAAGCGACTTACAACAAATACATTTGACTAAGTAAGTGAATCATCTATCCACCAGTCATAGCCAGTCAGAGAAAGTAATCTCTGCTCAGGCTTGGGGCCATTGGCAGTCGTCGTGCTAGACATAGGGGAAACAGTACAGGGGGGTAGTAGATGTCTCAGGAGAAACAGTACAGGGGGGTAGTAGATGTCTCAGGAGAAACAGTTGGGGGTAGTAGATGTCTCACGAGGAACAGTACAGGGGGGTAGTAGATGTCTCAGGAGAAACAGTACAAGGGGGTAGTAGATGTCTCAGGAGAAACAGTACAGGGGGGTAGTAGATGTCTCAGGAGAAACTGTACAGGGGGGTAGTAGATGTCTCAGGAGGGACAGTACAGGGCGGTAGTAGTAGATGTCTCAGGAGGGACAGTACAGGGGGGTAGTAGATGTCTCAGGAGGGACAGTACAGGGGGGTAGTAGATGTCTCAGGAGGGACAGTACAGGGGGGTAGTAGATGTCTCAGGAGAAACAGTACAGGGGGGTAGATGTCTCAGGAGGGACAGTACAGGGGGGTAGTAGATGTCTCAGGAGGGACAGTACAGGGGGGTCGTAGATGTCTCAGGAGAAACAGTACAGGGGGGTAGTAGATGTCTCAGGAGGGACAGTACAGGGGGGTAGTAGATGTCTCAGGAGGAAATCACAGCCTTATTCCCGATGGGTCTGAGACTGATGGCTGAATCTCAAAAGTCGGTATATAAAGCCTGGTACACACATAAAGGTAATCTGGACGATTTTGGCCCGATTTCTCCCCTTCTGACCAAGGACAGCAAACGCCTGATTATCGGATGGCTCTAAAGATTATCCTACAAGATTATCCTGTTGTGTGAGGTGTGTTAAGAGTCAATTTCTCCTGACAATCTGCTCGGAAAATGGTCGGGCCGACGATCTTAAATATTAAACGTGTTCAATATTTACGATCAAAAGTCCTCTTGTGTGTGGGCAACTCCCGAGTCCCAACAACTCTCGAGCAGGGTTGCCAGATGGGCAGTTTTTTGGGTGGAATTAGCGGTTTTTAGACTGGGGTTAGGCTGGAAAGTGTCAATCCCATCTGGCAACCCTGCTCCCGAGTCCGATTGTGACGTGGATGGAATGTAGCCAATCAAGAAGCGAGCTGACTTCTTTCGAGATTTTCGAGATTTCTGGCTTGAGTGACAAGACTCTAGACTGTCGTAGGACAGATCTTTATGTATGTTGTGTGCTGTATTGAGAATATCGGAACACACCACACACAATACGATCAAAACTGTTCAATCCATGATTTTTTAATCTTCATGTGTGGGGTCTCTCTCAGATAAAAAATCTGTTAAGATTTAGAAAATCTTTATGTGTGTACCAGGCTTTAGGCAAGACCTGATTAACAAAACGAGAAGAATTCTACTACAGATTTCATATTACAGCTGTGTTTAGTGCTATTCAATGCAAGATAGACACACTGGCTGGCTGAGGTCTGACTGAGGTCTTAAAACAGCTGTTATTTCATAATTCATTCATTAGGCTACAATTGAATATGCTTTATAGGTTTTAGGTCAAACATGGCCAATAATCACAACATTCTCAATAAAGCTCAAACATTACAAATAATGTATACTGTATACCCCTCCCCCTGGATTTGGATAAATATTACTTGACTTAATTACAACTGTTTCACCTTTCTATAACCAAAACACCAATAACTTAAGATAAGATCAAGCCTACAGACACCAAATTCATTAATGTTAATGTGTTTAATAATCGTGTAGCATAATATTTCTCATACTTTTCCATCTAAGCTGGATCTTCGTACACTCTACATTCTGATAGTTTTTTCTTTATTTTTTTCTTCCCTCGCTCGCCTCACTTTTCTGACAATTAAATCTGTTAAACAATGAATGAAGTTTGCCTTACCGTTTCCTTGGAAGGCAGGGTGATGACAAACGTGCTGTACCAAACGCCTGAGAGCCAGAGGGAGAAGGGAGAATCAGAGAATCGAAAATAGGACTGAATACGTTATCAAGTGGTATGCTCCACTATCCTCAACAAATCTGCAACATGCTCCATGCTGTCGGTTGATTGAAACAACACCCAAGCTGCTAGTGACAAAGCTACAATGTCTGTCTCTGAAATTCATGATATTAGCTTGCCATGTTAACTGGTGAAATAAATTATTGGTAGGGATGGGAATCGAGAACTGGTTCCAGTTGAGAACCGGTTTCAAATTGTTCGATCAATCGGAATCGTACGCCTCCAAGGATATCGATTCCTTTTATTGATGCTGCCATATTTTTCTTACAGTTTTGCGTTGCAAAAACTAATGAGTCATGACGTCAAACTCTGTAATAATCACAATACTATAACCGTGATTTATAGAAACGTCTCTTTTAATAACGTCCATGGAAAGAGGGCAATCAGATATGCAAATTGAAATTAAACAACGTGGAAATCTGTTGCTAGCAGCACAATCGCGGGTCTGTAGTTTTTTATTCATTTGTTTGTCAAGTCTATTTATGTCTTGGAAATGTCTTTAGGATAACCTAACCCTACATGTTAATGATGTGGTAGGTCAGGTGGTCAGAACATATGTACTTCAAAAGGCACTAAAAATCTTTTGTGGAAAATGTACTAATCCGCTTGTTAAGTCTGACGTCAAAAGTGACGTTTAGCCATTTCCGGGTCCAAACCAGAAATTCTCCGCACCAGAGTACCAGTGTACTACAGCGGTAGAATGACAGTTGAATCGTTTTTTAGACTGGGATCTATTCATACAACAAGGGACACAATACTTTCCCGTTTTCTCCATATTGTCAGGGTATTTGAGCCTCGGAAAAGCGCTATATAAATATAATTAATTATTATTATTATTTCGGCATTTCGAAGACAGCGCCTCAGCCAACGTTGGACCCGGAAACACGTCACGACTTAACAAGCGGATAGGGCCAAAGAGGTCAAATCATATATATCACTGTGAATAGCTTGCTGGTGGGCTAGTAACACCACACAAGTAGGACTTATGAATCTAGAATGAAATGGATGTGAAGTGACACTCACCGAAAGTCAAGAGGAGAAGAAGCAGGATGGCCTTCCTCACATCAATGTTGAACAATGCACCAGCTACAGGGAGAGAGAAAAAGGCTAATGTCAACAAACAAACAAGTAATGCTAACAAATGATCTACAGGAGAGAGATAATGCGAATTGTTAAGTATACATTACTCGATTAAACACATGCACGCACGCACGCAAACACACACACACACACACACATGCACAGACACACATACACACACACACGACCAACGTGCGCATACACACCGCAACGCAACACATCTGCATACACACCACAACATGCACATGCACACTGCAATAAACACGCACGTACACACTACACACACACACACACACACACACACACACGTACACACACACACGCACACACAAACAATGGGATCAACGTTTGCGGAAGTGTTTGTGAAATGGTTTGCGGAAGCAAGATTTTGTGCTAATTGTAAGATTGTTGGTAAAAACAGACATTGCACATTTGTTTAATTATTATAATTTTTAAAAATATATTTTGGGTGTATTCAGCAATGGCATGTTCAGGTCAGAAAGAGGCATACAAATGAAAAAAGATCCATCCATCTATCCATCCATCCATCCATCCATCCATCCATCCATCCATCATTTACCATAAGAGCAGATCACATCCATTGTGCCCCTCTGTGTTGCTGCCTGAGATGAGGCCAAGCCTGGCCAAGGAAGTACAAAAAACTGTGGGCCAATGTCCTGTGTACGAATACTCATACTGCCTACCATTAAGTAGGCATTTTGTGTATGCAGGAATAAGAAAGTTCTGAAAGTATGCAAAATTCAGTCTAAACTAATTTAAACTAAATTCAATGTGTCACTGTACTTACCACAGCTGGCAGTGGTAGTCCTGGCTCTCCGGTAGCCATCAGCGGAAGAGTCCCCAGAGGTGTCAGTGCTACTCTGGCTTACCTGACTGGAGAGGCCCCCACTGGACGTGTGCAGGCTTGGGGGAGGAATACTCACCCTGGGGGGCACGGCTGGGGCCAGACTCACCCTGGGGGGCACGGCCGGGGCTGGGGCCAGAACAGTAGCAGGTGCTGGGGAAGCTGCCTTATGCGCACCTGTTCTCCTCCTCTTATTGTGTCTAAAGAGAGAGAGAGAGAGAGAGAGAGAGAGAGAGAGAGAGAGAGAGAGAGAGAGGGAGAGAGAGAGTGGATGGGGGGACAGAGAACATTAGTACACAAGGATTTGCATACCTTGCTAATGCTAATGCCTCTACATCAAGTGTGACACACACACACACACACACACACACACACACACACACACACACACACACCTCCAAGGGCTCTCTTTGTACGAGATCTTGCTGACGTTACCGTCCTCGTCCGTCTGGTCGCTCAAGCGAGAACTACGGCGTAACATGACTGAGAGAGGGAGAGAGAGATTGTTGTTATCGCATGGCTTGCCCCTTCCATGTAGTCAAGCAGAATTTTGCACCAAGAGACGACCAAAATTGTTCACTCCCAACTCAATACTTCAAATAAGACAATTCTAGGTGCGTTTTATTTTTATTTTGAAGTAAAGAATGCTGTGTTCGTAAATTTGCTCACAGTGGTTCAACGTCATAGAGCGACCAAGTAATTTGCTTGGACTAGTCATAGGGTCTTGCTCTTGTTCTTGGTCTTGAGGGCAAACTTGAAGAGGTTTGACACAAATCAACATTTTGTTTCCACTCACATAATAGCCTTCTCACAATATGCTTTTGATGCAGATGGGTTGGCTGTCAAGCAATGATTCGTTGGTATTACACATGGTTATTTCTCCATTATGTCAACAGTCCAGATGGAAAGGCATAGTTGTGGCGCCATTAATTGTACTCTTTATCTTAGACAGTTCCAAAAAGGTTTTGTAGGTCTGCACATCCAGTTGTCCTGGTCTTCAACATGAGATGGTTCAGCAGTGACTTTGACATAGTCTAAAAAGATCCAACAGCTTAGTGAGATCCAGACGAAAAACCAAATGGTTCAGACCTCTTTTCCTCTGACATGACTATGACCTTTCTAACTATGGTTAAACACTATATTAATGTGTTTGACTGTTTTATTACGGTTGTAAGTACAATGTAAAACATATTGTCATTACTCCTTTGCCACATTGTAATTACAGCAGTGTAACAACAAGTAATAACAGTATTTGTTACACTGTACTTAGATGTTATAACGTGGTAAATAAACACATGTCAAAACAAACTGTTGTTTTTGAACTAAATCCCAAAGTCAGAATTTGAACCGTGACCTTTGGGTAACACTATATTACAGAGTTTGAATGACTGTGTAATAACTATTGTAAGTGCAATGTAACATGTTATCATTACTCTTTACACTATACTTACAACGGTGTAACCATGAGTAATAATACTATTGTCATTACTCCTTTGCTACACTGTACTTACAGCAGTGTAGCAACAAGTAATAACGGTATTTGTTACACTGTACTTAGATGTTATAACGCGGTAAATAAACACATGTCAAACCAAACTGCTGTTTTTGAACTAAATCCCAAAGTCTGAATTTGACTCGTGACCTTTCTAAGTTGGGGTAACACTATATTACAGTGGTTGAATGACCGTGTACTGTAATTACTATTGTAAGTGCAATGTAACACGTTATCATTACTCTTTTACTACACTATACTTACAACAGTGTAACAATGAGTAATAACAGTTACAGTTTTACAGTTACAGCCAGTGAGTTTACAGTTACAGCCAGTGAGTTTACAGCTACTGTGTTACAGTTACAGCCAGTGAGTTTACAGTTACAGCCAGTGAGTTTACAGTTGCAGTGTTACAGCTACAGCCAGTGAGTTTACAGTTAGTTACAGTTACAGACACTGAGTTTACAGTTACAGTGTAACTGTTACAGTCAGTGAGTTTACATTTACAGTGTTACAGTTACAGCTAGTGAGTTTACAGTTACAGTGTTACAGTTACAGCCATTGAGTTCACAGTTGGTGATACAACTGAAAGCTCAATCCACCTTGTCATTTAAGGCTCATAAAGTATATATACATTATGATGTAGTCTTTAAAGCCTTGTGGAAATGGATAGAAAACATTATTTAAGTGAAATCTGTAAGTATATGCTAATTAGTGGCGGCGACATCATGCGACTCAAAATGTCACATTTTAATTTAATATAAAATATTTCTGTTGGTTTAATTATATGTGTCCTATGGAGTTCAGATAGTGCACGTTGTATGGTGCCAGTAAAGAGCAAGCAACATTGGCTAAGACGCCGCTTTAGATTCAAAATTAGACCTCGCTTTCGACTCATTCCATCAATGTCACTAAAGAAAAATCCAGACTTATTTTTGATAAGTCTCGCAAAATCAATTTATTGTAAGTGCAATGTAACACATTATTATTACTCTTTTACTACACTATACTTACAACAGTTTAACAGTGAGAAATAATACTATTGTCATTACTCATTTGTTACACTTTACTTACAGCAGGGTAGCAACAACTAGCCTATTAATAACAGTATGTGTTACACTGTACGTACATGTTATAATGCGGTAAATAAACAATTTACAAATATAACAAATAAACAACAGAAAAACACCCCACATATAGGCCTACCCAACATGCTATTTAACCATAATTACAGTATGCTACCTAACCATCCTGTTCACCAGACTGGCATTACATTACATTTAATTGGCACTTACTGTACTGTTCTTGGTACTTACCAAGTTCTTACCTGATCACAGTGATCGGCTAAATCAGTACCACATTGATAATTTGCCTAATTAAATAATGTTTATTACTCAGAATAATGGAAATAGCTGCAATTCATGGTCTTGAGTTTGGCTACAAATGATTTAAACTGGACGGAGTCGCCAGACTATCTTTTTTTAACTTACCGAATGAAGACGACTCTGTCTACGAGCCAGATGTCCACATTGCCATTGTCCGGCTGTAATTACTTGATATCTCAGGGGACTTTCATCAAATCTCACTGTTCCGTTTTAGTTGACCGTCTTAACCATAGGTCTCACCGCTTTCCAGCAGTAAAGTAACTGAAGATTTGTACAATTATTCTATTGTTGTTTTAACGTTCTGTCAAAAAAACGTCATAGACAACTGTTTCCATGGAGCCGCCGTGCTGATGCCGTGCGTAATAATGAGTCACGCGCACCAATTTAGTTGATAAGTTGAAAGTCATGGTGAATTTCCAGCCATTCAAGAGCAATATACAGGAGTAGGAAGTGCCTATATTATTCATTTGTCACCAAATCACCAATCAGCCTACCCATGCACCATTTCTGGTCCTAGCTGAAGAGAATGTCATTACTTTGTTGTCACAACTTTCACATTACCCAGTAAGCACCGAGTCTTACTCTAAAATCACTGCCAGATAAACATTATTTTCCAACAAAACATTTTTTATTATAAAAAAAGTACATATGAATGAATGAATGAATGAATGGTCTTTATTGTCATTAATACAGTACAGGTACCATACAACGACATTTGGGAGGGGGGGCTCCCCTGGTGCTAGGAAAAAAAATATATAGGCCTACTAAAAACAAGAAGGGAAAAGAGCTGGTTTACATAAATAAAGGCTATATACACTATCCACTATACTATACTATACAAATAAAACACTGTGCTGTACTCTATGCTATACTATAAATATCCTAACATTTCCTATCTCTGAACCTTATGTGCACGAGGGTTGTCCTATTGCACATAGTATTATTGCACATTCATTTAAAGTGTCGCAGTTTGCAAGTATGAAATGTTCACAGTTGTGTTTCAGTATTGCACTTGATTACAATCTAGTAGCTGCCATCAAATTGTCTAGATTGTCCAGGGCCTAGAACCTAGGTCTTTGCTGTGTTCAGGCCCTAGGGTAGAAGCTGAGCTTCAGTCTATTTGTCCTTGCGGACATAGAAAGAATACCCATGATAACAATTACAGCTTGATCTTATCAAACTTACTAACATCCGTGTAAATATTTATTTTGACGTAAAAAAACATGAGCAAAGAGACTTAACGCAGAGAAAGGAGTTTACAACTTTAATACGCTTTGACTGTACCACGTGGCCAACTATACGGTTATCTCATTGGACGGGGGAAACAAGCGACTGCTCATTGGTCTAGAAGATTGTGCAAGCTGATATCTACAGTGATTGGCGCTATCATTCTGAACACGACTGAAAGGTCCAACACAAATACATGTGTACATATTTTACCACGTGTTCTGTGGTTTGAGGCATGTGCAGGGAATATGCCCGGTGCAGGTATTTCACGGGTGCTCGCCATACTCGGCTCTCTGTATCCACACGTACAGACATTGGAGGAGTTTGCAGAAACCCTCGTGTACAGAGAGGGACACAAAGTGGTCCTTATCGAGCAACCCGACACAAACCTCTTCGTATCTTTCGTCCGGGGAATGCTCATTTGCTCGGACAAAAAAATTGAGGATGTCCCCAGCTGTAGCCAGGTATGTATTTAATTTCGCAATTGTGGTTGCCACGGCAAAAAAAAGCGTTATTAGCTCATTCATTGATCTCGGAAAAGCTGAATAATGCGTTGTTTAGACGAGGGGCACCCTCTTTTTTTAGCAACCTGAACATAACTCATCTTTAGGCCGTGCCATGAATGGTTTGATTCTCAAAAGATTTGCAACTTTTTATTCAGTGCAATTTAGTAGCAGTGGGCCACTCCTCTCAATAAATTTTTGGTAATTATAAGGTTTCATTATAATGTCTTCCATGTCGCCCATCGCTAGATCTGCACTCTGCATGAGCTGTTGGCATTAGTTCTGAACAACCTCAAGCGGAAGAAGAAGAGGAACGTCCTTGCAAACGGATACAACTACCCGTTCCTTGCCCAGGACCGTGACGCTGACCCGTTCAAATTTCACGGTGAAGTGACTCAGAATGCAGCATACGTTCATGGCAGTGACTTATGGAAAAGAATAGCCCAGCGTCTTGGCACAGACGTCATGCACCACCTGCTGGAGAACTGTGCCATCTTCGTGGCGGTTCCTCCATCATGTATGTTCCAGGTGTGTGGTGTACCGGTGTACGACCGGGTGTCCATGGGATCAGCGGCAGGGCTACACCTCCAGAACCGGTCCAGGCGGAACACCAGAGCGAACAGGACTGCTACCTGGCACAGGACACGTCAGGATCCAATCCTGAGTGAGAGGAGGAGGAGGAGGAGAAGGGGTGGCGGTGGAGACATCAGGAAGAGGAAAAGGGAAAAGGTGAGCATAGGTGAAAGTGGGCCGGAACGGTCCGGTGCGGCGTTCCGGCAAGACTTTCTGTGCCGGAACGCCGTTGGGGGAAGAGATGCAGCTGCCTGTCAATCAAAATCCGATTGCTGCAGAGTGCAGAAGCAATCACGATTCACGATCCATAATTTCCAACAAGGAAACACATGGCTGACGTTATGTTTCGTTGCGTCTATTTTAATACCTTTGAAAAGGACATGTTAACCCGCTTTACAGTAGACCCGACGCGACGCGACGTGGTTGGGTGGGCAGCACTGGGCACTGAGACAGTCCGACCGGGATTACAGTCGCGCCGTATGGAAGCATATAGTGGACCTAATTCAAATGTTAATGCAATTTGAGATTGCATTTGTATGTTCCACTTTTGCATGCATTCTTTCAGACAATATTCAAATTCAAATGCAATTCTAATGATTTGCATTTTCATTTTCATGTACCTGATGTGCACATTCGCTGTCAATATTAAAATGATAATGCAAAGCCATTTGACATTTAATTTTCAAAGTCATGCGCTGCTTTGTAACTGACAAAACTGACAAGTTCATTCTAATGTAAAAATTACTATGCAATCCCAAAATAGCATATTCATTTGCCACTTTTGCCTGCGTTATTTGAGTCAATATTCAAATTGTAATGCAATAATGTGATACGCAATTGCATTTACATGTTCTAGTAAACACATCCGCTTTGTAGCTGACAAAATTCAAATTTTCATTCTAATGTGAAAATGACTATGCAATCCCAAAATAGCATATTCATTTGCCATTTTTGCCTGCGTTATTTGAGTCAATATTCAAATTGTAATGCAATAATGTGATTAGCAATTGCATTTATATGTTCTAGGAAACACATCCGCTCATTAGAATTGCATTTGAATTTGAATATTGTCTGAAAGAATGCATGCAAAAGTGGAACATGCAAATGCAATCTCAAATTGCATTAACATTTGAACTTAGTCCACTATATGCTTCCATAAGCAAGCCGTGTTGCCAGATTGGGCTACTTTTGGTCACACTGGACGGGTGGATTCGGCAGCTTGTAGACTGGTTGGGCTGGAAATTGTCAATTCCATCTGGCAACCCTGGTAGCAAAATATGTGCATACGTATCTGGTAGCCTACTGGTACTTTCAAATCGCATCGTATTATTATTATTATTATTATTATTAATAATAATTACAATTTACAATACAAATACAACAATTGGAGGTCCCTCAAAGAAAATTTGGGCGGACTGCGCGTGCACAACATCAACCTCCAAGGCTTGATTTTGACCCAGGAAAAACCCTGGTATGTACTGTATAACATGATAGCCATCTATGCACTGTATATAAGATGATGACCAAGGGTCTTTCTGCTGCTGACCAAGGGGTTGAGTTCACTTGATGAGGCCCAATTTTGTTTTAGACTCTGTAGGCTACTGTATTTGTTTATTAAGACTTAAGATATATTATCTGAATTTCTCTTGTTTTATCAAATGTTCCAATTATTTTCATTTCTTGTGCTGGTTTAAAATTGCAGGAAACTAGCACAAATAATTGTGTGGGAGAGAGGGGCCGCCGCTACCAAAACGTGCACAGTTTTGGGTCGCTCCACCACCAAAAACTCTCACTCCAAACTTTTGGTGAAACATGGCAGCCCTAAAGTGTTTCTAATTTCGACACCAACACCACGATGTGTGTGTTCAGGGATGCATGAAGCTGGGGGCAGGAGGAGAACAATATGAAACGATGAAGGTTGGGGTAGTAGCCTATAGTTCCTGTAAGAAACTCAAACCACTTTCACCCCTGAAGGTGAGTGAAAGAGAGGACAGTCTACCTGGGAAGAGGAGACGTGTGGATCGGTTTACAGAAGATTCAAATCAGGTGTCCAATGGCACTGGAAATGAGCAGCAGTCAGCGAACATGAAAGCCACCAAAAGCAAAAACACCAATACCACTTTGGAGGGGGGTCCTAGCTGGAGTTCAGGGCTGTTACCTCCTCTCCCTCCTTCCCAGTGCTTCATCCGCACCCACAGCATGCTCTACGGGGGGAGGGGCATGCACGGCTTCTTGCTAAACAAGAGGAGGAAAGGAGGGGCTGAAGGGCCAAAGCGTCTGCAGGGGCGGGACTTACTCAGAGTGGTATTCTTTGAAGGTGCGGCTTATCTCAACGGGAGGGAGAAGAAACCAAAGAAATTCCCACTGCGTTTTTTTAACATGGTGCCCCTCTTCAGCCAGCTGATGCGTCGACACAGGAGATGTCCATATACCAAGATCCTCCAGAGGGTCTGCCCAAGGATGGGAGATAGAGATGGAGTGGGGGTCATGGCCATACTCCTGCCCCAGCACTGTGCACCTCACAGGGTCTACCTGTTTGTCAAGGAGTGCCTCTCGACGGTGGTCCCACAGGAGCTGTGGGGTTCAGACCAGAACCGACTCAACTTCCTGTCCAGAGTCAGGGGCTTTCTGTGCATGGGCAAGTTTGAGAGGCTCTCATTGGCTGAGCTGATGTGGAAGATTAGTGTGAACGACTGTGATTGGCTGAAGATCAGCAAGACAGGTGAGAGTTTCTCATCACGTACCCTCTCTGCCCAGACTGTCTCATCCACTAATGCATAGTCACTCTGAAATCAAGCTCTTGTAACTACCCCTGGCACTTCTTGTAGATATGACATAATGAGATCAGATGCCTTTACCCATATTGTTTACACTACCTCTCGTGACCCAGGTCGCTGCCCACCCAGTGAGCTTGCATATCGGACGCGGGTGCTAGGACAGTTCCTGGCCTGGCTGCTGGATGGCTACGTGCTAGGCCTGGTCAGGGCCTTGTTCTACGTCACAGAGTGTATGGGACAGAAGAACGCCCTGAGATTCTACAGACAGGAGGTCTGGGCCAAACTACAGGATCTGGCTTTCAGGTACACACACACACACACACACACACACACACGGAATGCAGTACAGTTATAGCTTCTCATTCTCACTCTGAGACAAGTGCCTCACTAATTGGTGTGACCTGGTTCTTAGAGGTCACATCCTCAAGGGTCAGGTGGAGGAGTTGACCCCGGCCCAGGTAGCGTCCCTTCCAAAAACCACCGTCATATCCCGCCTCCGCTTCATTCCCAAGACAAAAAACATGAGACCAATCACACGACTGATAGGGGCAGACTCCAAAACAAGGGTATGTCTTGAGTACTTAAAAAATAAAATAAATAATGTGTTCGTTTTTTTAGTCAACGTGTGTGCTACAATATGTAATAAGTATAGTGTGTGTGTTTAACCTACCTTCCAGCTGTTCCAGTCGCATGTGAGGACCCTGTTGGACGTCCTGCGTGCGTGTACGCGTTCCGAGCCCTCTCTTCTGGGCTCCACGGTTTGGGGAATGACTGACATCCACCGGGTCCTGCGCTCTTTCGCCCCCTCCCAGAAAGACCAGCCCCAGCCCCTCTACTTCGTCAAGGTTGGCACACCTGTAGTTGTATAGCTTGTCAACTTGCCACACTGTGTGGTACAGTATATGATATCTGAACCTTTTTCAATGTCTATCGATGTTTCCTTGTCAAAGGTGTGTGTGTGTTCTCTTTCTCTCTCTGTCCATCCAAACCCGTCAAGTTACTGCCACTGATACTCTGAGGCTGTTTCGAGTGCACACATTGGGACACATTTGGTGCAGGTACGAACAGCCTCGATGAACTCGCTGACACTCGTCAGGTCCCTTGTGACATCATACTGTGAGGAGTTGTGTATCCCCACCAAAACAGTGAACATTCACAGCAACAATAAACCCTGGTTCAACAAAGACATTCAACTTCTACGCAAGGAAAATAACTCAGCTTTTATTAGTGGAGACAGGAATCGGTCAAATATGAACTCAGGTCTGCAATCAGGAAAGCCAAATCTAATTATGCCATAAAACTGGAACAACAGATTGCATCAAGCGACACTAGAACCATCTGGAAAAAAATTTAAGTCTATGACCAACTACAACAAAAGTCCCCCCCCCTACATCTGACATTGACACTGACTTCCCAGACAAACTCGAGTTCTATGGGAGGTTTGAAAAGTCCCCAATCCCACCGTACTCTCCTCCCTCCCTCCCTCCCTCCCCCCCACCACCCCCCCATTTCACATCCAGGAGGAAGTGGTGAGGGCCATCTTCAGGATAACCAACAAAATGAAAGCAGCAGGCCCGGACAAGATCAGTTCAGCTGTCCTGAATGTCTGTGCTGATCAACTGTCTCCAACATTTTCAGATCTGTTGAGGATGCTGTCAACCTAACCCTCCATCACACACTACTACATCTGGAGTCACCCTACACCTACGCCCGCATCCTATTCATTGACTTTAGCTCGGCCTTCAATACAATAGACCCGGTCAATCTCTTCAATAAACTAGTGGACATGAACATTGACCCCTGCATCTGCCACTGGATACGGAGCTTCCTGTGGAAAAGACGACAGAGGGTCAAGATAAACAGCCTTTCATCTCGACCCTTGACCCTCAGCACAGACGCCCCCAAGGGCTGCGTCCTCTCACCCTGGCTCTTCTCCCTCTACACTAACTACCTGATATCCCTCCACAGCTCAGTCACCATTCTCAAATATGCAGATGACACAACCATAATTGGACTCATAACCAACAACAATGAAGACCGTTATTGTGAGCAGATAGCCCAAGCAGTCACTTGGTGCCTCAATAACATCCTCCAACTCAGCTCATCAAAGACACAAGAACTCATCATAGGCTTCAGGCACAGCCCCCCCTAAAAAAAAACCATTAACATCTTTGGAGAACCCATAACTATAACGGATTCTTTAAAATTTCTTGGCACTCATTAACTCACTCAAATGGAACACCAACACAGACTACATCACCAAAAAAGCCCACCAACGACTGGTCTCAGACAGCTCAAAAAATTCAAAGTGAAACAAAACCACCTCCTTCAGTTCTACACAGCCGTCATTGAGAGCATACTCACCTCATCCATCACAGTTTGGTACGGCAGCACGGACAGTAAATCCCGGAAAAAACTACAGCGAATAGTCAAAAAATCATCTAAGATCATTGGCACCCCTCTCCCATCAGTTGAATCATTATATCACAAACACACTACCAATAGAGCAAATAAAATTATCTCTGACCCCTTCCACTCTGCTCACCACCTGTTTCAACTGTTGCCCTCTGGATGGCGCTACCGATCCCTGGCCACCAAAACATCCCGTTTCAAAAACTATTTTTTCCCCTCTGCTAAAAGGACTCTCAACACCTGACCCACTGCACAAACCCTGCCAGATGTACTGCACTTTATAGTTGTAAATATTGACAGATTTTGTCTTGCGGTTATGTGTGTACATTGTCCATTGTGATAGTCATGTGTAATGTGTGTGTGATGTATTTGACACTGCTGTATTGAGTTTTTTTCCATCTGTACCGACAACAAATTCCACCGCACTTGGTCGTGTGGTCATTAAACGATTCATTCATTCATTCATCTCTTTTAATGCCCCCCCCTCCGCTCTGTCTCTCAGGTGGATGTGAGTGGGGCATATGACAGTCTTCCCCACTCCAGACTCTTACAGGTGATTAGTGAGGCCCTGTCACCTGTCCAGAAAAAGCTCTTCTCTGTGCGAACCTATGCCAAGGTGTGGTCCACCCACGAGGGCCTCAAGAAGACCTTCATCAGACAGGTTCAACACACACTCACACTCACACTCACACTCACACACACAAATACACTCAATACCTGCTTGGGAAACATATATCTGCCAATACTACGGATTGGGTCTGGTTCTGAATACGAGCTTTGTTTTCTTTATTTATGTGTCTGTGTGTGTAGGCAGACTTCTTGGACGTCACAGTGGCATCCAAGAACATGAAAGGCTTTTTGATGTCACTGCAGAGAGAGGGCAAAGTTCATGATGCTATACTGGTGGAGCAGGTGAGAGGGGCAGCCAATTCGGAGGAGGGCCACAGTCCTGCATATTAGTGAACAACATGGCTTCGAAGTATTAGAACAGACATTGATGTAAAATCAATCCCTTGTCTATCCATCACAGAACACTTATCAGTTGTACTTTTCTGTTAGTATTTCTCCACAGATGTGCTTGGAAAAGATGTCCTAGAGTTCTTCACACAAATGCTCACCGGCAGTGTTGTTAGTTTTGGGAAGAAGTACGTCTAACCACTTTTTCTTTATTTCTGTGTAGAACTTTCTGTAAAAAAACCATCCAGGTTAGATTCCATGTTGAATGTACATTATATTATTGTTCACATGGAATGTGAGAGATTGACAGGTGTCTTGTTGTTCCAGAACATTCCGTCAGTGCTGTGGGATCCCTCAGGGCTCTGTGGTGTCCGCCCTGCTGTGCTGTCTCTGTTATGGTCACATGGAGAAGGTTCTGTTTAGAAACGTCACAGAGAAGGGAGGGTAAGATGATTCACTTACTTAGGCAAATGTATTTGTTGTAAGTCGTTTTGGATGAATACCTACTACCTTTTACACATACTGTATATTGCACATCAATAACATCTGTATTTTTCAGGATGAGGGTAGTGTTTATAATGTGGCATGTGGTCAGTAATTGGACAGTCCTTTTCCCCTGGTTGGCCTACCCTCAAATATCTCAAACATTTAATATGAAGACTTTGTCGTGTATTTTCATGCTCTGTAACCATAGCAATGGCCCTCTAATACACACAATGGCCTTTTGACATGCATGTGCAGAGGCTGTAATATCATCAGGGATAGATATAATTGCATTAGGGCCCGAGCCAGCAAGACGCCCATAACATAAATTGCATTAGAATTGTATTAGACCATAGGGTGAATTGCATTAAACCAATGCAGAGTACATTATCTGCCTTCAGGTATGGCAGATAATACACAGCAAAGGAAGATAATAAGATAATAACATCCTATTTACAGGACAGAAAATGACCTCACCTACTATGATCTCACTGGCAAACTTTGTATCTGAACCAAATTAAAATGACGTGGACTCTGTTTTGATTGGCTCAGCGACAGTGACAGTGACAGGGTATAAAATCCTCTACACAGATGGGCTCTTTCTCTTTTTCTTCATATCCATATCTTTGACTTAATATCCTGTGACCGATTCGGACCACCAGCTCCATTGAGGGGCCATGCTGTGTAACCTGCTTTTTTGAATAAACAAGTCTTAAATTTGCTCAAGAACTCTTCTTCATTTTTAGCAGTAACAGATACCAAAATATACGAAAACTTTTTGTCACATAGAAGACATTTCTATCTGCAAAGTTCAGAATGATACACAGACATAACAGTATATGACCCAGTCCCTATGAAACAGATTTTGTGATCGGATTCTCCTTCTGTTTCTAGGTTTTGGCATGCCGGCACAGACCCAGACTCAGGACAGCAGTGCCAGCAGCTTCAGTTTTGCTGCTCCAAGTGGAGGATTTGGTTCTTCGGTTGCCCAATCTGGCTCAACCGGTTTTGGCAGCGCCACAGCAAGTGCCACACAGCCTCCTACTGGTTTTGGCTCCTCCTCTTCTTCTTCCTCTGCACCCACAGCTGCTAGTTTCTCATTTGCTGGCCCCGCCGCCACCAAGGAGCCACCCTCTTCTGGGTTTGGAAGTTCCGCATCTGGGTTCAGCTTCTCCTCATCAGCCAATAGCGGCGGAGGATTTGGCTTCGGGGCTGCAGTGGCAGCTACAGGTGGAAGTGGGGGTGCGTTTGGACAGACGAGTGGAGGATTTTCTCTTGGGGCGAGCGGTACTGGGGCAGTGGCAGGGACAGGCTCTGCTGGGGGGGCTACAGACAATCTCTTTACCCCCCAGAGCGAATTGACTCCAGATGAGCTGAAGGAGTTCGGGGGGAAGAGGTTCACACTGGGGCAGATCCCCCTCAGGCCTCCCCCTGCTGAACTACTGGTGGTTTGACTGTACTTTTACCATATGGACTCATCTGGTTACGGTACATAAATGCAGCTGCAGAAATGAATGTTTTTTTTGTGATCAAGATTTTTTATTGCTTTTATCAACACATAACAACGACAATACAGAACAAGAAAGGAAGGGAGGGAAAAAATAAAGAAGACAAAAAAGAAAAGGGGTAGTGTAGCAGACAAGTCACAGCCAAATAGTAGAAATACAACACAATCCGGATTGGGGTAAGTGGAAAATCAAATCGTAGAGCAGTCAAGTTAGTCAAGTTCAATGAATAAGCCTTCCATGCATCAACTGTACTGGGCCTTGCTTTGTTCAATCTGGCCGTTGTGCACTCAAGATTCACAATCCTCTGTAAAGAGTAAAACCAAAAAGTGTTCATACTGAAATCAGGTGTTATCCAATGTTGAAGAATAGTTTTTTTTGCAGAGGTGAAACCAGCAAATAGCATTTTCTTTTGCGTAATACTTAAATCGAAATCAGAGTCATCATTGAGCAAACATAAACATGGATTAGGAACATAGTCAATCTTAAATAACTTGGACATTACAGAATTGACATGGTTCCAAAAGTTGGCCACGACTGGACACTCCCAGAACATAATGGAGAAATGAACCCGGTGTGGGGGTAGGGCAGAATTGACAGTAGTAGTTGGGTTGTAGTTTCATTAAGTATCTTCTATATGGTGTAGCATAGGCCCTGTGGATGACTTTAAAATGAATTAACTGATGAGCTAAGTTTTTGGAGGTTGAATTGAGATTAGACCATAAACTTGTGTCCCAGTTTGGGTGGAAATCCAATTCACCAAGCTCTCGGCTCCATAAAGCCTCAACCGCAAGTGGTTTTTTAATTGCGTCCATTAGATTGCGATATATTCTGGATACACAGCCACGAGAGGTTGGGGTATGTTCAATCCAGGCTATCATGGGGTGAGTTGGAAGTGGGGAGCGCCAAGGCACTCCATAGGCCTTGAGTGAGGACCTCAGCTGTAGATAGACAAAATATGATGACGCTGGAAGGACAAACTTAGTTTGGAGGTGCTGGAATGAAACTAGGCCATCATTGTCATACAGGTCTCTGAGAGTATTTACACCCCGAGAGCTCCATGTTTGCTGGGTGAATGGTCGGTTACCCGACATTAAGTTTTGGTTATTCCATAGAGGAGTGGAGGAACAGAATCAGAAATGAATGTTGAGATGATTTATGGTCAGTTATATGTTGCTTTATAGAACTTTATTGATTTAGTTTATTTTGGGAATATAATCATATGTGGATGGTTTTTGCAATAAATATTTTTTTCAATCATGATTTGTCGTGTAGTTTGAGTTTTATACATGTAACGTCTTGTGTGGAATAGCTAGTATTTATAATAGCTTTAATAGGAACATTATACTATACTGGGTAGGGCCTCCCTTTGCTCTCAAAACAGCTTCAATTCTTTGTGGCATTGATTCCAGAATGATGTTGGAAGCATTCCTTTGAGATTCTGGTCCATGATGACATGATTGCAGATTTTCAGGTGCACTTTCAAGCTGTAAATCTCCTGTTCTACCATATCCCAAAGGTCTTCTATTAGATTAAAGATCCTGTGACTGGGAAGGTCACTGAAGAACACTGAAGTCATTGTCATGTTCATGAATCCAGTGTGAGATGATCTTTGCTTTGTGACATGGTGCATTATCATGCTGGAAGTAGCTATTGGAAGATGGGTACATTGTGGCCATTGGTATTAACTGGCCCAAAGTGTGCCATTCCCGACACCATTACACCACCTGAATCAATGAGGTGTACAAGTGTTCCTAATAAAACGTATATGTACGTGTTACCTGTAAATGAATTATAGCACAAGATTAAACCATAAACTAGATAAAGAGAAAGCAACATTGGATTAAAATGTATTAGATGCTAAGTTCAATAATGGGTTTCAGAGCAAACTTTGAGTCCTGCATTTCATTTGTGTCTTCCCTCCATCGCTTCTGCACAAAGAAAGAAAATCCTGTTTAGTTAACCATGTATTGTGTAGTCATATTATAACTTGGACAACAGCATAAACATTATAGTCAGTAAGTATTTGCTGTAAAGAAAGTTACAGTTTCAAAGTAAACCCATTTTGGGTTTCCCACCTCATATACACAAGTCACTTCATATGTACTGTACTTTGTTTAAACCTTTTAACTTTTAATTTGTACTTATCCTTGTCTGTAAATACAGTTGTAAAATGTCATTAAAAATATTCTAGCTGAATAACTACTTTTATCCCAATTAGGAAGCTAGCTAGTTCGATAATATATATATATATTTAGAGTAAATATCTAACTATAGAATAACATAACATCTATTCTAGAGCTCTGAACATGTACTTTTTTAGTTTGAGATTATCTCCTTATTACTTACCCAATTATAAGATGTTACAATTGTCCAAATAAGATGGCAAGGGGAAAATGCTGATCTTTAGAAGAGTTGAAATGTTGAATTGACACAAGAGTCTTCTCCAAATATTCCTTGAGGGTTGACTTGGTTGTTCCTCTTGATTTAAACAATATATTTCTTGTTGTTTCTTGTTCCTTTTAATTAGCTTGGTGATTATTTCTTCTTTTTGAAGAAGCTGTAGTTCTCTGGTTGAGACCCCACTTCCAATATCAATGAATGATCACATAGGGTCTTGCTCTTGTTCTTGGTCTTGAGGGCAAACTTGAAGAGGTTTGACACAAATCAACATTTTGTTTCCACTCACATAATAGCCTTCTCACAATATGCTTTTGATGCAGATGGGTTGGCTGTCAAGCAATGATTCTTTGGTATTACACATGGTTATTTCTCCATTGTGTCAACAGTCCAGATGGAAAGGCATAGTTGTGGCGCCATTAATTGTACTCTTTATCTTAGACAGTTCCAAAAAGGTTTTGTAGGTCTGCACATCCAGTTGTCCTGGTCTTCAACATGAGATGGTTCAGCAGTGACTTTGACATAGTCTAAAAAGATCCAACAGCTTAGTGAGATCCAGACGAAAAACGAAATGGTTCAGACCTCTTTTCCTCCGACATGACTATGACCTTTCTAACTATGGTTAAACACTATATTAATGTGTTTGACTGTTTTATTACGGTTGTAAGTACAATGTAAAACATATTGTCATTACTCCTTTGCCACATTGTAATTACAGCAGTGTAACAACAAGTAATAACGGTAGTTGTTACACTGTACTTAGATGTTATAACGTGGTAAATAAACACATGTCAAACCAAACTGCTGTTTTTGAACTAAATCCCAAAGTCAGAATTTGACTCGTGACCTTTCTAAGTTGGGGTAACACTATATTACAGTGGTTGAGTGACCGTGTACTGTAATAACTATTGTAAGTGCAATGTAACACGTTATCATTACTCTTTTACTACACTATACTTACAACAGTGTAACAATGAGTAATAACAGTTACAGTTCTACAGTTTACAGCCAGTGAGTTTACAGTTACAGCCAGTGAGTTTACAGTTACAGTGTTACAGTACACCTCATATACACAAGTCACTTCATATGTACTGTACTTTGTTTAAACCTTTTAACTTTTAATTTGTACTTATCCTTGTCTGTAAATACAGTTGTAAAAAGTCGTAAAAAATATTCTAGCTGAATAACTACTTTTATCCCAATTAGGAAGCTAGCTAGCTCGATAATATAGATATTTAGAGTAAATATCTAACTATAGAATAACATAAAATCTATTCTAGAGCTCTGAACATGTACTTTTTTAGTTTTAGATTATCTCCAGTGTAACAACAAGTAATAACAGTATTTGTTACACTGTACTTAGATGTTATAACATGGTAAATAAACACATGTCAAAACAAACTGTTGTTTTTGAACTTAATCCCAAAGTCAGAATTTGAACCGTGACCTTTGGGTAACACTATATTACAGAGTTTGAATGACTGTGTAATAACTATTGTAAGTGCAATGTAACATGTTATCATTACTCTTTACACTATACTTACAACGGTGTAACCATGAGTAATAATACTATTGTCATTACTCCTTTGCTACGGCGTAACATGACTGAGAGAGGGAGAGAGAGATTGTTGTTATCGCATGGCTTGCCCCTTCCATGTAGTCAAGCAGAATTTTGCACCAAGAGACGACCAAAATTGTTCACTCCCAACTCAATACTTCAAACAAGACAATTCTAGGTGCGTTTTATTTGTATTTTGAAGTAAAGAATGCTGTGTTCGTAAATTTGCTCACAGTGGTTCAAAGTCATAGAGCGACCAAGTAATTTGCTTGGACTAGACGCAGTGGTTCTCAACCTTTTTTGGGCCAGCACCCCCCTGTCCATTATCCAGGCCTCTTACCGCCCCCCCATCAAAAAAAGTTGGCTTATTTTCTTCCCTAGATATTAATGTTGACTAATATTCTGTGTTATATAATTTAAAAAGCATGTCACTGAATGCCAAATAATAGATTGGATTTAACTGGGCAGTTGGAATATCATTATCATTAGTTTACCAGAGAGCAGAAAAGCCATGTGAATGTGAATAAAAATGCTGTTTCTGAGTGTTAAACAAACTCAGACAACATCAGAGAATACAAACAGACTGCTACGGAACAGCAGCAATTTCACACATGTCCGATGCAGAACAAACAGTAGGCTGCAGAACTGTACATTACAACTAACATTGTTAGTTTTTTTTAAAGTGTGCTGGTGTTGAATTTCTCCAAATTGCTGTTTTATGATGCTAATATTTATTCATTTTTGATTGGACTTGGGGGGGGGGGGGGGGGGGGGTGGTGTCACAATATGGCGGCAAACGCTAGGGGGCTATTATTTTAATATTTTATTTAGTATTCTATGGTATTATTTTCATAAACTGACCACTTCGAATTTCTCATATCAAAACATATCAAAACATAACAACGTTCCAAAGTTCAGAGCTTTGCGCTCTGGGAGCGCTCAGAGATGGGCGCTCTGACTGAAAACACGGTTTTGTCCCGTAATAACACTGATGACAACTGATCAATACAAAAGACGCTGCAGCTGATGCGTTCGTTTCCAGGACATCACAAGAGGAGCAACATATCACAAAAAAGCGATCGTATTTTAGTTTGCAAACACATCGCAATGCTTTGATTGATTGAAAACTTTATTAGAAGAATTTGCAGAAGTAGGTACATGAAAGTACATATTACATACAAGGTCACCTAACAGGATAAAAACCCAAGAAAGCCACTGGCTTATTTCAATTGGGGTCCTTGATTCTCAATTCATCGTTTGCTCTGCTAACCTCAGAATGGCACTAGGGATAACATCCACAACAACACTTAACAGTAATACATTTATGTAATATACTATGATGAACCTGCGAGGGGAGGGGACATTCGTAGCTGATTTCTCTAGGTTCGATTATTGGTAAGCGACAGAGAACTTTCAGGACTGGTTTATTACGATCGCTTTTTTGAGATAGGTTGTTCCTGCTGTGATGTTCTGGTATGGTGGTATGGTATTAGCACTCATTTTAACTAAATTAAATAAGCTGTATTGAAAGGAAGCAAACGAAGCGAACGCAAGAATTACAATGAGCCCACAAACTGAAACATTATGTCACTCAAGCATAGCCTACAAGGAAAACACTCATAGAAGTTGTGCATTGGTCAACATGATGTTACAGATGGGATGAACCGGGGTTCTTTCTATCGTAGGTGGACTAGCATAGTATTGCAATTTCTGCACTGTACATGAACTGTCAAGATTCTTCTACAATGCAGCTTACCCAGACACATTGGAAACTATCAAAAGCTCTGCATTTGCTAGCTGAGTTTTTAGCTTCTCCATCTTCTTGATGACACTCTCACTTTTATTTTTTGTGTCTGCATCAGAGCCCGGCCAAGTTCAGAGCGCTCAGAGATGGGCACGTGTAGGGCTCTACGGCGCACTGCAACCAAACTAGCAGCTTTTTAGAAAAGGCTTCCCGCTCAGCCAATCACTTTTCTACATGTCGTTCTATCAACCAATAGCAGCGGCCGTGGCTCGCATTAGGGCGGGACAGGCAGCCAGCAGGGTCGAACAGTCGACCGAAACACGGTTTGTCCGAGCGAACTGACCGTTCATTGTGCATCGACATTCAGCGTTCGTGCATTTACGAATGTGCCCGTAATAACACAGCTGTTTTTCATGAGAAAAATACTTAATGCGCGAACGCCCCCCAAGAACACCTCAACGCCCCCCTTTTAAAAATATCTGTTCCAGCGCCCCCCTGATGTTGTCTGAACGCCCCCTGGAGGGCGGTACCGCCCCCGTTGAGAAAGTCACTAGAGGCTGCTATGAGTGCTGATCACATTTCCAGAGCGGTTGTTTTTTTTTCTGTAATAAACGCGCTTAACGCAACTCTTTCACGTTGCGTTCAGCCAATCACTCAACCCGTTAGTTTGAAACATTACATGAAGGCCAATGATTGGTGTTTACGTCACTGTCACTACTGTAAATACATTTGACTTGTCACTGACTCATTTGATCTTGATTTCTGGCGCTCAAATCATTTTCATTCAACTAGCTGCCTAAGTTAGATTGTAATCAAGTGCAATACTGAAACACAACTGTGAACATTTCAAACCTGCAAACTGCGACACTTTTGGCTGTGGAGAAAGCAGGAAGGCTATCTTCGCGGGAGCCAGTGTCCATCGGCGTAGATGAATGAATGAATGAATGAATGGACTTTATGGTCATTGCTACAGTACAGGTACCAAACAACGAAATTTAGGAGGGGTGGCTCCCCTGGTGTTAGGAAAGGGAAGAAAAAAACACTTTAAAAAAAATCACAAGAAGGGAAGGAGCTGGTTTACATAAATAAAGGCTATGTACACTATCCACTGTACTATACTGTACAGATAGACGACTAGGGTTGTCATATTGCACAATAGTATTATTTCACATTTATTTAAAGTGTCACAGTTTGCAGGCTTGAAATGTACATGTTTGTGCCTCAGCACTACACCTGATTTTTTCAGTCCAGCAGCTGCCATCAATCCGTCCAGACTGTCCAGGGCCCAGAACTTAGGTCTTTGCTGTGTTCAGGGCCTGGACGGCCCTGTGGTAGAAGCTGTTATGCTGCATCGAATGACCTCACACTTCACCACCACCTGTACGCATACAAGTCTGTTGACGAGGGCATTGCAGCATCAGCAATCAAGGCACTGGAGAGGCACCTCTGGTACCTGACTGGTGAGATGCTGCCGCTGGCACTCTTCAGCACCAAGGTGCCCGTTGGCGAGAGGCGTGCACTTGCAGATGCCATCTTGGAGCACAAGCCAGCTGTTCTCCCCATGCGAGCCCCACAGCTGCGCTTTGGCACTGGCTTTGGCAAGCCAAAGTTTCCCACCCTCTCGCTGACTACCAGCTTGGCCGACCTTGCCAACCCAGACTGCTGGTTCGGCATGCACCAGCTGCACATCGATCCAGCATTTATTTCACTCGATGTTAAGGATTGGGCTACCAGTCCAGCATTCCAGGCAGGTGTGGTAAATGTACGTGCCATCAATGTTGTCAATGACTGTGCCGAGCGTGGTGTCAAACTGACATCAGACTTTGTGGCAGCAGCCAGGAGCGAGCAGCACCTGCAGAATGTGCTGCAGGCAGTTGAGCATGACCGCTCTAAACACCCAAACCTTCGGTGCTGCAAGCGCAAGCTGAACACCGACTAGGACTAGAACAAGATGTTCAATAATGTTTTTCAATGATGTTCAATGAAAATGTAAATGTTGTTCTCAAAACTCTTTTCAAAAACTTGTTCTCAAAAACTAGTTGTATCTTTAGAAATTGACTCGTCATGTTGTCAAGAAATTGGAGTTCTGAAAGAACACAAACATTTCAACATTTCAAAATTTCACATGCTGCGTTACACCTCTAAATCTCAATGAATTTTCCCAAAACTTTGCAAAAGTCATTTGTATGTGCACTAGAACAAAATGCAACAATGAACAAGTTGATATTTTGACATTATTTTTTTTGCATTGCATTTTGATGCACCCTACCCCCCCCACACACACACTCTGGATGGATGATTGGGGTGTGTCTCACAAGGATGCAATCTGTCCATGCACACGGAAGCGGTACACACAGGTGTATTCCAGGTGACCCCAATTACTGAGGATAGCCAGCTCAACATAGCGATATGGGGTGCCATTACGGTCCTGAGAGAGAAAGAAGGAACAACATTTGGGAGGTTGAGGGATAGAGGGGTGGAGAAAAATGGGAGCGAGCAAGAGTGGATGAATGCTAGGGTAGTCAAGCTGAAGAAAATCTCTACATGTGTCTCTATTGATGGATTTCATGTGCGACTCAGCAGAAATGCACCACAAACATCTATTAAGAATGTTTGAACACTTTTTTTGGTACTATGTTCCCTGTACTTCAATGTTATCGCTCTCAGCTCACAACTCATGCATTCACGTACCAACATGAAATCCATCTATTGGTACAGCACTTTAGTGGAGTCTATCACTCACAGGCAGTTTGAAGGTCTGGATGGACTCTCCTGCCTGGTCATATCTGAATGTTCCAAGTAACCTTCCCTCTTCACCCTCAGTAGACATTCCCTGAGAGAGATGGAGGAATAGATAGAAAGAGAGAGTCTTTTGATGCACTTTTAAAGAGACATCTTTCTTGAAGGACCGATCCGCAGTTGTGAATTGGCTGGCCACCATTCAGGGTAAACAACATTGGAACAACAGGGAAAACATTGTGTTGAGATTTGAAAAAGTAACATCAGTTACTCTACACAACAGCCTTCAAAAGTGAAATGTATGGTTCATGAAAAGCTTTCAAATACTTTGAGCGTTTACTCAAGTGGATGTAAAATGTATGGTTCATGAAAAGCTTTCAAATACTTTGAGCGTTTACTCAAGTGGACTACTTACTCAAATGACTATTCCATTGGTTTCATTGTGCCAGGCAAAATAAAGTGTCAAAATAAGCAACATGGACAGGGGATAAGCAACAGCAATGGAGGCATCAACCACAGTGAATACCAGTACAAATGTGGGGAAATGCATCATTAACATTAAACCTCAGTGTATTGCTCTGAATTTATCTGTGTAGTGTCATACACAATAGATTTAATTTATTAATGTATGAATGAATGAATGAATCTTTTTATTTTGAACATGATTTAAAATAATAAAAGAACAAATAACTAATACGAAGAGTACAGGCCTATCAATGTTCGAAAAAGAGTAGGATGAAGCCTACGCTTATCATGTCCTACCCCTATCCGTCACTCTCAAGTGAGAACAATTATACTTAAATTATATAATCTAGTTAATTAATTCATACATTTCTGTATCAACAGTACTAATAATGTTTCATTCTTAATATTGAAACAACACTAAATAAATAAATAAACATAATTTTCCATTCTTAATACTGAAACAACACAAAATGAGTTAGTGAGATTGGTGCGAGCATAACCCTTGTTAAAGTTGTGGTTACCTCTCAAATGATATCCCTTATCCCTCTCTATAAATCATTTTTGAATGTTACCTGGGAGTTCATGAGTCTTTGCTTTATACATTAACTGTGACAGTTTAAATTTGAATAAGTCCATGAGCTTTAAGGCATTTGACATTAGGAACAAGTTATTTGTGTGATCACGAAATCCGACCTTATGTACAATTCTCATAGCTTTTTTCTGTAGTGTAATCAATGGTTTTAGAGTGCTTTTGTATGCATTCCCCCATATCTCCACACAGTAACTCAAATAATATTTTGATAAGACAAGACAACAATAAAGAGTATACAACATCCTCTGTTCCAGAATATGTTTTGCCCTACACAATACACTCCTTGATACTTTGGATCTAACGTATCTTATGAGATTTCTAACAGAATTTACTGTCTAATATTACTCCTAGAAATGTGTATTACTCAGGTTGGGGTGTAAGAGGTTAAAGGTGACTCACATAGACTTGGAAGTCCTTGGGGGCGCTGTCGATGCGTCCTGTGGGGGAGGTGAAGCGAGGCAGGTGGTCCAGGGTGACGTGACTGATCAGGACGGGGTGGGACAGGGCGATCACCAAGGAACCCTGCGCCCCATGGAACGCCCAGCACTTACCAGGCTGTAAGACATGGTGACCCTAATGGGAGGTGAGGTTTGGAGAAGGTTACCGGTGAAGTGGGAGAACTTCAATTCTGCTCGTATCTTCTTCAGTTCTCTTTCCCCCTCTGAAGTGTCAAAATGAATTCCGATTGGTCTACCTGCTAAACAGCTCCTAATTGAAGTACTTAAATCTATATAACATGGGCAACAGGATACATTCTTTCTCCTTCCTGTGTCCTGTTGTGAGGTTCTCATCATGACCTGTGGTCATCTCTATCTCTCTCTGCTCGCCTCATTTGATTCATTCTATTTGGCCATTCTTGCACTAAATATTCTTTGCACTTAGTGATAATTACATTGGAGTCAGATTATCAATATAAATATGCTTTGCTATTAACAAACAAAAGTTTTAAGTCTCTGCCAAACCTTTGTGTGGAAACTAATATTATTCAATGTGACTGGGTCTTCAGACTAGCTTGAATATGAATACTAGCTAAAATATTATAATTATATATTAATTTAATCTTATTCAGAAATCATCAAAACAAAGCTGAGATGTTATAATAAAGTAAAAAGAAAATGAGTTCCTCTAACCAGTTTGTCATGCATTTCTTTATTCCAACATCACCCATGTTTTTGTTTTATCTCCACCCAAAAATACCTAGTAAATACTATATTTTAAACGTAATTATTATTTAGCCTATTTTTGTGAGAGAAAGAGACGGAGAGAAAGAGACAGCAAGAGAGAGAGAAAGAGACAGCAAGAGAGAGAAGTTGGTACCTGGATAACTGTCCGTGGACTCTTTGACGACAAATACCCAAAAAACGGAACCCAGGCATCACAGAAATGGTAGGTTTCAGAACACCTACTGCTGACCACGCTGGCACCTGCACAAACACACACATACACACAGCTCTGAGCATTCAATAGTCTACATTCTAGTACACTCAGCAAACGTCAGTGACGTTGTCTGGGATGTGGTAGAACAGGAGATTCACAGTTTGAAAGTGCACCTAAAAAATCTGCATGAATTGTGTGATGTAATCATGTCATCATGGACCAGAATCTCAATGGAATGTTTCCAACATCTTGTGGAATCAATGCCACAAAGAATCGAGGCTGTTTTGAGAGCAAAGGGAGGCCCTACACAGTATTAATATAGTGTTCCTAATAAAGTTCTCAGTGAGTACCGTATATAATGTATGATGTGGTAAGCATTTACATGTGTCACATTCAAATGAAACACCACATCTAGATGCTAATGAGCAGTAAATCACAAACCTTGTGACTCTAAGGCGAAGTCAGGCATTCTCTCTGCCATTGGAGGACTGCAATCCTGACCAAACTGTTTAATGCATGACACGCGCGCGCACACACACACACACACACACACACACACACACACACACACACACACACACACACACACACACACACACACACATACACACACACACACACACACACACACAAAGAGTTAAGATGCTTGTAGACATGCAGCAGCAAACTGCCAATCTTGCAACTCTGGCAGTCATAAAAATGTCAGCACTGTATTCACTGAGCATGACCTGACCTATTAAGCAGTTGTTGAAATGGTAAGAGACATACAGGAATGAGAAACGGGCATTACCATGGCAGTCTGGCCCTCCAGGGACTCTACCCTCTGTCTGAGGAAAGTGTTGACTCTTTTGAGGTCCCTCATCTCCTGGCTCAGCACGGCGTTGATTGCCCATACGCTGGTGTGTTCGGCCCGGAGGTCTGCCATCTCCTACAGGGGGGTAGTAGATGTCTCAGGAGGGACAGTACAGGGGGGTAGTAGATGTCCAAAGCGACTTACAACAAATACATTTGACTAAGTAAGTGAATCATCTATCCACCAGTCATAGCCAGTCAGAGAAAGTAATCTCTGCTCAGGCTTGGGGCCATTGGCAGTCGTCGTGCTAGACATAGGGGAAACAGTACAGGGGGGTAGTAGATGTCTCAGGAGAAACAGTACAGGGGGGTAGTAGATGTCTCAGGAGAAACAGTTGGGGGTAGTAGATGTCTCACGAGGAACAGTACAGGGGGGTAGTAGATGTCTCAGGAGAAACAGTACAAGGGGGTAGTAGATGTCTCAGGAGAAACAGTACAGGGGGGTAGTAGATGTCTCAGGAGAAACAGTACAGGGGGGTAGTAGATGTCTCAGGAGGGACAGTACAGGGCGGTAGTAGATGTCTCAGGAGGGACAGTACAGGGGGGTAGTAGATGTCTCAGGAGGGACAGTACAGGGGGGTAGTAGATGTCTCAGGAGGGACAGTACAGGGGGGTAGTAGATGTCTCAGGAGAAACAGTACAGGGGGGTAGATGTCTCAGGAGGGACAGTACAGGGGGGTAGTAGATGTCTCAGGAGGGACAGTACAGGGGGGTCGTAGATGTCTCAGGAGAAACAGTACAGGGGGGTAGTAGATGTCTCAGGAGGGACAGTACAGGGGGGTAGTAGATGTCTCAGGAGGAAATCACAGCCTTATTCCCGATGGGTCTGAGACTGATGGCTGAATCTCAAAAGTCGGTATAAGTTATTTTACCACCCGGTATAAAGCAGGCACTAATCTTGCCCACAGCTCTCTCTCTCTCTCTCTCTCTCTCTCTCTCTCTCTCTCTCTCTCTCTCTGTCGAGCTGTCTGTTTTCAAAACAACTCAGAATTGGACTCGACTTGAAGCCTATGGCAGGAGGAGATTTAATTGTCTGACCTCTCAGTCCATCACCATCTGGCGCAACCCTAACAACCTACAACAAGCGTGCAGCTCTGTCACACTGACATGATCATGTTGATATTTGGCTGCCAAACCTGCTCTCATCTTCTCCACAATCCTAAAAATGGAGACACTCATGAAAAGCATCAAAAATCGGTTTTAGGCTATTTTTGCGACTGGTCACGTTATCTGTACATATGCAAAATAAAATATAATATAAACAACCACAACATACATCCTTTGGTGGCATACCTCTGCTGTTTCTACCTGACTGGAGACATTAGTGTACATCAACGACTTTAGATAGTGTAGCATAGTTACTCTTGATATTATATGATATTCTATATTAATGACACTCACAACTGTGTCAAATTTATTGAGGTAATGACCAGAAAGTATCCCTTGTTACAACATTGTTACCACATAAATTCGTAGTAAATACTGGCTGAACAAAGCTCTATAAAGGGTAACCCAATGGTCTTTCCTAGACACAGTGGTCAGATATAAGACAGTCCTTGTCCAGTTGCACACATCTTCACATGTCAAGGAAATGTATTCGCCTTCTTGCTGTTACAGTTTTGAGAGACACATTTCAACTACTGTGTAGAGGTTAGTAGAGAGAGTGTATAGGAATCGACTTTTGAGATTCAGCCACATTTTGCGTTTCAAGCAGTGACAGGAAGTGGGAAGGGTCAGACTTCTCACCTCTGAGACAAGTATCTGCTTATGCTTCTGAATATCAATCTCTCTCAGTATGTTATTGATGTTGTCTTCCAGAGCTGCATTTATGACAGCAGTAACATCCTGTAGAAAGAGATTGGAGATTTAGAGGAGTGGTTTGTGTGGTTTTGAGACTACACATGAGTGGTTTGTGTACAAGTCTTCGAGTACTACAATAGCTAACTTGCATCTCGAAATCAAGTACCCAGACCACTGAGATAAGATCCCGACATGTCAAGTGAACAGGTCATAATAAATATTTGCTTGGACACAACAATAGTTTTTATTTGCCTACTTTCTGTAAAGAGTTACGATTTGACAACAAAGTGGCCGTACCTTTATATGTTGTATGTAACATACAATGAACATTTTATGTGTAGCTCTTTTGACACACCTTTATGGCAGAGAACCAATATATCACACAAATGAAGACAAAAAGTTAAGAGGTAGATGGCAAAGGGAGGAATGTTCTACCCTCATCTATTTTCTCTACCACACGAACCAGGAAAACCTGGAGGGCCCAGCGATACACTACAATTATGCCTTATGCTGTACAAACTTCAGTAATGGTTTAACAGATGCCCTGCGTCACTTAGAAAAATGGCACAAAGCATGGGATGAAGTAGGCGATAGCATATGGCCCCCAAATTAAATTATGTATTTTCTAGGTTCAGCGCAAGCAGTAGGTGCAATTAGCAGCACAGCAGCTGAAACATTAAAGCTGACAGCGGAGCAAGAGAGAGAACTCCAAGTTAGGATTCTCAGTTACTTCAGATTTGTATATAAAGCCTGGTACACACATAAAGGTAATCTGGACGATTTTGGCCCGATTTCTCCCCTTCTGACCAAGGACAGCAAACGCCTGATTATCGGATGGCTCTAAAGATTATCCTACAAGATTATCCTGTTGTGTGAGGTGTGTTAAGAGTCCATTTCTCCTGACAATCTGCTCGGAAAATGGTCGGGCCGACGATCTTAAATATTAAACGTGTTCAATATTTACGATCAAAAGTCCTCTTGTGTGTGGGCAACTCCCGAGTCCCAACAACTCTCGAGCAGGGTTGCCAGATGGGCAGTTTTTTGGGTGGAATTAGCGGTTTTTAGACTGGGGTTAGGCTGGAAAGTGTCAATCCCATCTGGCAACCCTGCTCCCGAGTCCGATTGTGACGTGGATGGAATGTAGCCAATCAAGAAGCGAGCTGACTTCTTTCGAGATTTTCGAGATTTCTGGCTTGAGTGACAAGACTCTAGACTGTCGTAGGACAGATCTTTATGTATGTTGTGTGCTGTATTGAGAATATCGGAACACACCACACACAATACGATCAAAACTGTTCAATCCATGATTTTTTAATCTTCATGTGTGGGGTCTCTCTCAGATAAAAAATCTGTTAAGATTTAGAACATCTTTATGTGTGTACCAGGCTTTAGGCAAGACCTGATTAACAAAACGAGAAGAATTCTACTACAGATTTCATATTACAGCTGTGTTTAGTGCTATTCAATGCAAGATAGACACACTGGCTGGCTGAGGTCTGACTGAGGTCTTAAAACAGCTGTTATTTCATAATTCATTCATTAGGCTACAATTGAATATGCTTTATAGGTTTTAGGTCAAACATGGCCAATAATCACAACATTCTCAATAAAGCTCAAACATTACAAATAATGTATACTGTATACCCCTCCCCCTGGATTTGGATAAATATTACTTGACTTAATTACAACTGTTTCACCTTTCTATAACCAAAACACCAATAACTTAAGATAAGATCAAGCCTACAGACACCAAATTCATTAATGTTAATCTGTTTAATAATCGTGTAGCATAATATTTCTCATACTTTTCCATCTAAGCTGGATCTTCGTACACTCTACATTCTGATAGTTTTTTCTTTATTTTTTTCTTCCCTCGCTCGCCTCACTTTTCTGACAATTAAATCTGTTAAACAATGAATGAAGTTTGCCTTACCGTTTCCTTGGAAGGCAGGGTGATGACAAACGTGCTGTACCAAACGCCTGAGAGCCAGAGGGAGAAGGGAGAATCAGAGAATCGAAAATAGGACTGAATACGTTATCAAGTGGTATGCTCCACTATCCTCAACAAATCTGCAACATGCTCCATGCTGTCGGTTGATTGAAACAACACCCAAGCTGCTAGTGACAAAGCTACAATGTCTGTCTCTGAAATTCATGATATTAGCTTGCCATGTTAACTGGTGAAATAAATTATTGGTAGGGATGGGAATCGAGAACTGGTTCCAGTTGAGAACCGGTTTCAAAT
>NC_137690.1:59620352-59707852 GCF_963989245.1 Nansenia antarctica | reverse complement strand
TGGTCTTGAGGGCAAACTTGAAGAGGTTTGATACAAATCAACATTTTGTTTCCACTCACATAATAGCCTTCTCACAATATGCTTTTGATGCAGATGGGTTGGCTGTCAAGCAATGATTCGTTGGTATTACACATGGTTATTTCTCCATTATGTCAACAGTCCAGATGGAAAGGCATAGTTGTGGCGCCATTAATTGTACTCTTTATCTTAGACAGTTCCAAAAAGGTTTTGTAGGTCTGCACATCCAGTTGTCCTGGTCTTCAACATGAGATGGTTCAGTAGTGACTTTGACATAGTCTAAAAAGATCCAACAGCTTAGTGAGATCCAGACGAAAAACCAAATGGTTCAGACCTCTTTTCCTCCGACATGACTATGACCTTTCTAACTATGGTTAAACACTATATTAATGTGTTTGACTGTTTTATTACGGTTGTAAGTACAATGTAAAACATATTGTCATTACTCCTTTGCCACATTGTAATTACAGCAGTGTAACAACAAGTAATAACAGTATTTGTTACACTGTACTTAGATGTTATAACGTGGTAAATAAACACATGTCAAACCAAACTGCTGTTTTTGAACTTAATCCCAAAGTCAGAATTTGAACCGTGACCTTTGGGTAACACTATATTACAGAGTTTGAATGACTGTGTAATAACTATTGTAAGTGCAATGTAACATGTTATCATTACTCTTTACACTATACTTACAACGGTGTAACCATGAGTAATAATACTATTGTCATTACTCCTTTGCTACACTGTACTTACAGCAGTGTAGCAACAAGTAATAACGGTATTTGTTACACTGTACTTAGATGTTATAACGCGGTAAATAAACACATGTCAAACCAAACTGCTGTTTTTGAACTAAATCCCAAAGTCAGAATTTGACTCGTGACCTTTCTAAGTTGGGGTAACACTATATTACAGTGGTTGAATGACCGTGTACTGTAATTACTATTGTAAGTGCAATGTAACACGTTATCATTACTCTTTTACTACACTATACTTACAACAGTGTAACAATGAGTAATAACAGTTACAGTTTTACAGTTACAGCCAGTGAGTTTACAGTTACAGCCAGTGAGTTTACAGTTACTCTGTTACAGTTACAGCCAGTGAGTTTACAGTTACAGCCAGTGAGTTTACAGTTGCAGTGTTACAGCTACAGCCAGTGAGTTTACAGTTAGTTACAGTTACAGACACTGAGTTTACAGTTACAGTGTAACTGTTACAGTCAGTGAGTTTACATTTACAGTGTTACAGTTACAGCTAGTGAGTTTACAGTTACAGTGTTACAGTTACAGCCATTGAGTTCACAGTTGGTGATACAACTGAAAGCTCAATCCACCTTGTCATTTAAGGCTCATAAAGTATATATACATTATGATGTAGTCTTTAAAGCCTTGTGGAAATGGATAGAAAACATTATTTAAGTGAAATCTGTAAGTATATGCTAATTAGTGGCGGCGACATCATGCGACTCAAAATGTCACATTTTAATTTAATATAAAATATTTCTGTTGGTTTAATTATATGTGTCCTATGGAGTTCAGATAGTGCACGTTGTATGGTGCCAGTAAAGAGCAAGCAACATTGGCTAAGACGCCGCTTTAGATTCAAAATTAGACCTCGCTTTCGACTCATTCCATCAATGTCACTAAAGAAAAATCCAGACTTATTTTTGATAAGTCTCGCAAAATCAATTTATTGTAAGTGCAATGTAACACATTATTATTACTCTTTTACTACACTATACTTACAACAGTTTAACAGTGAGAAATAATACTATTGTCATTACTCATTTGTTACACTTTACTTACAGCAGGGTAGCAACAACTAGCCTATTAATAACAGTATTTGTTACACTGTACGTACATGTTATAATGCGGTAAATAAACAATTTACAAATATAACAAATAAACAACAGAAAAACACCCCACATATAGGCCTACCCAACATGCTATTTAACCATGAGTACAGTATGCTACCTAACCATCCTGTTCACCAGACTGGCAGCATCACATTACATTACTGGCACTTACTGTACTGTTCTTGGTACTTACCCAGTTCTTACCTGATCACAGTGATCGGCTAAATCAGTACCACATTGATAATTTGCCTAATTAAATAATGTTTATTACTCAGAATAATGGAAATAGCTGCAATTCATGGTCTTGAGTTTGGCTACAAATGATTTAAACTGGACGGAGTCGCCAGACTATCTTTTTTTAACTTACCGAATGAAGACTACTCTGTCTGCGAGCCAGATGTCCACATTGCCATTGTCCGGCTGTAATTACTTGATATCACAGGGGACTTTCACCAAATCTCACTGTTCCGTTTTAGTTGACCGTCTTAACCATAGGTCTCGCCGCTTTCCAGCAGTAAAGTAACTGAAGATTTGTACAATTATTCTATTGTTGTTTTAACGTTCTGTCAAAAAACGTCATAGAACAACTGTTTCCATGGAGCCGCCGTGCTGATGCCGTGCGTAATAATGAGTCACGCGCACCAATTTAGTTGATAAGTTGAAAGTCATGGTGAATTTCCAGCCATTCAAGAGCAATATACAGGAGTAGGAAGTGCCTATATTATTCATTTGTCACCAAATCACCAATCAGCCTACCCATGCACCATTTCTGGTCCTAGCTGAAGAGAATGTCATTACTTTGTTGTCACAACTTTCACATTACCCAGTAAGCACCGAGTCTTACTCTAAAATCACTGCCAGATAAACATTATTTTCCAACAAAACATTTTTTATTATAAAAAAAAGTACATATGAATGAATGAATGAATGGTCTTTATTGTCATTAATACAGTACAGGTACCATACAACGACATTTGGGAGGGGGGGCTCCCCTGGTGCTAGGAAAAAATATATATAGGCCTACTAAAAACAAGAAGGGAAAAGAGCTGGTTTACATAAATAAAGGCTATATCCACTATCCACTATACTATACTATACAAATAAAACACTGTGCTGTACTCTATGCTATGCTATAAATATCCTAACATTTCCTATCTCTGAACCTTATGTGCACGAGGGTTGTCACACATAGTATTATTGCACATTCATTTAAAGTGTCGCAGTTTGCAAGTATGAAATGTTCACAGTTGTGTTTCAGTATTGCACTTGATTACAATCTAGTAGCTGCCATCAAATTGTCTAGATTGTCCAGGGCCTAGAACCTAGGTCTTTGCTGTGTTCAGGCCCTAGGGTAGAAGCTGAGCTTCAGTCTATTAGTCCTTGCGGACATAGAAAGAATACCCATGATAACAATTACAGCTTGATCTTATCAAATTTACTAACATCCGTGTAAATATTTATTTTGACGTAAAAAAACATGAGCAAAGAGACTTAACGCAGAGAAAGGAGTTTACAACTTTAATACGCTTTGACTGTACCACGTGGCCAACTATACGGTTATCTCATTGGACGGGGGAAACAAGCGACTGCTCATTGGTCTAGAAGATTGTGCAAGCTGATATCTACAGTGATTGGCGCTATCATTCTGAACACGACTGAAAGGTCCAACACAAATACATGTGTACATATTTTACCACGTGTTCTGTGGTTTGAGGCATGTGCAGGGAATATGCCCGGTGCAGGTATTTCACGGGTGCTCGCCATACTCGGCTCTCTGTATCCACACGTACAGACATTGGAGGAGTTTGCAGAAACCCTCGTGTACAGAGAGGGACACAAAGTGGTCCTTATCGAGCAACCCGACACAAACCTCTTCGTATCTTTCGTCCGGGGAATGCTCATTTGCTCGGACAAAAAAATTGAGGATGTCCCCAGCTGTAGCCAGGTATGTATTTAATTTCGCAATTGTGGTTGCCACGGCAAAAAAAAGCGTTATTAGCTCATTCATTGATCTCGGAAAAGCTGAATAATGCGTTGTTTAGACGAGGGGCACCCTCTTTTTTTAGCAACCTGAACATAACTCATCTTTAGGCCGTGCCATGAATGGTTTGATTCTCAAAAGATTTGCAACTTTTTATTCAGTGCAATGTAGTAGCAGTGGGCCACTCCTCTCAATACATTTTTGGTAATTATAAGGTTTCATTATAATGTCTTCCATGTCGCCCATCGCTAGATCTGCACTCTGCATGAGCTGTTGGCATTAGTTCTGAACAACCTCAAGCGGAAGAAGAAGAGGAACGTCCTTGCAAACGGATACAACTACCCGTTCCTTGCCCAGGACCGTGACGCTGACCCGTTCAAATTTCACGGTGAAGTGACTCAGAATGCAGCATACGTTCATGGCAGTGACTTATGGAAAAGAATAGCCCAGCGTCTTGGCACAGACGTCATGCACCACCTGCTGGAGAACTGTGCCATCTTCGTGGCGGTTCCTCCATCATGTATGTTCCAGGTGTGTGGTGTACCGGTGTACGACCGGGTGTCCATGGGATCAGCGGCAGGGCTACACCTCCAGAACCGGTCCAGGCGGAACACCAGAGCGAACAGGACTGCTACCTGGCACAGGACACGTCAGGATCCAATCCTGAGTGAGAGGAGGAGGAGGAGAAGGGATGGCGGTGGAGACATCAGGAAGAGGAAAAGGGAAAAGGTGAGTGAAAGAGAGGACAGTCTACCTGGGAAGAGGAGACGTGTGGATGGGTTTACAGAAGATTCAAATCAGGTGTCCAATGGCACTGGAAATGAGCAGGAGTCAGCGAACATGAAAGCCACCAAAAGCAAAAACACCAATACCACTTTGGAGGGGGGTCCTAGCTGGAGTTCAGGGCTGTTACCTCCTCTCCCTCCTTCCCAGTGCTTCATCCGCACCCACAGCATGCTCTACGGGGGGAGGGGCATGCACGGCTTCTTGCTAAACAAGAGGAGGAAAGGAGGGGCTGAAGGGCCAAAGCGTCTGCAGGGGCGGGACTTACTCAGAGTGGTATTCTTTGAAGGTGCGGCTTATCTCAACGGGAGGGAGAAGAAACCAAAGAAATTCCCACTGCGTTTTTTTAACATGGTGCCCCTCTTCAGCCAGCTGATGCGTCGACACAGGAGATGTCCATATACCAAGATCCTCCAGAGGGTCTGCCCAAGGATGGGAGATAGAGATGGAGTGGGGGTCATGGCCATACTCCTGCCCCAGCACTGTGCACCTCACAGGGTCTACCTGTTTGTCAAGGAGTGCCTCTCGACGGTGGTCCCACAGGAGCTGTGGGGTTCAGACCAGAACCGACTCAACTTCCTGTCCAGAGTCAGGGGCTTTCTGTGCATGGGCAAGTTTGAGAGGCTCTCATTGGCTGAGCTGATGTGGAAGATTAGTGTGAACGACTGTGATTGGCTGAAGATCAGCAAGACAGGTGAGAGTTTCTCATCACGTACCCTCTCTGCCCAGACTCTCTCATCCACTAATGCATAGTCTGAAATCAAGCTCTTGTAACTACCCCTGGCACTTAGATATGCCATAATGAGATCAGATGCCTTTACCCATATTGTTTACACTACCTCTCGTGACCCAGGTCGCTGCCCACCCAGTGAGCTTGCATATCGGACGCGGGTGCTAGGACAGTTCCTGGCCTGGCTGCTGGATGGCTACGTGCTAGGCCTGGTCAGGGCCTTGTTCTACGTCACAGAGTGTATGGGACAGAAGAACGCCCTGAGATTCTACAGACAGGAGGTCTGGGCCAAACTACAGGATCTGGCTTTCAGGTACACACACACACACACACACACACACACACACACACGGAATGCAGTACAGTTATAGCTTCTCATTCTCACTCTGAGACAAGTGCCTCACTAATTGGTGTGACCTGGTTCTTAGAGGTCACATCCTCAAGGGTCAGGTGGAGGAGTTGACCCCGGCCCAGGTAGCGTCCCTTCCAAAAACCACCGTCATATCCCGCCTCCGCTTCATTCCCAAGACAAAAAACATGAGACCAATCACACGACTGATGGGGGCAGACTCCAAAACAAGGGTATGTCTTGAGTACTTAAAAAATAAAATAAATAATGTGTTCGTTTTTTTAGTCAACGTGTGTGTTACAATATGTAATAAGTATAGTGTGTGTGTTTAACCTACCTTCCAGCTGTTCCAGTCGCATGTGAGGACCCTGTTGGACGTCCTGCGTGCGTGTACGCGTTCCGAGCCCTCTCTTCTGGGCTCCACGGTTTGGGGAATGACTGACATCCACCGGGTCCTGCGCTCTTTCGCCCCCTCCCAGAAAGACCAGCCCCAGCCCCTCTACTTCGTCAAGGTTGGCACACCTGTAGTTGTATAGCTTGTCAACTTGCCACACTGTGTGGTACAGTATATGATATCTGAACCTTTTTCAATGTCTATCGATGTTTCTTTGTCAAAGGTGTGTGTGTTCTCTTTCTCTCTCTGTCCATCCAAACCCGTCAAGTTACTGCCACTGATACTCTGAGGCTGTTTCGAGTGCACACATTGGGACATATTTGGTGCAGGTACGAACAGCCTCGGTGAACTCGCTGACACTCGTCAGGTCACCTGTGACATCATACTGTGAGGAGTTGTGTATCCCCACCAAAACAGTGAACATTCACAGCAACAATAAACCCTGGTTCAACAAAGACATTCAACTTCTACGCAAGGAAAATAACTCAGCTTTTATTAGTGGAGACAGGAATCTGTCAAATATGAACTCAGGTCTGCAATCAGGAAAGCCAAATCTAATTATGCCATAAAACTGGAACAACAGATTGCATCAAGCGACACTAGAACCATCTGGAAAAAAATTAAGTCTATGACCAACTACAACAAAAGTCCCCCCCCCTACATCTGACATTGACACTGACTTCCCAGACAAACTCGAGTTCTATGGGAGGTTTGAAAAGTCCCCAATCCCACTGTACTCTCCTCCCTCCCTCCCTCCCCCCCACCACCCCCCCATTTCACATCCAGGAGGAAGTGGTGAGGGCCATCTTCAGGATAACCAACAAAATGAAAGCAGCAGGCCCGGACAAGATCAGTTCAGCTGTCCTGAATGTCTGTGCTGATCAACTGTCTCCAACATTTTCAGATCTGTTGAGGATGCTGTCAACCTAACCCTCCATCACACACTACTACATCTGGAGTCACCCTACACCTACGCCCGCATCCTATTCATTGACTTTAGCTCGGCCTTCAATACAATAGACCCGGTCAATCTCTTCAATAAACTAGTGGACATGAACATTGACCCCTGCATCTGCCACTGGATACGGAGCTTCCTGTGGAAAAGACGACAGAGGGTCAAGATAAACAGCCTTTCATCTCGACCCTTGACCCTCAGCACAGACGCCCCCAAGGGCTGCGTCCTCTCACCCTGGCTCTTCTCCCTCTACACTAACTACCTGATATCCCTCCACAGCTCAGTCACCATTCTCAAATATGCAGATGACACAACCATAATTGGACTCATAACCAACAACAATGAAGACCGTTATTGTGAGCAGATAGCCCAAGCAGTCACTTGGTGCCTCAATAACATCCTCCAACTCAGCTCATCAAAGACACAAGAACTCATCATAGGCTTCAGGCACAGCCCCCCCTCAAAAAAACCCATTAACATCTTTGCAGAACCCATAACTATAACGGATTCTTCAAAATTTCTTGGCACTCATTAACTCACTCAAATGGAACACCAACACAGACTACATCACCAAAAAAGCCCACCAACGACTGTTCTTTCTCAGACAGCTCAAAAAATTCAAAGTGAAACAAAACCACCTCCTTCAGTTCTACACAGCCGTCATTGAGAGCATACTCACCTCATCCATCACAGTTTGGTACGGCAGCACAGACAGTAAATCCCGGAAAAAACTACAGCGAATAGTAAAAAAATCATCTAAGATCATTGGCACCCCTCTCCCATCAGTTGAATCATTATATCACAAACACACTACCAATAGAGCAAATAAAATTATCTCTGACCCCTTCCACTCTGCTCACCACCTGTTTCAACTGTTGCCCTCTGGATGGCGCTACCGATCCCTGGCCACCAAAACATCCCGTTTCAAAAACAGTTTTTTCCCCTCTGCTATAAGGACTCTCAACACCTGACCCACTGCACAAACCCTGCCAGATGTACTGCACTTTATAGTTGTAAATATTGACAGATTTTGTCTTGCGGTTATGTGTGTACATTGTCCATTGTGATAGTCATGTGTAATGTGTGTGTGATGTATTTGACACTGCTGTATTGAGTTTTTTTCCATCTGTACCGACAACAAATTCCACCGCACTTGGTCGTGTGGTCATTAAACGATTCATTCATTCATTCATCTCTTTTAATGCCCCCCCCTCCGCTCTGTCTCTCAGGTGGATGTGAGTGGGGCATATGACAGTCTTCCCCACTCCAGACTCTTACAGGTGATTAGTGAGGCCCTGTCACCTGTCCAGAAAAAGCTCTTCTCTGTGCGAACCTATGCCAAGGTGTGGTCCACCCACGAGGGCCTCAAGAAGACCTTCATCAGACAGGTTCAACACACACTCACACTCACACACACAAATACACTCAATACCTGCTTGGGAAACATATATCTGCCAATACTACGGATTGGGTCTGGTTCTGAATACGAGCTTTGTTTTCTTTCTTTATGTGTCTGTGTGTGTAGGCAGACTTCTTGGACGTCACAGTGGCATCCAAGAACATGAAAGGCTTTTTGATGTCACTGCAGAGAGAGGGCAAAGTTCATGATGCTATACTGGTGGAGCAGGTGAGAGGGGCAGCCAATTCGGAGAAGGGCCACAGTCCTGCATATTAGTGAACAACATGGCTTCGAAGTATTAGAACAGACATTGATGTAAAATCAATCCCTTGTCTATCCATCACAGAACACGTATCAGTTGTACTTTTCTGTTAGTATTTCTCCACAGATGTGCTTGGAAAAGATGTCCTAGAGTTCTTCACACAAATGCTCACCGGCAGTGTTGTTAGTTTTGGGAAGAAGTAAGTCTAACCACTTTTTCTTTATTTCTGTGTAGAACTTTCTGTAAAAAAACATCCAGGTTAGATTCCATGTTGAATGTACATTATATTATTGTTCACATGGAATGTGAGAGATTGACAGGTGTCTTGTTGTTCTAGAAGATTCCGTCAGTGCTGTGGGATTCCTCAGGGTTCTGTGGTGTCCTCCCTGCTGTGCTGTCTCTGTTATGGTCACATGGAGAAGGTTCTGTTTAGAAACGTCACAGAGAAGGGAGGGTAAGATGATTCACTTACTTAGGCAAATGTATTTGTTGTAAGTCGTTTTGGATGAATACCTACTACCTTTTACACATACTGTATATTGCACATCATGCTTCTTTGATATAGCTTATTTTTATAGATCTGTACATAAGATACCTTAACTGTACGTAGCTCATAACTGTATATACGTCTAAACTACCATAGATGCTGTACTTATCACTACCATTGTCATGTTTTTTTTATATCATCGTTCTTATATAACAAAACAAAATGTTTTTGTTGTATAGTACTTGTACTCGGCAATGACAATAAAGTTTAATCTAATGCAAGGCTTTACCTCTACTTCTAATAGTAGTAGTTAGACACACTGACCAGCAGAGGGTACCCTTAGAATGCGTCAAGCAAACATACAAGCTATTTGTGCGTGTTGTCTGTCTGGGAGTAAACTCTGCCTCTCTCTCTTTGTGTGGTTGGAGGTGTCTGATGAGACTGATTGATGATTTTCTCCTCATCACTCCTGACCTGAACCAAGCACAGACCTTCCTCAAGTATGTCACATTCTCTCCATGTCCTATTGGATCGGATCACACCACCACCACCACCATACAGGGCCTCTTTGAAGTTGACTGAATACTGACTGCTAAGATTGCACCCATGGGAATATGAACCATTGTGAAATGAAAAAAACTCCCCATCGTGCCTGTATTAGTGACTAGGGGCATATACTTCTATCACTATACTTTTTGATGATGTCATTTTGTTTTTCCTGTGGAAAGGACCCTAATGGCTGGGGTGCCCCAGTACGGCATTGTGGTGAACGCCCAGAAGGTGGCCGTTAACTTCCCTGTGAAAGGGGATGAGGGGTCCTGCCCTTGGATCCGTCTGCTGCCCCCTCACTGCCTGTTCCCCTGGTGTGGCCTGCTGCTGGATACACACTCTCTGGATGTATACAACAACTACTCCAGGTACTCACACATACACACACACACACACACACACACACACACACACACACACACACACACACACACACACAGGCAAGTTGTAACAGCATCTTGTAGATTGAGAAGGTCTGTTTGGCCTGTGGACCCAACCTATGTGTGCGTGTCTTTGTCATTCAACCTTGACTTTTCAACCTTTGTGATCTTTTATATTATTTTATGGTTTCTTCTAAGTTGTGCAAAGCAACATAGAGGAGGTGACCCTTGCCCTAGTGGGTGGCTTTTTATGGCAGATCAGCAGTGTAAAGATAGCTTGAGGATCTAATCTATCTTACTGTTATCAAATAGATTAGTAGACAAATTAATCAGAATACATTGTTATCTCATGTACATTTGTCCATGTCACTGAACATGGCTGAACATTTGGGGGTACCAATGGTTGATTCAATTGGGTGCAAAACATTCGAGATAGAGATTGTTTCCCTTCCCTCAGCTATGCCGGCCTATCCCTGCGATACAGCCTGACTCTAGGCTCCACCCACTCGGCTGGGCAGCAAATGAAGAGGAAACTGATGTCCATTCTCAAACTCAAGTGCCACGCCCTCTTCCTTGACCACCATGTGAGTTGTACTCCCCTCATTGGCTCTGACTAACTGTCTGTCTAGGTTTTATCAAGGCCTTTCATCATACCAGCTCGGTATTTTTTCCTTTGTATTTTCAGATCAATTCAATGGAGGCTGTGTACAAAAACATCTACGAGCTCGTGCTGCTGCAGGCATGCAGGTAGAGTGTAGTTTAACTGAGACTACCTGGTACGGACACACTTGATGCAGTGTTGCATGGAGTGTCCAAAGTGTTTTTTCCCCCACTTATTCACTCCTTTGCACCTCAGTACTGAGGGTGTGCAGTATCAAGGAGTGTCTATGTGGGCGTGTATTACGACTACCAAAACAATGTTTCCCTGACCTCCAGAGGCCTCTCCGTACTTGTTATATCGTACAAGCTAAAACACAGGACTTTAGGCTCTCTAGCTGTGGGACAAACACAGAACCGCTTTCGTCGCAGTGACGACACCTTTGGAGCCAACAGATGAATGTTTAACGCATGGGCAGATTTATAGATGATTTCTTGCTGTTAATGATTTTCCTACTTTAAGTATGATGTAGCAATAGTTCCATCAGGCATAGGTACTTTCCTACTGTGTGCAACAGTACATTTTCTCCTTCAGATCGGCAAACAGTCAGGTGTGAACTGTGGTTTATGGTTGTTTTGTGGTAGGTTCCACACGTGTGCCCAGAGTTTACCCTTCGGTCAGAAGGTAGCCAAGAACCCTGACTACTTCCTGCATATGATCTGGGACATGGCAGAGTACACCAACCAGCTCATCAGACTCTGCAACAAAGGCAAGGCTGCCTGGCACTCTATCCTCCATTAGCATCTGATTTTATCTGAATTATCTGCAAAAGTTTATCTTCAAATTGGAGGATCATTTTTTCTGTTTTTGGCCTACCATCTACTATCCCTCTTTCTCTCTCTCAGTACATAATTGATAGCTTTGTTTTACTAGAGTGATTACAGTTACTACACGGGTACAGGGGCAGCTTAATTTTCATGGACATCATTTTGGTATTTAGTCTGCCAACGAACGTGACTGATTTATCTCTCTGTTTGTCTATTTCTGTGTTTCAGGTGTGGCTCTTGTCTCTAAGGCTCAGACAGATTGTCTGCAGTATGAGGCAGTGGAGCTTCTGTACTGCCTCTCCTTCCTGCTTGTCCTCGCACGCCACCGCCCCCTGTATAAGGACCTCCTCCTTCCCCTGCTCACACGTATGTTCTGGAGTACTACGTACGAGAGTACCTCATCATCCCATTCTGAAGACTTATCCCTATTTATCCCTTATCCCTCTATGATTGTACTACTGTAAAGACCCACCCCAACAAAAGAATGTCTCACTTTGCTGTAAGTGTGTGGGATTGACAATAATGGCCCTCACCCTAATAGTCACTAGATGACTATGTTTCAGACAACAAATGTGTGTGTCTCTCTATCTCTGTCTGCAGGAAAGAGGTGCCTGGAGAGGAAACTGGGGTGCATAAGGCTGGCACGGGTCAGACAGGCGGCCACGCCCAAAGTCCCAGAGGATTTTAAAGCCATCCAGACTTAGAGGGATGTCTAACCCCATACAACCCTCAATTCTCCAGAACCATCGTCAGCAAAGAAAGGTGGAAGATTGTAGTCTCTGTTTTGTACTGCATAACGACAGTTGGGATTTGTTCTTGTTTCAGCATTCTGGTTTATTAACTTCACTGAACATTGTGCTCTTTTGAGATGTTGAGCCAAGTTCAGTCTCTGTGGGGAAAAAATGATGGGGATATGTGGTAAAGATAGAGGCTGTGGTTTGGCAGGTCCTTTTGATTTGAAACCCCAAGCTAAACACATCTCTCATACCAGAGACATCAAGAGAGAGAGAGAAAGAATTCTCATTAAGTTGATATACAACTGGATGTATCATAAAGACTCTTAAAAATCAACCATAAGATCAATAAAGATGGGATTGTTAAAAAAAAAATAATAAAGATCTGGTCTGATGATTCATTGTGTTCCCTGTAACAGAGCAGTTTTGTTAGAGAGAATGTCAAATATGTCATGTGCTCTGTAACTCCTGTTGTGTAATGTTTATAATTATTGGAAGAAATCGTTTTTGGCCAATATGTTGTACACACACATTTAATTTAGTTTTATGCTTTGCGTGCCTTTTTAATGAAAAGTGCAATTTTTGAGCTGTTACAAATATGATTCATCATTTAATTTGCTTTTGTCCATTTCACTTTCTTTGCACTATCTTTACCTTAGTATGGTTTGTTTTAGAAAAGGCAATTCTACTTAAAGGGATTTGATATGTGCTATCATTATCCTGTACAAACATAACATTGTAGTTACTAAGAATACAAATGATGTATGTAGTAACCACATATAAAGATAATAAAATATATTCACTTCCTCCATTCACTTCTTCAGTCCTCCTCATTTTCTTTCCACCTTAAGATTTGAAAATAGTGAAGAACATATTGAAACATGATAATTACAAATATATAATATAATAAAAAATAACTTCAGTCTCTTTGAGTCTTGGGAATGTCAAAGTCCTCCACAGTCTTCTAGCTGTCAACATCGAAGCCCTCATTAGCATAGGTGTTGCTGGAGCGGTCCGAGGCGCGTCTGCGTGTCATACAGCAGGTGAACCTGTAGAGGGCGACCAGGGGAATGGAGATGACAGGCACTGAAGACAGGAGGACACAGATGGCAAACACCCAGTCTGGGTACGGCTGCACGTCTGCCTGTGGGAAGTCCACCTGTAGAGACAGTCAGGTTACTTGTTGAGTCACGTCTGTAGAAACTGCATAATAATAATAATAGCTGATATTTATATCTAAATATTAATTGAGAAGGTTTTTTGATATGACATGCAGTGACCTGATATGGTAGTTTGTACAATACACTGATGCACTCATCTGTCTAACCTGGATTGGTAATTATGTTATCCCCATACATCCAGTTATGCGCTCAATCATAAACATAAGCTTTACATTGTGGCTCAAAAGGTGAGGCAGGATTGCATTACAGGGGGTATTGGACACATAACAAATCACATCACACTCCAGGCTCGTGCCATTCCAGTACACAGTGACTGTACAGTCATCATGGCTCTTACAAAGTCAGGGTTCCATGCCGGGTAGGTGGGTTGCTTCTGCAGCTGGACAACCACGTATGCTACAAACACAACTAGGAGCATCAGAGGGCTGATGACCAGCCAGCACGCCCGCCAGAAGATGTTGGGTCTCCGCCCCGTCATGAACTCAATGTCATCGCTGAACCTAGAAAGGGCCACAGACACAGGCATGTTCAGCTCGGAGCAACACACTTGTACTAGGGATGCACCGATAGGCCTACCACTTTTTTTCAGACCAAGTACAAGTACTTACATTTGGGTACATTTGGTTACCGAGTACTTAATAATAGCCTTATAGTTCTAACAATGACTTTGAAAACATGTTTTATTTTCAGCAGCTGTCCCTCACTTTCTTAAATAAATTGAATATGTGACAGGGTCTGGTGTTTTGGTCCCCAAGCCGGCAAGGATTCTTTTTTACAGATTATGAAAGGTGCAGATTGTACGATTTCAAATGATGTGTCATAGATTGAAATCTGAAAATAGTCTACTTTTGTCGTCATAATTGCTTATCCTAAAATATCTCCAAACTGCTGACATTGCTCCTCCTGCGTGAGCACAGTATCGGATATGAGTACTGGTATCGGTGCATCCCTAACATGTACAATTCAATTTTGATCATTCTTAATGATGAACAGATGCCCCCAGCAGAGCTGTTTTAGAGGTAAACCCCGGAACCCATATCTTAAACCTCACAGAAGTCAGACAGCTCTGACTGTAACGTTGTGTATCTATTTTGTTCCTCATGTCTCTGTGTGTGATTTCTTTCAAATTGTGTTTTGTGTGGACCCTACGAAGAGTATGTGCTGCTAGAGTGATACACTAGTGGATTTACATACAGATCGAAGCAGGAAAATGGATGTTACCGTTTTATTCCATAGATGTAGCTCACTGAGATGATCTCAAATAAAGCGATGATGAGGAGTGGCACAGAGCCCACGTAGCCATTAAAGATCTCCAGCCAGTAGTTCCCTGAACCCAGGGCGAAGATCAGAGCTATCAGGCAGCATACCAGGCAGACTAACGCTGAGGTGAGAGAAGAGAGAGAGAGAGAGAGAGAGAGAGAGAGAGAGAGAGAGAGAGAGAGAGAGAGAGAGAGAGAGAGGGAGAGGTAAATGAGACGATGAGATGGAGTGTGAGTGTTTGTGTGTGTGTGTGTGTGTGTGTGTGTGTGTGTGTGTGTGTGTGTGTGTGTGGGGGGGAGAGGGTGGTGGTTTCTAACTTTTCAACCACACTTACGGTAGAAACACCATCAAACCAGACACCATTCTTCTCCATGTTAGAAGTAGCATGTTTATGATTTGGGGAGGCTGATCTGATTCTAGATCTATGTACCGGTACTATGTGTTAGGTAGAGCCCTTTGTGGACTGGTACCTGTGAAGAGCTCTTTGGGCATCCACTTTGGTACCAGCTTGAGGTCGCTGAGGGGATTGAGGATGCCCTCCAAGTTGCCAAACATGGAGGAGAGGCCCAGGCTGAAGAGCATGATGAAGAAGAGCACGGCCCACACCTGAGAGCCTGGCATCTCTACCACAGCCTCTGTGAACACAATGAACGCCAGTCCCGTGCCTGACGCACTCTGGCGGAGAGCAAGACAAGGGGAGAGGGAGCAGTGTGAATGAGAGCAAGAGAGGAGGGGACAGGGAGAGAGTAAGTGGGATTTCATTGAAGGACTGATGTATAACTATTAGGCCCATTCACATTTCAAAGTTTTACCCCTACCCCTCATTTTGGAGTGCCATCAAACGGGGGAAATGCGACATGGAAATATGTCAAAATGCGCGACTGTCATGCAACTCAGCCTTAAAACATTGTTATAACATTATCTAGCTAGCTAGAGACATCAGCATGTTGTGTTGCTTGTTTTCTTAACTCTTGTTTAATGAATACACTTTAATACCTGGTCAAGGAATGTCTGCAGGTCGCAGTGCTTCAGTTTCAGAGAGGAGACCGCTGCTGGATTAGTCCCATTCAGGTAGTCAAACCAGCCTTCGTAGTTTTCAACCGTTATGTTCTGGTCCGGAATCTCAAACTCATTGGTAAGAGCTAGGATGTTACTGGAAGTAAAACATAAATCAAATCTTCATGTTGACGAGCCAAAGGATAACGATGACAGCAGTTCTCACACACATGGTTCTTCAGTGGAGATCTGGTCCAACAGGTATCTTAAAAACCCAGTACTTTCAGATAAAATCAGAAAGTGTTAGGAGAATTAAGGTGTGGACTGTTACAGTCAGTGTTGTCATCCTACCTACCTATCTAAACAGGAGATATAGTTGGAGTTGGCCTTAAAGCCCAGGATGGCGAAGATGGGGATGGAGGCGTATATGGACGTCAAACTGTTTATAACTCCCACCAGAACAGCATCCCTCTCACAGTCATTCCTGACACACAGAGGTCACATGATGAACGGGATTATTTTGAAAAGTGAAATAGATCATAACTGATGATAATGATGACTGTTGGCTTACTTCTCGTTGTTGTAGCTGGAGAAAGCAATGAGGCCCCCGAAGGCCAAGGACAGAGAGAAGAAGATCTGAGTAGAAGCATCCAGCCACACTTCAGGCGTCATCAGCGTCGCCCACTAAGGAATTATATACAGCATGATAACCAATCACTGAGGGAAACAATCTCACGCATTCATGATCCATAAACAAAGCTACTGTATTCATATTGTGTCAACATATATACACAGACACAGACACACACACAGACACAGACACACACACACACACACACACACACACACACACACACACACACACACACACACACACACACACACAGTGTACTTACATCAGGGGTGAAGAGATAGATTAGACCTGCAGTAGCTCCTGGCAGGGTGAGGGCTCGCACCAGGAAAATGGTCAGTACCAGGTAGGGTAATGTGGCTGTTACATACACAGCCTGTAGAAATAGCACACCAAACACATCACTGACCAAAATAACCCTGTACACAAATGTACCTCTGCATGTTCTCAATGTGGTCATTGATACCGAACAAGTGTAATGTTTGCTCCGAGCAGGATGAACATCTATTTTCCCCAACAGACACCTGGCAAATAAAAGTAAGGGTGTGGAGCGTATATTGCTTTTTGCTCACATCTATCTCACCCAGTCAGATCTTGTGATAACTATGAGTGGGCTTCAAGAAGAATAGATGGTTAGGACGTAGGCATTGATGCGGGATTGAGCTTCAGTTTGGCATGGCATTTGACAATGGCAATGCCACCCACCTTGCCAATGGTCTCGATGCCTCTGATGAAGCAGATGTAGACGATACACCAGGCTGTGGCCAGGCAGACGACCATCCACCACTGCAGCGAGCCACTGGTCTCGATGTTGGGCGTGATGTTCAGGGTCTGCCGGTACCAGAAGTAGTTCACAGGCGTGCTTTTCACACACTCCTGCACGTAGGCTGGTTTACGTTGCCATGATATTGAAAGAGAAGGCATTTGTTATTACATGGAACATATTGATAATGTAAGTAGGCCTATGTATGTCTTTGACCTCAACTCTTTGACCTTAGCTCTAGTTGCTGTTTTTGTTGCATTCTCATGTGCAATAACTCTTGTGTAACATGTGTAACACATATTACCGGAACTCTTTGAGCGCTGTATGGTGGGTGTTAGGTTACCTGTGCGGTTGTCATTGAGTGGGCACTGACTCCAGGGCAGAGGATCCTGAAAGGAGTGGAAGAAATACCACAGCACCCAGGCAATGATGGTGTTGTAGAACAGAGCCACCAGAAAGGACACCATCAAAGACGCAACACCTGCACACAAGAAGACACATCTTTGACATTCTCAGTCAGAGAACATTGTGAAAAATGTCTTTCCGGTACTTTTTACTTAACAATTGTATCTGTCAATAAATGAATCAACCAAAAGAATCCCAACACTATTTTCTAGTTATGATCAGTCTTGGATACCTACCAACTCCCCCCAGGTAAGGTGAGATGGAGTTCCAGACACCGATGCTGCCCATGCGGAGCCTCTGTCCAATAGCCAACTCGAGGTAGAGCAGGGGAAGGCCCTCAAATACCAGGGCTATTAGATAGGGAATGAGGAACGCACCTAGGGAGGGCACAGTCGTCAATGTCAGTAAGGTCAGAGTAGGGAAACCTCTTGACACTGACGAGGTTAAAGCAGTGTTTTACAATTGCTGGGGTTAGGAGACCGGAGTGGCTAAGCTCTCTAGCTAGATTGTCTTGTAAGAGAGAGTCAAGGTGAATGACCACTTAACTTTATATAGGTTAGCTATAGGTTATAGAAATGAAGGAGTATAAGCGGAATATAGATCTGTGCCTTTGAGCAACCTCTACCGAGAACTATGACGGAACAGAATGTATTGTAAGTAGACATTGAAAGCATTCCTGGGATTTGAAGTTAACTTATTAAGACCCTAACCGAGATCCATTAGAATCAAAAGAGGCTTTTTTGAAGTATAGAAGAGGCTGCCTGAAGAAGTAGTCGAGTGACAGTCTATGACTGAAAGCTCGCAATAAACGAAGTTGTTGCACAGTGTTTGAGTGTGTGGATTCTGTTATTTTGCACTCGAAGTATAGAAGAGGGAAGACGGGTGAAATAGGGTAATAATAATGTTTAATAATGTTTCTGCATGCATTAACACTTTGAAGAGAGGTCCTAAATATTTTTTAGAAGCTATTCCATTACAGTTTAGTGTGGGATCCATTCATAAGTAACACTTTTGCAATGCAGACCAATAGATCCAGGAAATGGATAGATTAAAAAATACTGTAAAGATGTGTTCCAAGAGACTAAAAATAGCATCTCACCTCCTCCGTAGATCTGGCAAAGATAAGGGAATCGCCATACGTTGCCCAGTCCCACCGCAAACCCAATGCAGGTCAGCAGGTACTCTGTCTTGTTGCCCCATTTGGGCCTGTCCTCTACCCCCTTCGTGCCCTCCACTGTTCCAATACTCTGAACACTCATCTCCTCTGCTCTCAGCAGAACCACACTGTGGTTTGGTCTGGGTCTAGTTTAGTCCAGTTCCTAGTCTGTAATGCGTATTCTGCAGTCCACTTTAAGCATTAGTCCAGTAACTAAGCATCAGTGCTTGACTTTTATCTTTAGTCCACTTAAACCACTCTGCTTTGCCTCATACAGTTCATGCGTCACTGTAGCTTGGGTTTGTGTTCTGAGCAGCTTCACTCTCCAAAGAAGCTGCAGGTTTAGTAGTTGAAGCTTCAGGTTTAGTAGTTGAGTCCAGAATCCTGAGGGGGTTGGGTTGGTTTGAACGACTGAAGCTTTTATACATTTTGGCCACCAGGAAGCCATTGGGCATCATCATTTAGTGGCCTATGTTTACTTGTGTTTAATGGATAACCTGGTGATGCTGCTACAATGCATTCTGAACCCTGAAGAAACCACCAGGAAGCAATGATAACCTCTTTAATAGGTCAATAAAAAACATCAATGTCAGTGATGGGAATGGCATTGGCACAGGGTGTAACCTTTTTACCGTATAAATCGTATAATGTTTTTATATGGATTCTTGCATCAGTTTCAGACGTGATAAACAGTCAAACCAGGCAAAGTTCAGTGAGGGTGGAAAAACTGTCATTGTCATTGAAATCTAACAAAAAACATTTGTGGCGGAGTTTAATATACTATTATTTAATATTGTTCTGAGGTTTATGTTGAATTCACTTTCAGGGAGAAAAATAAATCAGTTAAATGTATATATACTGTATATATATATATATCATATATATATCCGTTTTGTATACATAGGAAAGCACATTGAGACCTGGGTCTCTTTTTAAAGTGTGTTTATGTTATCTACACATAACATAACACACGACACATCACTATTTACATTCCATTCCATTGACAAATCTTTAACATACAGTTTTTACAGCATACAATCAAACAACTATCTTCCACCAAGAATTCCATTCCATACCCTAGGAGCACAAAAACATAATTAATAATTAATAACAAGATAAAAACAGCTCTGGTCACAATGTCCTTGGATTTGAGCCATTAAAATTAAAGGATTGACATTTTATTTGGACTTCACTTGAATATCATGTGCCAATTATTCTAATTATGTTGTGATGTCACCTGAAATGTCTCCTAATTAACAGGACTATGACACAGAATAGGGCTGGATCGAAGTTAATGCAGTTGTCGTGGATATAATTGATTCTTAATAGATTTAGTAGAACTTACAAAGCACAAAGAGCTTAGATCAATTGTCTCCAAAGAGGCCTTTTATTAAGCCAAGTTACATGAGCGCAGAGAGAAATGAGCAGACCAATAAGCAAGAAGCAATAGCCCAAAAGCAAGAAGCAGCCGCCAACGATGGGTGCGACTCATATTTATAGAACTGTCCTTGGTCATGAGGTCACCATTCTTGGGAACTAATCATATTATACAAATCTGTGATTACACAAGTTATGGGCCCTGTCCATAGTCAGAATTATTCACTGCGCCACAGATCTTGGCCCATCCCTTACAGGAAGGAAATGGGCCTTCCTTGAGTGCTAGATTTCGCCACTACTGTAGAGAGACTTACATTTCTCAGTATAACATGATATAAAACCACTACAATATCCCCCCTTTGGTTTATATTTTTCCAACAAAAATCTTAAACCATATATTACTTAATACCCTGTTCACACTAAGAAACTGTCAGTTCACTTTTCAACAACACACCGTGCTGCTAACACTAAGGGTCAGTCTCTTCCCAGCAGATTGTTGCACAGTGAACTTCCCATACTTGCCAAAAACCTTTCCCTTATTGTCTGAGAAAGGCAAAAAAGACACATAGGTAACTTCTCTAGACCACAACCAGGTGGGATTTTCCACATGACAAATACCTGAGTTGTGGCACTCTCCATCTGCTTCAGTTTTCCCAGTGCTTATTGGTGACCCTCATACATGTATATATACAGTATATATATATATATGTTTGCATTACAAAAAGCTGGCATAAACACACCATTATCCTAAACCTATGATTTCATAAAAATACGAAAATTTGATTACATATAGATTATTGCATAATATAAGATTAACATATCATCAATTTAAAGTCATGACAATAATGCGGAATATTCTTTCGGTCCATTCTTCCATTCACGCCTGCAGGGGTCGGCCGTGGTCATGGCCCTGCGTCTATCATGGCCTATCTGGCCCCATCACCCCCCTTCCTGCCGCAACTTCCTGGACCACACTTGACTGGAAAAATGATTAATGCACACACAGGGTGGAGCCATAGGCACCCCACCAGCTACACATTTGATGTTTGAATATATATGTCCTATATGATTTGTTATGAGTGCTGGTGTCAATGCAAAGTGTTTAGGTGTATAATACTTCTCCTCCCCCCTTTTGACGAGTGGTTCACAAGTCGTCAAATCCAAAGAACAGGATGTTCACTTTGTTCCTTCAGACCTCCCCTCCTCCTCCTCGGGTGCAGTCTCAGGCCGAAACCCTTTCCGATGGAGGTTTACTGTCCTCCAACCCCTTCTTGGGTCAGTGTGAGTCTACCTCCACCCCTTCCGCCTCCCAGATGTCTCCTTTTCAGAGCTCTGATCACGGAAAGCACTGCTCGCTTACTAACGCATTCGGTTTCAGCTTACAGTGGCTTGACTGTACATTGAGCTGAACGCAGCTGCCATCTTCCTATGGCATGTTCTACGCGACCCAACCGGCTGGTGACCCAGTCGATAGTGATCCCCAGCCAGTGTCTAAACGCCAACCCTGTAGCGGTTACCAGCCGCCCAGTTGGGAACCGACGGTCTGATCCCTAGCCCACTTTGCTATGGGTCTGGAAACTTTGACCGTTTACACCAGCGTCGCCTGTTCACGAGTGTGGCTTCTCCTCACATCCTGCTAGGTGTGGGCTGTCGCCCATGTACCACGCACTGCCCATACACTTACATGCGACAGCAACGCCGACTAGGCGATACCACAGCAGTATGTTAATTCATACTTCATCAGACACGGGGACCTTCAGTCTTCTCCCCAGCACTATAAAGAGTCTTTAACATGCCCTCGGAACTTTGCAATTCCACTGTCGCCTGTTAGAGACTAGGTTCGGGGTGCCTAATCCCCTCCCTAATCTCATACACTTAGCCCAACGCTCCCTCCTTTTGCACAGCAACACAGCCCACATCACAATCAGGCTGCTCCCAACTCAAATTTTTAGGTGGCACCTCTATCGGCCCCCTTGGTCCTCTTCAATATGTCCAAATCGACAGAGTGCTCATAGCCCTAATGCCCCACCCACGAAGAACCCAACAAATAAATCACTTCAAGGCCCCCCCCCAGTCACTGACCAATCTCCCTGTGCCTTGATGTTTTCAATTATAGTCAAATTAATCAATTAACCACCCTGGATTCTTTCTACAAAACAGCATACTTCAGGCACCATGTAAGCAAACAGAAAATCAACTTACCACATCCACACACGGCTGACCCCCCTTCTCTACGATTCATAATTACCAGATGTCACAGGTGTGTACATGGAATAGAGAGAGAGAGAGAGAAAGGCGTTCCCTTCTCTCCCCGATGAGGGGAGATCAGCCGCACGCGCACGCGGCTGCGATCCTCCGTTCGGTCTGGTCCCCTACTGCTGCCTCCACTGTAGCCCCACGTTGGGCGCCATTTTGTCGTGGATATAATTGATTCTTAATAGATTTAGTAGAACTTACAAAGCACAAAAATCTTAGATCAATTGTCTCCAAAGAGGCCTTTTATTAAGCCAAGTTACATGAGCGCAGAGAGAAATGAGCAGACCAATAAGCAAGAAGCAATAGCCCAAAAGCAAGAAGCAGCCGCCAACGATGGGTGCGACACATATTTATAGAACTGTCCTTGGTCATGAGGTCACCATTCTTGGGAACCAATCATATTATACAAATCTGTGATTACACAAGTTATGGGCCCTGTCCATAGTCAGAATTTTTCACTGCGCCACAGATCTTGGCCCATCCCTTACAGGACGGAAATGGGCCTTCCTTGAGTGCTAGATTTCGCCACTACTGTAGAGAGACTTACATTTCTCAGTATAACATGATATAAAACCACTACACAGTACACATTTTTCTCCTTTCTCCCATTCCTATTGATTTATGCTCCAGGACTACGACCCGGTTATCCCCCTGCCAGCCTGCCTGCCTGCACTACCCGCCTGCCTTGCCTAACCACCCACACTACCAGCCTGCCCTACGTTCCCCGCTTGCCCTGTTTGCCCGCCTGCTTGCCTCTTCTGCCTGCTTGCCTCTCCTGCCTGCCTGCCCTTCTCCATTTCCTTTATCACCCCTGAATGCCTCTTGTCCAATCAAATTACATGGTCCCTTTATGACGTTCAACCCAGTGTGCACTCCAGCGCTCTCAGAGCGGATTTACGAACGCACCGTTTGCCTTTCATTACATCTTCTAGCACTGTTTATGCTACTTCCTATTTCCCAATCAAAATTGATTGATTGTTTGAAACTTTTATTTTAACAGGGAAAACACACTGCGACAAGCCCAAACAAAACAACTGTAAACATCAATCATTTTAAACATCACGTTTTTAGAAAACTGTCTATAAAGACAAGGGGGTGACTAATCATTAAACTACAAAAACTATGCAAAATGTAACTACCTGCTTCAAAAATTAAGTTTTCTTAATAGTTGTCCTGCATGATGGAGATAACGTAATTTTAATGATAATTAGACAAGTTTGCTCGCAGGTACCGAGGCTAGTAATGACGAAAATACAGCATGAAGGTGCCAAATCCTACTGACCTACTTCATTTACATTTACATTACAATTTTGGCATTTAGCAGACACTTTTATCCAAAGTGACTGACAACATAACCGTCTAAATAAGTGAATCATCTATCCAAAAAAGTATTCTATGCTCGGGACAGAGGCCATTGGCAGTCAAAATGCTAGAAGAAGGAAGAATGTTTTTATTTTTAAATGATTATTGTTGAATGTATTTATTTTAAAATTATAATTATTTATTTAACTCTACAGGGGGGTAGAGGGGATGGAGAGGTTTCAGGAGGGACAGTTAATGTGTAGCCTGAAGAGATGGGTCTACGGCAGAAGATAGGGAGTGACACTGCAGTCCTGACTTCAAAGATTTTTAATGGATATAACGGAAGGAGACATCTAGGAACCGCACTGGGGAGTGCAACCCCCATCCGTAACACAGTTGCTTATACTTTATTATTAGTTTATTGTACGTTACTTGATGTACACATACAGTACAATAGATTACATTTTAATTGGTGTGCTTCTTTACAGTATGTACAGTTACAGCAGTTATGTTTTTTTATATACAATGAAGACTGACTAAACACAATCAGTGAAATCCTGACAAAACACAACCAGTGCATTTTTGTTTTGCATGGTAGGCTATAGATCTTACTCAGTGATTACACTGTTACACTAATGTCAACAAATGGATGTCTCGGGATCTCACTCTGTGTACTTTGGTTTAATTGGTTAGTAATGAGGACCTGGGGCTTCAAGTGTTTATGGACAACTTAACATACAAACAGTCAGCCTTTATAATACGTCATGATCTAATGCTCCTTATAATATGAGTGACAGGGTGGGCAATGCCACACATCTTTGGTTAATCAATTGAGACGATTGTTTCAACAAAGATGTTCACTTCCTTTATTTTCATTGTCTGTTTAGCTTGATGGATCCTTTTTCTTGCAGCAGCAATTATAGATCAACTTGAACAGTCCGTAGAAAGGAACAATGATACTTGGGATCCCGGCCAAAATAAATATGATCACAGAGATCCACCAAGGGTACGTCTGCTTCGCTAGTTTGGGAAAGTTTTCCTGTATTTGCAGAGACAAAAATCAAACCATTAGTCAATTATTTGGTTTCCCCTAAAGACAATAGATCTGGGTCCCAGATCTCTCTTTATTTCTATTGAAATGCAACAAACAATGCAGATTTAGAGAGATATTTTTCTCAAACATGTTTGACAAGGTTAAACATTTCAAAGACTGGAGTCATCTTTCAAAGCCATACATTTGTGAATTAGCATACTTTAAAATATATATATACTTAGCAGCCATAGGCTTTCATTCCCTGAAGCTCTACTCTGTTAACATTATTGGCTATTAGTTAGGGGTACATTTCGTACAAGCTGTATTGTGAGATACTTGACTTACAGAGTTGGGATCCCAGACGCTGTAGGTCAGCTCCTCTGTGACTGTGGTCACCAGGTAGAACAAGAAGATGGTCAGGACAATCAGAGGGCTGATCACCATCCATGTTGCTTGCCAGAAGATGTTGGGCTTGTGACCGATCATGAACTCAATGTCCTTGTTGAATCTGGCATAACACATAACATTTTTCAAAGTCAAAAGTCAAGTCAGTCAAGTCAAAAATACAATAAAATAATTGCAAATAGGGCATTTATTTTCAATGATTTCTCAATAAAATGAAAAGTTGAAGCTTTTTATTTCCCCTTTCACATATCAAAGTTTTCTGTAAATCAAAACCACTTCCTGAATCGAATGAAGTAAAATCTAATTGGCCTAAGGTTTGGGCCTGCATCTACTCACCTGTCTATGCCATAGATGTACACCACAGCTATCATCTACTCACCTGTCTATGCCATAGATGTACACCACAGCTATCATCTCCTCACCTGTCTATGCCATAGATGTACACCACAGCTATCATCTCCTCACCTGTCTATGCCATAGATGTACACCACAGCTATCATTTACAGTACTCACCTGTCTATGCCATAGATGTACACCACAGCTATCATCTCCTCACCTGTCTATGCCATAGATGTACACCACAGCTATCATCTCCTCACCTGTCTATGCCATAGATGTACACCACAGCTATCATCTCCTCACCTGTCTATGCCATAGATGTACACCACAGCTATCATCTCCTCACCTGTCTATGCCATAGATGTACACCACAGCTATCATCTACAGTACTCACCTGTCTATGCCATAGATGTACACCACAGCTATCATCTACTCACCTGTCTATGCCATAGATGTACACCACAGCTATCATCTCAAAGAAGGCGATGGTCAGTGGAGGAATGGAGCCAACAAAGTTGTCAAACAGGGCCAGCCAGTAGTTCCCAGAGCGCTGGGCAAACAGGAGGGCAATGATGAAGGACACCAGACATGTTAAGCCTGAGACACAACAGAGAGAGGGCTCAGGATTATGGTTCAAGAAATGAAATTCGAGGCGCTTAGGTGGCGTAGCGGGTTAAGTGCTGACCATGTAACCGCAGGGTCCCCGGTTCAATTTCGGCCGGGGACATATCCTGCATGTCATCCCTCCTCTCTCTCTCACCCATCATTCCTGTCTAAATCTTCACTGTAACTGTCAATAAAAATGAAAAATATGAGTGGGACTGCCCCACTCAGAAAAAATGACTTTAAAAAAGAAATGAAATTCACTTCTATGAACAATATACTCCTGAAAATAACACTGTATATGACTTATATATAATTATCCAGTAAGCTCTCAATTTTGTAAATGTCATATAATAATTTAAAGTCTGAAAGCCACTGCATTAAATTCAACCAACTTTTTACTAGAATAGTGTCTGACTGATTCACCTGTGCACACTTCTTTGGGCCACTTTTTAGGTAGGACATGGAGATCCTGCAGGGGCACCACCACCCCTTCGATGGTCCCAAACATGGTGGACAGCCCCAGACAGAAGAGCATGACGAAGAAGAGGATGGACCAGAGAGGAGAGACAGGCATCTTGGTGATGGCCTCTGTGAACACGATGAAGGCCAGACCAGTTCCCTCCACACTCTACAGGAACACAGAGAGAGCTCACACAGACTGTTCTGTTCGATGGTGGAATGTACAACATAGGACGTGGGGGGCAGATGGATGACTGAACAGTGGCTACCTCACTGAGAAATGCCTGAATGTCACAGGACTTGATGTTCAGTCCGTTGATAATTTCTGGTGAAGAGCTGTTGAGACTTTTGAAAATGTCATCGTAGTTGTTTTCTGTGATGTGACCGTCAGGGAGCTCAAAGGCGTTAATCAGTGTCAGGATGTTCCTGTTAAAACAAAGCCTTGGGTTGCACTTTACCATTACCTAACTGTCAAACATGTAGTAGTGTCCCCAATGGAGTGCTTGATTTCACTCAACTAGGTTATAGGCCTAACCTCTTGTCTTGAACACTGCCAAATCAAACAACAAACTCACCCACTCAGACAATCGTCAAACATGTCTGTGGCTCTGAAGCCGATGATGGAGTACACAACAGTGGCAGCATATATGGATGTGCAGCCGGTGATTACAGCTAGAATGACAGCATCTTTTTCACAGTTGTTGCTGGAAAACATCAACAAGAAAATATGTTTACCATCCCTGGTGGAATTTTGTCTTGACACACTATAATGTAGAATGATGTTTTTGCTGGTATTACTTGGTAAACACCAGATACATACAGGAAAATAGTAAAACAGAGGACTTGATTGCTTTATTGCCATCACTCACTGCACAGAGTTGTAGCTGGAGAAGGAGATGAGGCCGCCCCAGGCAAGGCCAAAGGAATAGAACACCTGGGCACCTGCATCCAGCCAGGTGGTTGGGTTCATCAACTCATCCACCTGGAGGAACGGATACACAGGATATCTGTCTAGTTTCCGTTGTAAACACACCCTGGAACGGTGCATATTATTCCCCCCATGAAATGTGAAGTACTTGACACTTACTAGCCCATGATTATCATGATAAATATCTATGATATGAAGGGGAAACAAACTTACATCTGGTGTGAAGAGGAACTTTATTCCATTGAATGAACCTTTGAGAGTCAGCCCTCTGATCAGGAAGATGGTGAGTACTATGTATGGCAGAGTGGACGTGATGTACACAGCCTAAAGAAAGAAACATAGATTTAGATAGAGATGTGTATGGGAGGAGCTGTGGAAACCTCTTGAGAGGTGTCCACTTCGAAATCAATCCCTATCCACATACCCATTGACACTTCATATTTTTTTTTTTTTTTTTTTAAGTTATTTTTTCTGAGTGGGACAGTCCCGCTCATATTTTTCATTTTTATTGATAGATAAAGTGGAGAATTAGACAGGAAGGATGGGTGAGAGAGAGAGGAGGGATGACATGCAGGATATGTCCCTGGCCGGGGACCCTGCGGTTACATGGTTGACGCTTAACCCGCTACGCCACCTAAGCGCCCCCCCCCCCATTGACACTTCTTAATAGATCTGTAATGAGTAGATGGATATAAGCAATGGAAACTAGGGGTTAATCTTAACTTAACCTGATGAACCTATACATTCTAAGCAGTTAAACGTTTAATACAGCTAATGTAAATAAGGGTGCTCTATAAATAATGTCTATTATGTGCGACTGATGGTAGTTCAGCTTACTTTGCCTGATGACTCGATGCCCTTGATGCAGCATACAAAGAGCACAGTCCAGGCGCACGCTAAACAGACAACCAGCCCCCACTGCAGCCCTCCTGAGTCATCGATGGATGCTGTGGTGTTTAGTGTTTCTCTGTACCAGTAATAGTCCACTGACGAACTCTGGGCGCATTCTGACACCAGACCTACAGGGGGCGAGAGAAATACCCTGTAAAGTCCAGAGATTGCTTTGGTTGTTCTGTGATGCAGCACTGTGTATGTTTGTGTGTTTTGTGTGCGTGTGCATGGGTGTCAGAGTGTGTCTGTGTGTGTGTATAGTGCATGCACATATGAATCTGTATCCATTAAATTACCTGTCCTGTTATCATTGAGGGGACACTGATTCCATGGAAGTGGGTTCTGGAAGGAGTTGAAGAGGTACCACATGACCCAGGCCATGATGGTGTTATAGTACAGCGCAATCAGGAAGGAGACCAACATAGAGGCGATACCTACAGTATGAGGTAGAGCATCAGTTGGTGCACAATATTACCCAAAATTACGTTAGATATGAGGTATGTATTTTTCTCTCCTAAACTATTATGGATGACAGAATAAACACATTTACAGAATAAATAAATATGTACTGCGAAATGTTGATAGTAATGCTGTTTTTACGTTGTCAGTTGTGTCATTCAAATGGGTCATTTTACTGGCTTCCGTTATGAAGCTGACTGTGTTTCTGGTTGTTGATAAACTCACCCACACCAGTGAGGCCAGGGTTAATGGCCCTCCACACCCCCACACTGCCCTTCCTGAGGCGCTGACCGATGGCAAACTCCAGAAAGAGAAGAGGGGTTCCCTCCAGGACCAGCAGAATCAGATACGGGATCATGAATGCTCCTGGGAATGCAGTGAATTGGTGAACGGTGAATGTGGACCATAAAACAAATTGTTAGTTGCAGTAATCATTTTACCCACATGATGACACTCCATACCTTTGCAAGTACACAGAGCTATTCAGAAAAGCAGGACCATTATGTTTTGGCCATTTCTGTTCATCAGGTGTTTATTTTCAAGAGCGATCCACCTGCCAGGGGCATTTCCATATTCCCTCCCTCATAGGCATGTCCCCTTTTTGATGTAAATACACTACCTAGGCCAAATGTGAGGATCAAATCTTTTGTGATTTGCAGCAGTTTTTTTTTTTTTTTAAACAGTGACACTTGTAGACCAAAGCGCACTTACAGATGTATAAATAGGCTTAACACACACATCGTGAGCTTAGAATTATAAGGTTCTATCTCCGTTTAGGGTAGTTCAGAGATATTGAGCGTCAAAGTTTTTACATTCCGTTATGTTTTGTGAGATGGAACCTTTGTATTTTATGAATTACTAACTCAAAAATGTCAACATTTAAAAAATAACACCACACAGGCATTAATTAACACCTAATGTAAACAAACTCAATTTTGACAAAAATGGAGATAGAACCTTATAATTCTAATGTCACGACATATCTACCATGAACTGTAATATAAAGGTCACAGAGTTTGTCCCGCTAAATTTCTGTTATGTATATTAGTAGGTGGGATTTGGCATTAACAACACTTCATGAATCATTTATCAGACTTTCTATCTCTGTCTTTGTCATGTCATTGTCATATAATATGTAACCAATTGACTATTTCTGTCACCCTTTCAGCTTCAAATACAGATTTTGCTATGAAAAGGATACACATTTTTTTCTCAAAGTCTCACAAATGACATGGTTTTGGTCATTATTAGCCATGCATTTCTCTTAGTGGATATATTTGTAACTCTTTTATTGCAAAATATTACTTTCTATTCTTGTTTCTTATAGTTGTTGCAGTCTGCATGCAAACATTCGGAACATTATTAAAATGTCTTCACAGATTACTAGGTTTTGGTCTTTATTAGTCATTAATTTCTCTTAGTAGATATTGGTAACTCTTTGATAGCAAATTATGACTTTCGCTTCTTTAAATCTGATGTACAGTTGTTGCAATCTGCATAGAAACATTCAGAACATTCTCAGCTCATTTCCAGATTACAGACGTTACCATTTACTGGTGAACTTGTTAATCCCAGCTTCAACCCCCCACCCCCACCCCCACCCCCCCTTAAACCCTACCTCCTCCATGACTTTGACACAGGTAAGGGAAGCGCCAGACATTGCCCAGTCCCACACTGAAGCCCACACAGGTCAGCATGTACTGGACTTTGTTGTCCCACTTGGGCCTGTCCCCAGCCTCCTCCAGTTCCAACTTCTCCAGCTCCTCATGAGATAGAATCCGGTCATCCAGACCCGGGTTGGGAAATTTCAGTCTCATGGTGTCTGACTAGTCCTCACCGAGAGAGGGCCAGCAAAGGTATGAAGCTACTGTATGTTGCCACTGTGAAGTCTTGCTGTTGCTGTCACTATGTGACTGGGTAAGTAGGAGAGTGAGGGAGTTTATTGATGCGTGTGTCTGTGGCGAAGGCTAATACATGTTTTAATCTTTTACACTCCAATGACCATGACCCCCCCCACCCACCTCCCACCAACCCCTCCTCCCCCAACGGATAAAGCTCCAAGTCCAGTAAGTAAAAAGGTACACTTGCTAATAATTAATACATTGTATGACAAAAGGGTGTCATTTGTCTATCACACCATGGAGGTCAGGACAGGAGCCAGGGGTACTACACAATTAGAATGACTGTCCCTTCAACCCCCCCCCCCCCCCCCCCCCCAGTAACTATAGTTACCTACCATACATACTGACTGAATGAAATAAACATTGTTACTACTGTAGCTGTCCAAGTGATCATATCAATTCTCGAAACTGAGATTTGGCAACATTGCGAACATAATGTGACTGCCACTGTGTCAATTTACAGACCAATCCACTGCATAAACATGCAGATGATTTAGTCTTATGTGTCATAGATGGTAAGACCTAATGTTGTTTAGTAGTGATTTACAGCGAAGTTTAGATGGATTTTCTGTAGTAGCCTGTATGAGGTTTAATAAACATGCCATACGTTTGATACAAAACTTCTGATACAAAATAGTAAGCCAATGCAATAAGCACATTTTATAACATTAAATATTTATTAAACATAACAAGAAATAAATTACGTTAAGAACTATACAAAATGTGATGCAAAGCAGTTTTTAATTGGTCGATTGCAGTATTAGTTCATGTTGATGGACAAAACCTGGAGTTGAAATGACTCTTCACATAGAGACTAGCAGCTTCCATTGACACTGTCCATCTGGAAAATCTGTTCATGTGTGCGCATCCTTTCTGATTAGACTGAGAGGAGTTATTGTGACAAACTCACAATGAAATCACAGGAAGAGAACCGAGGAAAACGATCATTAGTCCCTTGTTTTTTCACTCATCTGTATTTTGGCAGAAACAGAGTTGACTGTGTCCTCTCTGTATTCGTTGTCCTTCTTGCAGCAGCGGTTGGAGATGAGTTTGAATATGGCGAAGCCCGGAATAGCCAGGCTCGGTACACCAGCCAAAAGGAAGATGATAGCATAGATCCAATCAGGGTATGGACGCTCTGCCAGTGTAGGGAACTCAACCTGTAATGAGATTGAGATTGAAGGGAACATTTGGTGCAGATCTCTAAATTATTGTAATGACCCTGTATAAGGCCCGTTAGCAGCTCCGCCAAGGGAGCTATCTCTCTTGATGTTGCGGTTAGTGCGGCTGGTTGGTAAGCGGAAGATTGTAAGTTCGATACTTGCTTAGGGCGAGCTACTTTACCCCGCCGTTCCCGACACTATTCTTTCCCTTTTTTATTTCATTTTTAGGAAACAACTGTGTTGATGGGCATGAATAATGGCAACTTAAAAGAGCTTCTGCCAGCTACATCAAAAACTACCCTGTTAGTTTTGCTTACCGTATCTTGGTCCCAGACAAGATAAGTCAGTGAGCCGCTGACCTTTGTGACAAAGTAGCAAATGAAGATGACCAACATGATGATTGGACTGACAAATCTCCATGTGATTTGCCAAAAGATGTTGGGCTTGTGGCCAATCATGAACTCAATGTCCTTGTTAAACCTGTTGGAATGAGCAGAGTGCCATGTGGCGTCAGCACAATGCACCATACTATAGCCTCCAGAGATAACATATCAGCTTCTTTCTTCACCTCTGTGCCCATGGGGGGACTAAAATGTGGCCTGTGGCCTTTTGATAGCTCTGATAGTACTGATAATGGAGGCTGTAGTGATATTGTGTTTCCATTGTGTTGCTGGCCTGGACAGACCTGTCTACTCCGTAGATGTAAATAACAGACACCATCTCACAGAAGGCGATGACCAAGAGAGGAATGGATCCCGCAAAGTTGTCAAACAGTGCCAGCCAGTAGTTGCCGGACCGCTGGGCAAATATTAGGGCAAAGGCGAAGGAGACTGCGCATGTCAGTCCTGAAACAAAAAACAAGTGGTGAACTTCAAGAGAACATTTTATTTTGAGCTTAACCTGGATAATAATTTTAAGAATAATTTTAATAATTTAATTAATTTTTAATAATTAATAATAATAATTTTTAGGATAATAGGGTTTCAATTCTTTAGTGCATCCAACCTGAAGGTTAAGACACGTTTGTTCCATGGACCCTGGGACATCTCCTCAGTTTGAAACCATCTCAATATCTATGGTTCTGTTTCTGTATGTACTGTAACTTACCTGTCAAAACTTCCTTAGGCCAATTCTTGGGTACGATGTTGAGATCCTGCAGGGGCGCCACCACACCTTCAATGTTCCCAAACATGGTGGACAGCCCCAGACAGAAGAGCATGATGAAGAAGAGGATGGACCAGAGAGGAGAGACAGGCATGTTGAGGATGGCCTCTGTGAACACGATGAAGGCCAGACCAGTTCCCTCCACACCCTATAAGAAGACACATCCCCTTTCGTTTTTGTAAAGCTTAGAGCAAACCTATGTTTTTTAAAAACAAATTATGTTTTAACGGCATAATTTAAGTACCTGACTAAGAAAAGTTTGCAAATCACAGGTCTTCAGATTCAGCCCCTCGATGATGTTGTGTGATGTGCTGTTGAGGTTTATGAGCATTTCATCGTAGTTGCTTTCATTTATTTTATTCTCAGGAAGGTCGAATGCATTCAGCAGTGCCATGATGTTACTAGAAAGATATGAAAGTATGGCCATTGAAAATATTTGATGAGCTATTAAATAGCTATTCAAATCATAGTATGCTCTTTCTCTGCAATGCCTCTTGGATGCTACACTCCACCCGGGCAAAGATTGTTCGACCAACCTCCTTTTTTATGAACCCCTAACATTTGTTTTCCATAACACCAGGTAACATGGAAAGAAATATACAATGATGTATTTCTGCTCTCAGTCAAATTGCTACTCTCATCTATTTTGAAACAACGTACAACTTTTTAATTTTAATTTTTTTCTTTTATTATGTTGATCTTGCTACTATACCTATCCATTTCCCATGTCTAGAACTCACCTATCCATGCAGTTGTCATATTTCTGTGTAGCCCTGAAGCCAATGATGGAGTAGATCACTGTAGCAGAGTAGACTGAAGTTGCCCCATTGATGATGGAGATAATAACAGCATCTTGCTCACAATTGTTGCTAGAGAAAGAGTATAATGGAGTTACTCAAGCCATTGAAAAAGATGAATAGAACTTGTTAGAACTCTGTCTCTCTAGTCATGTATATATGGTAACTTACTGCACAGAGTTATAGCTGGAGAAGGAGATGAGACCACCAAAAGCCAAGGAGAAAGAATAGAACACCTGAGCACCTGCGTCCAGCCAGGTAGATGGGTTCATCAACTCGTTCACCTTGAGAGATAAAAAGAGAAAATAGACAAAAACACACAGATCAGTATACATAGATAAGTATCATAGCTAATATGGATATAAATAAGTCAGTGTTTACCTCAGGTGTGAAGAGGAACTTGATTCCACTAAAAGAACCTTTGAGGGTCAGCCCTCTGATTAGAAAGATGGTGAGGACCACGTAGGGCAGAGTCGAAGTGATGTACACTGCCTGGGGGACGGGGGATGGGGGGATGGGGGGACATGTTAGCAAACATAATCAATAAGTATACCGGCATTATTCACAAACAATAAAACATTTCATTTTGCTGTTGCAACTTGACCTCTAGTGGCACCTATTGAAAGTCGTACCTTGCCAGAGCTCTCAATCCCCCTGATGCAGCAGACATAGAGCAGAGTCCAGGCAGAGACCAGGACTAGGATCATCCCCCACTGTAGCCCTCCAGACTCATCTATGGCCGTAGAGGTGTTCAGTGTCTCTCTGTAATAGAAGTAATCCACTGAGCTGCTCCGTGCACACTCTGACACCAGACCTGCAGGGGGGGACAGACAAACAGTGTCAGATCATCAAGTCATGAGTTGACAGATACGATTAGATTAGATTAAACCCTAACCCTATTGTCATTGCAGAGTACAAGTAACAAACAACAAATTGCAGTGTGGATCTGCTTTGCTTTTGACAAGATCTTATTTGCCTATTCTGTCAAAAGTTTGCTAGCTAGCAACCCATAATATCCAAGAAAACTAGTATTAGTTAGCTAGCCTACATTGGCTATATTATGAACTTGCTGTTATCATGTTAACTGCCCTGTCTGGGAGGTTCTACAACACACCCTGCCATGCAGAACATGGACATACCTGTCTTGTTATCGTTGAGGGGACACTGACTCCATGGCAGTGGGCTCTGGAAGGAGTTGAAAAGGTACCACATGATCCAGGCCATGAGGGTGTTGTAGTACATGCCAATCAGGAAGGAGACCAACAAGGATGCAATACCTGGTTCAGAAAAATAACTGATGTGTATTAATGTATTAATTCAATCCAATTATACAAGCATCAAATCCATCGAGAAGATTTTCATACTGAAGACTGTCACGCACCTACACCAGTTAGGTAAGGATTGATTGACCTCCACACCCCCATACTGCCCTTCCTGAGGCGCTGACCGATGGCAAACTCAAGGTGCAGCAGTGGAATTCCCTCCAGAACAAGCAGGATCAGGAATGGGATCATGAACGCTCCTGAATGCAAGATTTGAAGAACATGGAGGTGATCTGCTAGTCTTATGCAGATTTATCAGATCAATGCAAAAGTAAGATTTCACAATTGTGATGAGTTACATTGGTACTGTCAGTTGTCAGACAGTCTTATTGAATCCCACACACTTAAAAGAGTTAAACATGTGTATTACACCCAATCACTCAATACTGAATATCAAATAAGCTTTGTGCGCTATTTCTATTATCAACATTGTCCACACAATTGTTATGAATATTTCTAAGTTCCTAAGTGGTCACAATAATGTATAAGCAGAAGTGACGAATATCAGAGCAGTTTTCCTGTGATAAAATAGCTTTTGGTCATGCATACGTGGAGAAAGCTGTAGTTTAACTTGATGTTGAAAATGATACAGTTGTTTATTATTATTAGCATTTATTTAGAGGATTCCAGTGCATAACATGTAGTCCTATGCAATCTAAATATAGTGTTACACTTGGCTCATCATTAATGAGATAAATTAATGATTAATTTGACAAAGATAGTTTCAATATGACATTGCACAGTGTTACGTCCTTGGTATGTTTGTGTATCTTTTGTTTGTTTCCTGTGTTTCTCCCAGGTGATTGTCCTTCCTCCCTGCCTATTGCCATGGTGACGGCCTGATTGGGCACACCTGTGCTCAATCCTCAATCAAGGGTGGAGGTGGAGGATAAAAGGCTGGGAGAGACACTCAGATGGTGCCAGTGGGCCGTGCGCGGTTACAACTATAGTCTGTTACTATAGTCTGTTACTATAGTCTGTTACTATAGTCTGTTACTATAGTCTGTTACTATAGTCTGTTACTATAGTCTGTTACTGTAGTCTGTTACTGTAGTCTCTTCCTGTGTGTTCTACTATAGTTTGCTACTGTGTTCTGCTATAGTATATTTCTGTCTGTTTGTTGCTAGTTAGTTTGCGTTACCGCCATAGTGTGCTACTGTGTGTTGCTTGCTTGTTATAGCTTAAGCTACTGGTTGGTTTAGTGTGTTGCTGCTGTGTTACTTGGCTAGCTTTCTAATTTACTTTATCCGTTATTAATATATTAGATTCATTCGCTCACATTTTCTATAGAGTAGTTTTCAGTTAATGTGTTTCTCGGAAACCTGTTTTTGTTACCTTTTTACAATAAATCTGGTTTTATTTGTATTCTCCCGTCGCCTCTGGTTCTTGTCCCCCCGGTTTATCTTATTGTTACATCCCATATCCCTAGATTCTATATGGGGTTGTGACACACAAAGATAACAGAAAACTGAGGACTTTTTGCGAATAAGTTATATCAAGATACCTGCTATCTCTGTACTACAAAGATAAAATATTTGGTTTAACAAAGAATTGAAGTTTTGAAATCACATGGAGGAGCTTGTTAAAAAGCTAATATTTAAGGTGGGCTTGTTTTTATTATTATATAGGAATAGATCTTGAATAGATTTTTCCCTGAACAGCAAAAAGTGGATTGTGTGGATTGCAGCATAATCAATCACTCACTGGCAGGTAACCTTCATGCCAGTGCTTGATTATGGTGATTTCATTTACCAAAATGCAGGATCCACCACTCTTAGATCCTTGGATGCCATTTACCATAGTGCCATTTGTTTTACCAAAGGTGATAGTTTTAATACTCATCATTGCATCATAGCAAACGATCGGTTGACCTTGTTTAAGCTCCATAGATTACACCATTACCCCCTTTTTGTGTACAAGGCCCTACTGCATAAGCTCCCAGTTTACTTAACCTTGTTATTGAAGTATAAGAAAATAAGTTACTTAACTTGTTCTTAGGAATGGTTAACTCTTGTTGTGCCTCTGGTTTTCACAGAATTTGATAAATCAACTCAGAGGGCTGAGTAGAGGACCTCTTTGTCGAAAAAGTGATTTTCTTGACTGTTTTATGTTGTTTTACGTGTTTTATGTTGTAATTTTAAATGATGTAGTGTTGCAAATGTTGTGTATGCCTGGCTCCCTTGCAAAAGATACATTGGTCTCAATGGGACCCCCTGCCAAAATCAAGGTTATACTATATACAAATATTAAAAAATGCCTCCTGCAGTCCTATCTTGAGTTTGACCTACTATTGTCATCTTTGGTACTTCCTGGTGTATTTTCACTTTGTGTTGTAGCTTATAGCCCTTTTCTTTTCTAACAGTATACAAAAGAGGAACTGTACAAAAGAGAACCCACACCACATCTTCTAACCTTACCTCCTCCATGGCTTTGGCACAGGTAAGGGAAACGCCAGACGTTGCCCAGTCCTACACAGAATCCCACACAGGTCAGCATGTACTGGGCTTTGTTGTCCCATTTGGGCCTGTCCCCGGCTTCCCCGTGTTCCATCCTCTCCAGATCCTGATGAGACGGGATCCGGTCATTAAGACCCGGGTTGGGAAGTTTCAGTCTCATGGTGTCTGGCTTTCTAGGTATGTTTAGATTGCCTTTTCTTTTTCTCCGTTTGTAGCTTTAGTTTTTATAAAAAAGTGTGGCACCAAGGATGAGGATTCCCTATCCTCTGCTGTCACGGTCATCAATTCACTGCAGTGTGTTGTGCCTACTGTGTCTGTGTCCTTTACCCCATGTGTGTGTTCTTTCAAGGGGAACCGAAACTCCACTGGTAACCGTTTGCACCTAGACCTATCTGTGGATTCATCTAAGCCAGTGAGACATTATGTTTTGGTGGGCAGGTTGCTAAAAGAAAAGTATTTTGATAATGGTTAATACATCATGTGTAATGGATGGATGTGGTGTCCAATGTCATGAAGTGTCCAATGAGTTGATTGTAAATCCGAGATAGCAGGTAGAATTACGTTATTAATATTCAATAGTACTGAGATTTGTCTAGCAGTATGGGCACAAGTAAGATAACCATGGGTTGTGTTTTTGGAAAGCTTTCAGTTCTTACTTAGAGATTACAAGCTCCAAAACCAGCATGATGTAGTTTTAGTGTCAACAGAGGAGTTGAGAGAGCGACACGGCCAGACTATAACTAGGCACCGAACACTGGCTCCTTCTGCGTCTGTCCCTCTTGCCCTCAGGTCCTAGTGATCTCCCACATTCACAAGCAAAGACAAACAGACAGGGGTAAAGATAAAACACAACTTTATTAAAGACTCTAAAAACAGTTCATGTAAGTTCTTTTACAGTTCATTTACATTTTTGGCATGGCATGGCAAGCTCATTCCACCAGCTGTTACTACAGATCCAGGGTGCTGTACCAGGTTGTCTGCTTCAAGCTGGTCAGAGACACCTCTATCCGAGGCAGTGGGTACACGTCCTTATGGGTAACCATGTTATCCAATATAATAGTCCATCTGATTACACTGAGGAGCGCACGCTGCAGTACGAGAGGGTTTTGTGTGTCAGGCATCTCGTCGGTAGAGTTCAACGCAGGTCTAGCAGCGATGCAATTCGGTTCCATCACTGTCAGCGTGCAAGGTTGGAGCCGGTGTCACAAAGCCCCCTTCCGCGGCGTAGCCCTCCGTCTCTCACTGTGCACTTAATTTCTATTAATTAATTACAAAGCCTCTAATTAATTCGATTTTTAAAATCGCGTCCCACCTCTAATTTCTATTAATTACATTTGACTTTGTTTAGTCATATTACCTCCATCTCTCAATATTATTAAAATGAAGATCAAATGTCCATGTTTCAATATCTTGAAAAACGTACTATATTGTAAATACACAAAGATATCTTGGTGCACCTTCTCCAAAGTTCTTCTTTGGTTCATTGTAAAACATGTTGTCAATCTTATAGTGCCCTTGCTTAATGCAGGATTGTCTGATATACTGTAATGTTAGTGGGATTGGGTTTCTATGACTCTTCTGCATAGTCATTCATGTGCACTGTGGAAGAGACAGTGTTGACCTCAGTTTTATAGATGTTTTTCTTGAAGCAGTATTTTTGGATTAGTTTGAATATGGCCATGCCCGGGACCATAAGGCTGGAGATACCAGCAAGGATGAAGACGATGACAGAGATCCAACTAGGATATGTTAACGTGTCCATTTTGGGGAAGTCCTCCTACAGCCACAGAGACAAGAAAAACCAATTAAGAAATATACATGAAAAAAAAAAAAGTTTGACATGGACAACTCCAAAGCATGACATCTATCAAAAGAAAGAAATACTTTGTAATGAGGCATTGTTCAAATAAGACTACTGTAACATACCAAGCTTGGATTCCAGGATATGTAGGTGAGCTCCTTGTTGACTTCAGTGATGAAGTAGAAAACAAAGATGACAAAGATGATCAAAGGGCTAACCACTCTCCATGTGACCTGCCAGAAAATGTTTGGCTTGTGTCCAATCATAAATTCGATGTCTTTGTTAAACCTAGTGGAAAAAACAAAACCAGGAAACCATAATGTCAGCTCCATATCTGTCTCAATGCTCATCAATAATATGTTTTTGACATGTTATGACAGTAATATGTTTTTGCTATGCAGACAATGGCAGCATTACGATACAAACAATCTGTTAGCTAGCAAGCTAGCTCTGCCCCTGCTGCCCTACATGACATGCTTGATATCTGTGGTTATTTGTGCATCTTGGCACAGTTGACCTTGGAGCATGAGAGTTGTAGTAGTTGGACAGACAGGGATTTTTTCAGCTCTTATCCCTTACCTGTCTATCCCATAGATATAACTAACAGCCACCATCTCACAGAAGGCGATGATTAAGAGAGGGATGGAGCCAGCAAAGCGGTCAAACAGTGTCAGCCAGTAGTTGCCGGACTGCTGAGCAAAAGTGAGGCCAATTATGCAGGAAAACAGGCAAGCAAGACCTGAAACACAAAACACCAGAATACGGTCTGCTTGGTATGTTTCTAAACATTTGTTACAGTCTCTATTGATATTGGCCTCAAGTGATTCCATCTGGAACTTACCAGTGATTACCTCTTTGGGCCAACTCTTAGGGAAAATCTGTAGGTCTTGTAGTGGCACCACTACCCCCTCTATACTACCAAACATGGTGGACAGTCCCAGACAGAAGAGCATGATGAAGAAGAGGATGGACCAGAGAGGAGAGACAGGCATGTTGATGATGGCCTCTGTGAACACGATGAAGGCCAGACCAGTTCCCTCCACACCCTATAAGAACACAACAACAAATCATCATCACAAGAAAAATTACTGAAACCACGTATCAAGAGACATACAGAGTTTAGCAAACTATCCTCCAAGTTGGCATCATATGTTTCAAAATGATAGCATTCTAATTTGTGTTCTTAGTGGGGTAAGGAATTTGATTGCCTTTGAACTTTTGGTGCCAACATGGAAATGTACTGTTTTGTCTGGAAATCTTACTTCACTGAGAAGAGTGTTCAAGTCGCAGGTCTCAAGGTCTAGACCTTGAAAGATCGATGGAGCTGTGCTGTTAAGCCACTGTAGGCTTTCATCATAGTTGGACTGTGTGATGTTGCCCTCAGGTAAATTGAAAGCATTCAGCAATGCTATGATGTTTCTGGTACGAAAAAATACATTGAAAGAATCTCTGGTTAAGATTGAGATTCAGTACATAACACTGTTGAGCCATTTCAGTGTCTAACCTTCATAAAACCTGTGTAAAAACATTGTAATTAATAAGTATAATAACACTGTATTAACGTATTAATACATCACTGTTTAGTGTTTCCTTTGTTGTAGGCTATGCCTTTTGTTATCATACTGTACAAATAGAATAAGTGGAGGGAACCATATAAGATCAACTGTGTACACACACCGAGACTGGAGACACTTACCTGTCTGTACAGTCTTCAAACCTCTCTGTGGCTCTAAAGCCTATGATGGAGTAGATGACAGTGGCAGCATAGATTGAGGTGCCGCCATTGACGATTGAGATGATGATAGCATCCTGCTCACAGTTGTTACTGGATAACAGAGGAGGGGAGCCACAGTGACATCCCGTTCATATTCCAAGTTAAACTGTTGGATGTTGATACTTGACTAACACTGAGCCTCGTCCTATGCTTGTCAGTCAATTCAGTTACAGCTACAGTATGCTCTGCAGACCATGTGACCAGACCAGGTAAAAAACAAAACTGTCTAGTCTTGGACATAACATATTCTGTTTTGAACATAAGACTAGAGGACAGTATATGTGACACGGTCAATTGGGCCGCAATGGGAATTTTATTTAGAAAAATGTAGATACAGTGTTGTTGAAAATCAACGACACACTCGCTAGTCAACTAACACAGCTTGTTTTGTGAGCCTGCTAACAATGTAAAGTAGTGTTATAGTTAACTAGGTAGCAGTGGGGATTACTCACCAAATCCATTGCATTGCAGTATTTTGGCTTGACTAATGAGTTTGTGTTGTGATTTCCAACAACGTTGTTGTTGCAGTGGTCACTTACTGCACAGAGTTGTAGCTGGAGAAGGCGATGAGACCCCCAGCACCCAAGGAGAAAGAGTAGAACACCTGGGCACCTGCATCCAGCCAGGTAGATGGCTTCATCAACTCATCCAGCTATATTAAAACAGTATCAGTATACAGTATGGTACACTTTGCAACAATTTGATTTCAGACATGGGAAAATACAAAAATAAGAAGGATACTAACATCAGGGGTGAAGAGGAACTTAATTCCATCTAAAGAACCTTTCAGGGTCAGCCCTCTGATCAGGAAGATGGTGAGGACCACGTAGGGCAAAGTCGAAGTGACATAGACAGCCTGGGAAGAGAGTGTAGAACACCTTTAAAATGACTGATATTGGCTTGAGAAGGTGATCTAATGTGCTCTATGTTTTGTGTTTTTTAATTTTATTTTTAGAGAGAGAGAGAGAGAGAGAGAGAGAGAAAAGGCACATGAGTCAAGATGTTACTGCACTATTACAATAATTATTACATGTTTCATATTTTAATAGGAGGTATAGGGCTAGGTATTGTACCTTGCCAGTGGTCTCGATACCACGCAGGCAGCAGATACACAACACAGCCCAGGCACACACCAGGCACAGCACCATCCACCACACCAACCCTCCAGATTCATCAATGTTTGTGGAGATGTTCAGTGTCTCTCTGTACCAGAAGTAGTCTATTGGGGAGCTGCGCGCACACTCTGGCACCAAACCTGCATGAGGCAAGACTCACTTTGATCATATTTGTTGAATATTCCCTAGAGAACTATGATGAACTTACAGCAGGTTAATTACAGCACTCTTTCTTGTTCATACCTGTTTGGTTGGCGTTGAGGGGACACTGGGTCCATGGCAGAGGGCTCTGGAATGAGTGGAAAAAGTACCACATCACCCAACCCATGATGGTGTTGTAGTAAATGCCGATTAGGAGGGAGACCAACATTGCGGCGATACCTTTTGGAAATATATTTTTATATTTTTCATATATTTATTTGCACAATCCTTTACTCGGTGTCTTTCTTCTGTAAGTTGTCAAACTTGTCTTGTAAAGTAATGGTCAGTCAGTCAGTCAATGTGTAATTGGTAAACAACCCTATTCTCGGACGTTGGTCTGGGTCAGGGTCTGGGTCTTGTTTTTCCCCATTTAAACTGGTCTTGGTCTTGTCATGATCTCGATACAGTGGGTCTTGATCTGGATCTCACAAGGGTCAGTCTTGGTCTGGATCTGGGTCTCAATAATAATAATAATAATAATAATAATAACAACTTAAATTTATATAGTGCCTTTCAGGGGATCCAAGGTCGCTCAAGAGGTTGGTTCTTGGTCTGGGTGTCAACGGGTATAGTCTTGGTGTGGTTCTGGATCTCAAGAGGTTATGTCTTAAGCCCAATTTATGCTTCTGCGTAAAATTTACGCGCGGCTACGCCGTAGCTTGCGCAAGGGCTCTCCCGGTTTATATTTCTGCGTTGGTCTTTACGGCTCCGCGTTGGTCGGTGTACTCATAGCGGCATAATAGCGATCAAAAAACGTGTTTTTGTTATGCTTGTTGTAAAGAAAATGTCTATAATGCATTGAAATGACAGTAAACTAAGATAATACGATGGTTATCATAATTTTTCAAATCTTTATTAATAAGTAATTACAGAAAAAGTAAATGACACTTCCGCATTTACGAGAGTCGGAATGTGACGCTACCAAGCGGACCAATCACAGTAGATAACTTTACATTAAATATGTCTATCATAAATATCATTTAAACCCAACGAACAGCCATGGGGCTCCCTGTAACTAATCATTTATTTCTAAATAAACAGGATTGTACATCTCGTAAATGTGAATCGCGCTCCTTATAGGAAGGCTGTGCCTGACGCTTCCATAGTATAGGGCGCTCCGTTGGAACGGTGTACTCAAAGCGGCATAATAGAGATTTTTGTTTTGTTATGCTTGTTGTAAATAAAAGTTCTATGATGCATTGAAATGACATTAAACTAAGATAATACGATGGTTATCATCATTTTTCAAATCTTTATTAATAAGTAATTACAGAAAAAGTAAATTACATTTCTGTCATGGCTTCCGCATTTTGGTCTACGAGAGAGTCGGAATCATATCGGAATCATGTGCTACCAAGCGGACCAATCACAGTGCTTACAGTTGCGTAGGCACTGCCGCGTAGTTACATTTTTGGAGAGGTGCGCGTCAACCTACGCCGTAGCCTACGGCGTAGGCTGCGGGCCTACGCAAGCCAACGCGTAGGCTACGCCGTCGATTTTACGCAGAAGTATAAATTGGGCTTTAGTCTGGGTCTCAAAAGGTTGGTTCTTGGTCTGGGTCTCAACGGGTCTAGTCTTGGTCTGGTTCTGGATCTCAAGAGGTTATGTCTTAGTCTGGGTCTCAAGAGGTTGGTTCTTGGTCTGGGTCTCAACGGGTCTAGTCTTGGGCTGGGTCTGGATCTCGAGGGTTTCGTTCTTGACTCCATCTTTGTATCAGGTATATCAATTATAGTATAGAAATGATAGACTCAAACAAAAATCTGCACACCCTGTAACTCCCCAGGGTTAGAGACCACTGGTTAAGGTGTTGCACTCACCAACACCCTGCAGGTATGGGCTAATGGATGTCCAACACCCCACACTCCCCCTCCTCAGCCGCTGACCAATGGCAAACTCCAGATACAGCAATGGAAGTCCCTCCAGGACCACAAGGATGAGGAACGGGATCATGAACGCTCCTGGGAACATGAGATAGAGAATGTGAGTGATACATAGCATAAAGAACTAACCCTGTGTACAGTATTATAATCAGTGGTGAGTTTTTAAACTAAACAGGGAAGACATTGAACTACACTACAGCTACCCTTGAGAGAAATATAGTTGGTCAAAACAAAGCTACAATGAAAAAGTAGTTCACATGGGTATCTGTCTATTTGTCTGTTTGGGTGTTGGTGTATTTGTTGTCTGGTACACCACTCGCACATCTGGATGGATCTTCATTGGCTTACCCTTACATGCACAGACAGACACACACACACACACACACACACACACACACACACACACACACACACACACACACGCACAGACACACACGCACGCACACACACACACACACACACACACACACACACACACACACACACACACACACACACACACACACTCTCTCTGTCTGTCTCTGTGTCTGTCCTGTGTGGTGTGGGTCTGTGATTGCCTGATTCCCAACAGCTGTGTCCTGTTCCTCAGGCGCTGATTGCACCTGGTGCTCCAAGTATAAAAGACCAGAGAACACTGGAGAACACAGAAATAAAGTGCTTTCTAACTCATTTTAACTGACATAAGTACTGACATACATACATTACTGACATAATCCCATTGTTCTTTTGTTAGCGGTGGCTAAAGTGACAGAAAGAGTGCACCAAGCTACTGCAAAATGCAGTTGAACTTATAGTAAACCAGCTCCTTACCTTCTTGTGATTTTATGCTTTTTTTTGTGTTGATTTTATGCTTTTTCTAAAAAATATAAAAAAAAGATCCCCTTTCCTAACACCAGGGGAGCCACCCCTCCTAAATTTCGTTGTTTGGTACCTGTACTGTAGCAATGACAAATAAAGTCCATTCATTCATTCATAGTTGAACTACATGTACTGATTCTAATTAGTAGGATCTAGGGGGGCCCATATTATTTCTCCATACATTATCTTGACAGCCTGACAGGGATATCATGTTTTAAGCAGTGTTATCGCATATAGACCCATTTCAATGTTTACAAGCATTGAGCAAGATGCACATATGTTGATAGAGAAATACCCCACTCTTATACAAGACATGGGCTGCAGTAAACTAAATGAACAAATATATCCTGACAGCAAACTGCACATGTACGTCAAAAAAAGTATTCCTTAAAAAGTATAAAGTTACTCAATAGGGTGAAGCATATTTAGTTGGTGTTATTTCATTTGTTCTGTAAAGGATTGTTATTTTGGCCTTTTCTGTTTTGTCTCCCAACTGCACTAAAGGTCATTGTTGTTGTGTTTAAGTGAGATACCAGCCCATGCCTACGATCATGTGTTTCTGCATGACATAGACTGACGATGGGTGCAGTTCTTCAATCTATGTGCACGTACGTCCATGCTTATCCATGTGTGACGTGAACTCGAAACGGGTCTACAGGTCTTCATAATTAGCTCCTCATCATGACAGACCACCTATGTCCCTATTTTGTTTGTTACATATGATGAGCATATTCCACTATCACAGGATTAAATGGTTAAAGGGAAAGTAATACTTCTCATCAGAGGCATAGACGTGTTTCATAAGCACATAGATATGCATCTCAATGGTCTCTTAATAGCCTCTTATCTGTTTTTTTAGTATTGGGAACTCCCTCCAAACAACAGTCTCCTTATCTGCCATATGCTGTACAGACAGGTGGGTGGGAAGAGTTCAGGTTGAAAGTCCATCTGTGGACTATATCGTTTCTGTGTGACAGAGGTGCATCGAATCAGCTCATAAAGCAGTCAGCTTAGAAGTGGGTGCAGCCATCCTTATCATTTGCTAAGGGGGTGGGGTCTCAGCTTGTTGTTCAAGCAGGTGGAGGTTATGACAGGAAACTAGTAAAAGGGCATGCCCACAAGTTCATACTGTTACCTATTTAGTAGGTGTTTTCAGTATGTAATATTGGAACATTTTGCAGTATGTGAAAATGGTGTATACTGAAAATGTCAGGTTGGCATACTAGATTCGCTGCACATTATTCAGGAAGTCCTTCCAATTTTAGTCCCACAATTCACTTGAGCAGGTAAGGGAGGTGGGCATGTAGCAAACATGTAACGATTTACCATGAATAACATTGTCTAGATGCAGATTTCTCACTATGATTGAGGTGTGGTATGTTGAAATGTGTCAACTGCGCCAATTTACAGTCATCAGCAGTCACAGTGAGGAAGGAAATAAAGTGCTTTCTAACTAATTTCAACTGACATAAGTACTGACATACATACATTACTGACATAATCCCATTGTTTTTTTGTTAGCGGTGGCTAAAGTTACCTGAAGTTAGTAGTGGCTTACAGCTATTATGGACAATAGACTACATCCAAGGTAAGGAACCATTTTACCATGTGTTGTTGTAAGCACTAAAATGATTCTCTGAGCGAGGTCTATGGTCAGATAGGTGCTCAAGTGGTCCTCTGTGGCTCAGTTCGTAGAGCATGGAGCAAACAGCACTTAGGTTGTGGGTTCGATTCCCTACCGGACCATATATACTGAAAAATGTAATGTAAGTTGCTTCATACTGTATGTATATGCTCAACAGTGATGTGTTTGAGTCTCAGAGTTATGGTTCTTATACACGTTCATGTGCAGTAGAGAACACCTGCAGTTCATCTGGGCAGGGCACTCTCTAGGAAGTATTATTATTAGTATGTATATGTGTCTAGTGAGGACACCCAGCATAGATTAGCTAGCAACATTCAAGGAAAGTGTGAGGTGCTGTTGTAATTCTTAGAAGTAGAATTCAGACAAAAAAACTGAATTGCACAGCTTCACTTATATGTGTAGTGTATTGCATTTGAGACAATCATGTATAGAAATAATGATTGACTTTTTGAGTAGGTATTGAGATATTTTTAAATGCTTTAAGTGGGCCACAGTCCATGTATGGGAACCTCTTTTCTAAAGGAATAAGAGTGTTATCCCACTCTATTGAAAATATCATCATAATGCCCTCCCTTCCTAGAGGCAACCACTGATCCAACATAATTGGATAGGCGAAAGAAAAGGCCCCACCACATAGCTTTCGAAGATCCAGTCATGTAAGAACTGTGAATACTGCAAGGGAGGAAAGAATATGGGATGCATATTGAGAGATTGGAACAGGTCCATGTAGTTGTGTTTGCTGCCCCCTTCTGCTTTGCTGCCCCCCTCTGGTTTTGCACAGACTAACATGAGAACTGCAGTCAATATAATATATAATATAATATTATTGCAGTGACATTTACATTTTTACATTACCTTTTACATTACTTTTACATCACTTGGTGCACTTATGCTATAAAAAAACACTTTACCGTGATCCAACAGGTGTGTGTTTATATTGTGTGTAATATATATATTAAAGTGTTAATAGTTAACCTAAATGACCATAAAGTGGTGATATTAAACTCATCATGACACTTTGGGGTTTTATGATGAGATATTACTGTGCACTTTCTCAATCCCCCCTCATGATAATGCACTTTACTAAAAGCATCCTTTGTAAGGTTACACAGGGATAACCTTGTATACCCAATTGAAGCCACACTTACCATTTTCACTAGCTGTATACACTGACACTCACCTAACACTTTGGGCCGTTAATACCAATCAATCATCGCTTGAATGCCACAGGCCACAGCCTATTTGAGTATTGTTGCTGACCATGTGCATCCCTTCATGGCCACAATGTACTCATCTTCTAATAGCTAATTCCAGCATGATAATGCACCATGTCACAAAGCAAAAGTCGTCTCAAACTGGTTTCATGAACATGACAATGAGTTCAGTTTTCTTCAGTGGGCTTCCCAGTCACCTGGGGCCTCGTTTATGAACTTTCCGTAGAACTGGCTTAATTAAAAAAGGTTGAGTACGTACTAGACAAGCAAGAACGTTTACGCACACTAAGATTCAGATTTATAAGACAGTGCGCACGTACGTCCCACGCATTTTCCCCTTTATAAATCACAATCAACTCAACATTTTGCGCACGTGAGCGAGCATCTTCTTGTCCCACACTTTTAACACCCATAGTTGCGTAAAAATGGTCAGTGAAACGTTTCTAATTAATATTAGAATCCATACTGACTGACTGCATGACAACAATGACAGCAGACGCCAACAGAAAATAAATGTCACCCGGTGAAATTCTACGCAACAGTTCAGCGCATCGAATACAACGAATTGATAACAATTATGTAACCAACCAGATGCAAATAGTGCATAGTGCAAAAGCCATATGGACAGTGCATGGTGTACGGTATTACAGTGAGTATAGGCTACGTAAATAAATATAAAGTTAGTATGCGTACAGTGAATATTAATGTAAAAAGGCAATATGTGTGCATGAATATCAATATGATATGTAGGCTACAGTGTGATATGTACAGGACAAGGTGTACATATGTACAGTTAAGGTATGTGGAGTGTGCACGTATATTTTTTGTGTGCGCTCCAGGGAACTCTTCATATAATACGTGAGAGGATCAAGGACCCCAATACGTGAGAGAATCAAGGACCCCAATTGAAATAAGCCAGTGGCTTTCTTGGGGTTTTATCCTGTTAGTTGACCTTGTATGTAATATGTACTTTCATGTACCTACTTCTGCAAATCTTCTAATAAAGTTTTCAATCAAAATCAAAAGGTAATATTTCGATTTATTTTACACAATGGGATACATTTCAAAGGGTTTCGCGTTTCACCCTTCTACCATCGGAGTCGCAGTTGCTCATTTCTCCAGTTTCTGCGCGTACGCATGGATCCGAGTGTGCGTGGTGGACCGCATATTTTCATGTTTAAAAAAAAAAAAAAAAAAAAAGTTTGTGTCAAAGTTGCGTACGCATTCCTTTTTTGCATGCACAACGTTTATAAATGAGGCCACAGATCTGAATCTAATAGAACACCTTTGGGATGTGGTAGAACAGGAGATTCACTGCAAGTGCACCTGCACTGCGTGTTGCAATCATGTCATCATGGACCAGAATCTTAAAGGAATGAGCAAAGTATGAGTACTATGAGTATAGTATTCCTAATAAGTGTTTGGTGAGTGTATGAGATAAGTATAAGATTAAACAAGAAAGGTCAAACATCTGAAAATACTTCCATTATAATTATATGAGATAACTGATGATAATATTATGCACCTAAAGATTATTTGTCATGCACAAAATGTGGCACTTTGAAATGCGTTATACTGTAGCCCTACTACCTATCCCTAAGGATGGAAACATTTTGCATTAAGGTCCCCTTTGTAAAGGGTTTATAAATGGACTTTCAAGAATTTAGTTAAAGTGCACTCTTTAAAAGCCATCCATCATAACAAACAGCTTTCAGCCAATCAAAACAGATTATTCACCCACATAGCAGGGCTCCAATTCTTCCTACCTCCTCCATGGGTTTGGCACAGGTAAGGGAAGCGCCAGACGTTGCCCAGTCCCACACTGAAGCCCACACAGGTCAGCATGTACTGGGTTTTGTTGTCCCACTTGGGCCTGTCCCCAGCCTCCTGACCTTCCATCTTCTCCAGCTCCTGATGAGATAGAATCCGGTCATCCAGACCTGGGTTGGGAAACTTCAAACGTCTCATGGCTGGTCTGGCAGATTAGTCTTCACTCCTAGGTATGGAAGCTATGGTACAAGTGTCTTCACTCTTCACTGTCCTCCCTTCTGCACATAATATACATATATATATAGTTATCTTTTCCCACCACACCCATAAGGTATCTCTAGGAATCTGTCTATCTATAGATCCGCTTTCAGTTGGAATCAACACAAACTAACCTGACAATGATTGAAAGCATATCAAGCATGACTGTGTGTGTGAGAGGGGAAAGAGAGAACATATAAAGTGAGAGAGAGAGAGAGAGAGAGGGGGGGGGGGGAGAGTATGGATTTGTCATCCTTGATCATTCAGTTGTGGTAAATGACTGCCCATTCAAATGAAGCTTTCAAATTCATGATGAGTGGTTAACACAAACTTTTAAGTTGTCTTTGAATATGAGAACAAAACAACAGAAAACAATATCTAACTGTAACAGTTCTAACAGTTCTAACTTGTATTTAGTTCCATATTGTTCTCCATGTGCTTTTCACTCACCTCAAACATCCCTCCATTTTTCAATGTTTCCAAAGTACAAACAATTTGGCTTTAAACATTTTTTATTTACATTTGAGTACTGTGAACAAGCAACTTATTGACAAAAGTGCAATTAGATAACTCACTGGAATTTGATTGCTACTGCAAATACAATAAAGACACCAGACACCATTTTGACCATTATATATTATGTCAATTATAGGAACAAAGAAAGAGCTCCTCTTTATTATGCCATAATGTTGTATATGGACATTGGACATTCCATACTCACTTCAGAGTGCTACAGAATTGCTAAGTATGTTTATCAGTTGGTTTGTCAGCTCTACAATCAATAAACACTGACAAGACTAGACTGACAAGACTAGAAGGTCATTTACTATCATTATGCATCATACACTTCATCTCAGGCTGTCTCACCCTATTCACCCCAAGATAATAGCAGGTAACAAGATGCCAGTTGGATCCCTGTTGTTTGATGTCATTAGGATTCTCTGACCTCTCATGATCTGATGAGACAATGATTCAACGTCCTTTTTATTGCCCCAACAGCTCATACAACAAAACCAAAAGCATGAGTTATTTGCCATTTTTTTGTTTCTTTTATTAACATTGATAACACACAAGGACATTTTGTGCAGCAGTTAGATGTTTGACGACTTCTGTAATGGGACTAAACCAAATGCTCCTCCTACCTGCTTCTGCAACTGTAGCTAATGTATGAACTGTTGGGGGCAATAAAAAGAAAGTTGAGTAAACCAATGCCAGTGCATTTATGAAGCATTAATAACTGGCACCTGATTGTGAGCTCCATATTTGGCAAGCACCAAGTGACTATCAAACATCTAAACTAAATAATAAACTGAATAATTGAATAATAAACTGATTATAAATGATTTATGTTTAGTGAATTAGAAGACATTTAGCAACCCTTTACAAAGGGGACCTTAATGTAAAGTGTTACCAAAATGATGATGAGTTAAAGTACCAACACAAAATTCCCATGGAGATTTCTAGTTGAATCTTGAATTGATTTAAAACTGTTGCACTGTTTAAAAGAAGCAAGATTGTCGCCCATCATAACAAACAGCTTCCAGCCATTGAAAACAGATATACCCCCCATATATATATCTTTTTTGACATAATTTGTTTCACCATTTAGAAATGATAACACTTTTATACTGTGATAACACTTTTCTGTTATTTCAGGGCACCAAAAGTAATGGGACCGATTCATATAATGTCCAAATTAAGCAGCCATGTTTAGAAGTCGGTTAACAATCCTTTGCATGCAATAACTAGATGCTTCATATCTTCTCTAGTGATGCTCTGCCAGGCATGTACTGGAGCCATCTTCAGTTGTTTGTTTTGAGGTCTTTTTGCCTAAAATCTTATCAGGAAATGAAATTGATGTTCAATTTGAAGTGTTGTCATTTCTAAATGGTGAAACCAATACGTACACAAAGTCCATCAAATAAAGGCTGATAATGTTTACATAGTAATTGTTTTCAAATCCAAAAGTTTGGAGTATGGAGTCAAAAGAAGACTGTCCCATTCACTGTCCCTTGACCTCACAGTGAGTGAGTGCACGCTGTGATATTAACATCGTGGAAAAGGATCGTAATAATAATAATAATAATGGATTTTATTTATAAAGCACTTTACATTTCAAGAATCTCAAAGTGCTACAGTCAATAAAAGAAACAAAAACAGCACAACACAATAAAGATCACTAAAAACATCAAAAGCAGAGAGGTTAAAAAGACACTGTGGCATAAAACTAAAGAAAAAAATAAATACAAATCTGGCTACTGGAACGCTTTGTTAAAAAGATGAGTCTTAAGTCCGCTCTTAAAAGAGTCGGCCGACTGTGGTGCTCTCAGGTGGGCAGGGACTGAGGGCGTTCCACAGTTCGGGGGCGATGGAGCAGAAGGCCCGGTAAGATCGTAAGATAACATGTGCATGCAAAGTAAGATACTTGACCTGGAATAAAAGGAGGTAAAGATAAGTAAGTAACCATAAAATAAATGTAATGGTGTAATGGTTTGGCGTATGGTGTAGACCCAAGTGTGATTCAGGACAAAGAGCAGATGGTAGGCAGCGATTGGCAACAAATTTGTCTTTACTGAGAAAAGAACACAGAGATAAACAACTAGACTTGAACATGAGAAAACAAAAGAGGAGAAAATCTAGTCTCCAAAAACAGGCTAACAAAAGGATACGAAGCAGTCTATAAGCTAAAAAAACAAAACAGGGAGAGTACCTCTCAATACCTGTGCAAAAACAATAAAGAAAATCAACAGGGAGAACAATTCTCAAAGACCTGTGTTAAGTGTAGAAACAAATAGAGCTAAAGCACACACTTACTTTGGTATAAAGATATTAACAGGGAGTGCAAGGAAGTGGGGACATAAATACACCGGTGAAACGAACATGAACAGGTGCAACACATCAGTCTGTGTGGATGGGAACAGGGAGTGAAGCAGTGTCAATGGGCCGCCAGAGGGAGGCACCGTGGAGCCGCACAGGAAAGTGTGACACTCTAATGTAAAATAATGTAATGAGGTGGAGTGGCGTGGATGTGCAGTCGTGGTTTACAATAATGCAAAATGTAGGTACTTTACTAGATAACTTAGTTAGCACAGGTACATACAACGTAGGAGGTTCAAGACTGAACACAGAATAACAAAAGGGGCAGGGTTATATGTTGGTCCCTGTGGGAGTCTAGCAGGCGGTGGACGGTGTAGGTGGGCTGTCTCCTTGATGATGCAGGGGGGTGGTGATGGTCACGTCACGGTGGACGTTGAAAACATGATGGATCACGAGTTCTGCGGTCTCTCGGGCTAGGGATGTCTTTGAGCTACGGTCAACTATAACCAATATGACGGTGTTACCTTGTGAGGGTGACCACTGGCTGCATAAACACTATTTTCATTACCACAAGCATTTGGGTCACCAATTACAGTAGCTCAATTGCTCAGAGTGTATCAGCAATTCATATGTTGTTTCCTTACAGATATTGTATGGTGGATGACTTCAGTTGGATCCTCGGACCTATGATCTTCTTCTTGCTGTAGTGAACCACAACCATCACTGGACACTGGTAGTAAGGCGGTGTGATAAAAATGTGAGAATGTGAGAAAAAATGAATGACAGTTGTCCCTGAGTTGTATAATGGAAGTAATCACCATCTCTATGTATTTGGTTTAAAAGGTAAATGTATCCTAAAGAGAAGAAGGCATTGTTCCTAGTGTTGAAAAAAAGACAGCCCTGGAAAAGGATGCAACCAGGCACGTTCTAGAAGTCAAGATTACATTTTAATTGACAAATTCCTTGGCTTTAGTTTTTAGCTGCATCTAGTCAGAGGTCAGAGGTCAGCTCATCCACCTGACTAGCCACAGAATTTTGGGACAGGCTGATATTCGCAAATGCTTTTTTTTTTTCATCATTTCTTATGTTTAATGTTTGTTATTGAAGGACAAGATGGACAACATACAATAAAACATTATTTTCCTTCCATTTTTTTTTTTTTTTTTCAACAAAAACCTTCCACTGTAGTAGAATGAGGTGTTTGGCTAACAGTATGCAGAGGGAAATTGCCTGCCCCTCATATGTATTGATTAAATGGTTAACCACCACTGATCCAAAGATAGCAACCAATGGATCTGGTGCAATAGTTTTATTAAAAGCCTTTGTTATATTATAGTCAAATATAATAATCCAAAAGGAGTTTAACTTTGGGCAGGACCAGAACTGATGGGTAAGAGTTCCAGTTGTTTGTTTACATTTATCACATAAAGGAGAGGTGTTGGGGTATATGGTGTGAAGCCTGGATTTTGAATAATGGAGTCTGTGGACTACCTTGAATTGTATTAAGGTATGTCTGGCATTTATAGAACTGCAGTGTATCCTATCGAGTGTCGCCTCCCATACTTCTTCAGAGATTTCAGTGTTGTGTTCTTCTTGCCAATCTTAAAATCTTACATTTTACAATTTGTCACTGGACACCACTACCCTGTCACTGGACACCACTACCCTGTCACTGGACACCACTACCCTGTCACTGGACACCACTACCCGGGCCTATAAGATGTCAGAGAAAAGAGAGACTGAACCCTTAATGCCAGGTTCATGGCGAAGGATGCTGTTGAGTGTGTTGTGCTTGGGCATACATTTGTATTGTGTATGGGTCCTAATAAAATCCCTAATCTGGAGGTATCTATAGAAATTAGCTGATGGTAGACCATATATCTGTTGTAATTGCTGGAAAGACCCTAGAAGTCCTTTATTGTGACAGTATCTTTGCCTGTCCAACTAGAAAAGACTGGGTCAGGCAGGAAGAAAGGCATGATTGGCATAATATTCATAATATGGCATAATATGTGGCATATTGGGCTGTCTATGTAGACCTTGAGGTTGAGGAAAGATTTAATTTGTTTGCATATTTTTAAAGAGTTTAGTATAATTGGATTATTGATATAGGTTGGTATCTTTGTTTTAACTGGATTATTAAGTAGTGCTGGGAGGGAAGTGCGCCCACATGTGGCGTTGAAGATCTGTCCTCATGATTGTGGTCAGTCGGCAGACAACTGCGCCAAAAGGTTACTGCATTCAAATTGGCTGCCCAGTAGTACAATTTAAATTCTGCTAGACCAAAGCCACCTTCTTCTTTATACTTTCATAGATGTTTTATGATATTCTGGTCATTTTTTAATTCCATATAAGAAGATATGATAGAATTCAACTTCTTAAAATAGAAAAGGGGAATAAACATAGGGGTGCATTGAAAAACATACAAACATCTAGGGAGGGCGACCATCTTTATAGCGTTGATACGACCGACCATAGAAATGGGCAATGTATTCCAAAAGTCAATATTCTGTTTCAGCTGTTGCATCTTTATTTACCAGATTTATCACTGGTGACATATGATACGCACCACTGCAGCTTATATGAGAAAGAGGGTTGGTCTTCACTGGCAGATAGGCGGAATAAACATTGGCATCTATTTATCTTTAAGGTCATTAGCAGAAAGTTACCTCCTTATCTTAAATTATTACTTGATTGGAACTATGGACCCTATTTGACACGCTCAAATGTCTGGCTTTCACTAGAGGTTCCCCGCATACAGACCAAACTTGGAAAGTCAGCCTTTCGTTATAATGGCCCTGCTGCTTGGAATGATCTTCAGCTCATGCTGATTAATGCACCTTTGTCCTTTGGGAGTTTTAGAAATGTAATTGCTGCCAGTTTTTCCCCTTTATCCTGTACTTTATATATGTCTTTAAATGTTATTATGTCTTATGTTTACTGTGTAAACTGATTCTTTGATTTATCAATGTTTATTGTTAACTGCTGAATAACTTCAACATTGGAAATGAGGGTGACGTCAATTGTCCTTTCGAGAATAAATAAAGGTTTGAAATGAAATGAAATGAAATTGTGTGCCCTGTTGTTGTTGTTGTTGTTGTTGGTGGTGGTGGTGGTGTGACTGTGTGTGTGTGTGTGTGTGTGTGTATATTTTTAATCAAACCTCTGTAAACTGCATACCAGCAATAAATGCCAACTTTTCCACAATCTCCTCTGGAAATTCCCTTTCTGAAGGGTGTATCACCCATACTGTATTGTATTGACTTGCAACATTGTGGCCCCCAGCAGAAATCCATGCTTCTTTTGGGCTTCTGTTTGATTGAAGTCTACTGGATGGTTTTGAAGGGAATTGGAGGATGTGTTATAGGGGAATGCAGAGTAACACACATTATTTTCGGCTTCAGTGCAATAGCTTCTGCAGCAAGCTTGTTTTGGAAATCCTTTCTACATTGTCTACTCCTTTCTGCTTATGGTTCTCTTTTTGTGATCTGTGTACACACACACACACACACACACACACACACACACACACACACACACACACACACACACACACACACACACACACACACACACACACACACACACACACACACACACACACACACACACACACTCACTGCATTTTATTCTAGTGCAGGAAGGAAAATATGTGTTTCACGTCTGGTTTTTAATTATAGGTTTTATAATTATATTTGGTTTATAATTATATTTAATTATTATTATTTTAATTATGATTTATTGTAAAATGTCCAGAGCAGTTTAACCTCTGTTTGTCACCCAAAAGGGGTTTGAAGAGGGTTTTGTAATGATTCTGCTGCCAGTGGCTGCCCCCTGTAGGTGACTGAAGTGATTACACACGTCATTGTTGCAACTGAAATGACTTGAACCAAAGAGAGTAGTTAGAACACTTTGACATGTTGTGTACATAATTATGGCATTACTTTGATCTCTGCAACATGTGTTATGGTGTTGTAGTACGCACATGTCAATGTACACCTCTGTAAAACGCTCTGTCGAATAATAGCTTATAGCGATGATTACAGTCTGATTAATCACATTTTATCATGAGGCGTCTCCGTGATTAGCGGTGAACCAAAATATATGATGACCAGTTTTTATATTACAAAACTCAGTCAATGCATGAGTGACGACAGCGAAATTGTGTGCATGGTTTGTTGTGCAAATGTTCGTATCACACGGACGGAGCTTTTTACTTAGGCTACTTACTTCTTGACAGTGGGACTATTCTTTCCAAGTGTGAAATGTGATACAGACACAAATGATCTTCAAAAAGCGAAATAATGCGAGTACGTAACCGTAGACTTGGCTGAGGTTGTGGTGAAGTTGGTACCAACCTAACCTCCCTCTGTGGACATAGCCTTGTGGTGGCATAAAGGTTCGTGCCATCATGGTGCCAACACAACAGTGTCACCGCATCCTAACTGAATTGAAATAATATCTCAAGTTGAAAGCAAATTCAATTCGATTCTGTGAAATACAATTCAGATCTGTGAAATACAATTCAATTTGTGCTCATATTCAATTCAATCTGTGAAATGATTAGATGCCTAGCCTACACAACATAGCTAATCTAGCGTTTATTTATAACTTTACGGGCTATAGCGTTTATTTATTAGGCTACTTTACGGGCTCCACATATTTAATTTGATCCGCAAAAGATAGTTCTAACTTGAAAGTGTTACATTGAAATGATTGGATACCTACACAACATAATGCTTTTATTTATAACTTTGAAAAGAGCAAGCCTAAATAATATTCGTGCATTGCGTTTTTTTTGGGGGGGGGGGATAACGGTACACATTTGTGAGCTGCATTCTACATATTTACCATAATAACGGCATTATCTAATCTCCATAGAGGTCGCCGTTCGCTTTGAAATAATCAGACGCAGTCGGTCGTTCATAGTTGCGCGCGGCCAAGGCGAGAGGGGGAGATAGGGGGATGGAGGGGGAGATAGGGGGATGGAGGGGGAGATAGGGGGATGGATTTGCTCTGACTCAGACAGCAGATCGGCTGTCCCAAGCTGAGCTGATCCTCTCTCTCTCGCTCTCTCTCTCCCAGCACCTTGCCTGCCTCCTGTGTGTCATTGGTCACCGGCCTCGCCAAGAGCCAGCGACGCAGGAGCACGACAGTCGCAGCTGAATAACGGAGAAATCGAAATCTCCATTGACATCGTCTAGCTACAAACAAGTCAAAACGATTTATTGTGCCGTCCCAAAATTACTTAATGAGAAGTAGTTTAGCCACGGAGGAGGAGAGGAGGTTATAGGAGAACAGTGGTGCTGAGCGGCTGCGCGGACTTGGCAACCTGCTGGTTTTGTTGTCGTTACGGGGCAAGGAGGGGAGCGCCAAGCAACGGGACTAATTATTAAACCGGGTCCCCCCCCGCATCGGAGCCACTTGCATGGATACATCATGGCTACGTTTGTTTGCAGGGTTCAGTTTTTAGATGACACCGATCCTTTTAACAGCACCAATTTCCCAGAGCCGACGAGACCTCCGCATTACACCTTCAGAGAGGATATTCCTCTTATCAATCAGATAGCAGGAGTCCACAGGCTTCTCAAAGCTCCACACAAGGTATGCATTGATCACGTCTGTTACCTATATCATACAAAACGCCTAGGTACAACAGCAGCGAGACACTCTTTTGTCGTAGACTAAGAAACTTCTTACTTGCTTAAATTGTTGATTATCGTGTCGGCTATACATTCAATTGAGGAGTGTAAACCTGATCATCAGATTAGATTACTTCAGGCCTATTGTTTTCTTTTCAATTTACAGATAAACCTATATCTGTCAGTCACAAACCTGCTATTTTAAGACCAAATGCGCACGCAACTGATTGGTTTGCAGTCAGGCCATGATATATAGGCAGGTCTAAAAGTGCCCAACATTCACAAAGCTGCTAGAGATATAGTAGGCCTACACAATCTGTTTGTTTCATTTCTTCTCTTTTAAATGTAGGCGTCTTAAATCAACAAAGTTCATATTTAGCAGCAGAAGTGGTCTTGCTGATCAGAGCGACAGGTGGGCGAGAGGCCTCCGCTCATCCCAATAATATCCGGAGCGGACGCGCGTCTCATTCATTTAGAAGTCATGGGAGAATGATGTGTGGCATTTGGTGCCTCAAACGCTCATACAAGTGAGAAGTGTGTCTGAGAATTATGGAAGAGTTTTTGTAGTAACGTTTTTTTTTCTACCTGGCTTTCTAACTCCTTCCACTTTAAGCAGCATTGCCAACACTGTTGCCCTCAACAGGGATACAGCGGATAGCCTACACAGGCACGACTAATGTCAAACCCAGCAGTGTGGTTTTCCAGACCAGTACTCATTTCACAGTCCATTTTAAAAAGCCACCAAATAACTGTCCCTCAATGTAGATAGGATTATGATTACAAGGTACACTTGGACATGTGAAGACTGTTTTTGTTTGTAATTTATTTCACATCATGAGGCTGAGCTTGACAGTACGGTTCTCTCTCTCTCTCTCTCTCTCTCTCTCTCTCTCTCTCTCTCTCTCTCTCTCTCTCTGTCTCTCCCTCCTTGTCTCTCCCTCCCTGTGTTTTTTCTTCTCTTACTATGCTATTATGGAGTGATGGCCGGGTGCTCTGATTGGCTGGGGCCCTCAGATCTGTAAAATGTAAAATATAGTTCACTTGTTTCAGAATGCCTGTGGGTGCGGCCTGAATCCCTGTGACACTTTGTTCTCCAGACTTTGGGTTTTGGTTTACGTGGATCCTTGACCTCCTCCTTCTCTTCACCCTCCTCTTGCTCTTCCTCTTCCGCTCAGGCAACACACCTCAAGCTTACACAATAATACCTCAACCACTACAGTAATTGTACTCAAATGTGTGTGTGTGTGTGTGTGTGTGTGTGTGTGTGTGTGCGTGCGTGCGTGCGTGCGTGTGTATGTATGTGTGTGTGTGTGTGTGTGTGTAGATGGTAGGTTTGAAACACCGTCAAGGACAGCATTGTGTGCAACACTAAAACAGCATAATCCCAATCTGACAGAGCAGGGAAGCCTAGAGAGATACGCTTAAGGCCTGACACTTGGCCTGAGACAAATGTCTCTATCCTCAGGGTAGTCGTCTTTACCCAGGTGACTAGACCAGACACCCACCCCCCGATCACACTTTCTAATCACCAGACACCCAAAGACTAGACTTGTACAGTACATCCTAATGATAGACTGAGAAGGGGAATCTCACCCTAGGTCACTCAATGTCCTTGAGATTTGTGGATCAAATGTCATCATTTTTTCCTCACCTCACTATCAATACTAGCAAACTATTGCAATCTTGAATAGATTATTGAGTAAAGTATTACCAGAGGCCTTCAACAAAACCAAGACCAAGCAGTCTTTTACATATTTCATTAGCAAAGTGTCTCAGATAAAACACTATCTGGGCCTTTTATAAGCAACACAAAACACACCCTCTCAGCTCTTCAAAGACCCCGTTTCCTCTGTGGTTCCTATTTACCTCTGGAAAAACGTTTTTAAAACCTAAACACCCGTTATGTTATGTAACGGTGTCGTTAACGATCGACCCACCGTGAGCGCCGGCAGGCTCTGTGTTGTTTTAACGTGGAAGTAATTACTCTCTCTCTCACTCTTTTATACCAGGAGAGCTTGATTAAACAAGTGTAAAGTATACCAGCCACTAAGTGTTCCCCTCACCCTGACCAGAGCCCTCGCTGTGGGGAGAGTCTAGAGCTACGGCTCTCTGGTGTGTCAGAGGATGATGTGTTATGTTTCATTTTACTCCTATTTCTCATACAAAGTGGCCGAGGAAAGAGCAACACTTTGTAGGCTGTGCTGTTATAATATCCCATTTCATGTACAAAGTGATGCAGGGCTCGGCTCTTGCTGTTGCTGCAGTATCATTATGACTTGTGTATTGCTGTATTGCTGCCTGTGGATGTTGATCATATACTGGAGAGAGTAAAGTCATGGACAAAAATATTGGCACCCCAGCACTTCTGTCAGATAATGCACCACTTCTCCCCGAAAATTCTTGCAATTACAAATGATTTGGTATTCACATGTTTATTTCTTTTGTTAGCATCGGAACAACACAAAAAAGCAGAGAAAAAAAAGCCAAATCTGATATCATTCCACACAGAACTCTTTAAAAATCGTAAGAAATAATTGCATATTTTAAGCATGTAATGCTCCTTTAATTTGTATTTAAACTCACCTGTGGCAAGTTACAGGTGCTGACAATATAGAAATCACACCGGCAACCATTTCAAATGAAGAAAAGTTGACTCAACATGTGTGTTGTGTGTCTGTGTGTACCACACAGGATCTGAGAACCAAAATTGTGGAAAAGCATGGACAATCTCAAGGCTACGAGTCCAGATCTTAATGTTCCTGTGTTCACTGTGCGCAATGTCATCAAGAAGTTTACAGCCCATGGCAAAGATTGCAACGAAGGATTGTTCGAACGGTGGATAAAAAACCTAGATCAACTTATCAGCTCGCACTATCCGTCACCATCTGAATGAAATGGGACACTATGCTAGGAGACCCAGGAGGACCCCACTGCTGACAGAGACATAAAAAAGCCAGACTGGCGTTTGCCAAAACTTACCTGGGGAAGCCAAAATCATTCTGGGAGAACATCCTGTGGAGAGATGAGACCAAAATAGAGCTTTTTGGTAAAGCACATCATTGTACTGTTTACAGAAAACGAAATGAGGCCTTCAAAGAAAAGAACACGGTCCCTACACTCAAACATGGTGAAGGTTGACAGATGTTTTGGGGTTGCTCTGCTGCTTCTGGCACTCGATGCCTTGACTGTGTGCATTGCATCATGAAATCTGAAGAATACCAAAGATTTTTTGGGGCGCAATGTAGGGCTCAGTGTCTGTATCAGTAGCTGGGTCTCCGTCAGAGATCATTGGTCTTCCAGCAGGACAATGAACCAAAGCATACTTCAAAAAGCACCCAGAAATGGTTTAAGACAAAGCGCCGGAGAGTTCTGAAGTGGCCAGCAATGAGTCCAGATCTAAAACCCCTAGAACACCTGTGGAGTGACCTCAAAACAGCAGTTGAGAGAAGGAACCCTTCAAATGAGAGAGACATGGAACAGTTGGCAAAAGAAAAGAGGTGTAAGAAACTCATTCATGGCTACAGGAAGCGATTGATTTCAGTTATTTTTTCCAAAGGGTGTGCTAGCAAATATTAAGTTAAGTTAATTTTGTCCAGTCCATTTCCCGAGTTAACTGTGGAATTATCAGATTTGGCTTTTTGGTCCTACTATTTTGTCCGTAGGTTGGTGCAGGGGGTGGAAAGCAGACCCATGTCTGAAGACCGCAGGTTCCGGGATGGGGTATGTTGGCAGAGAATGTCAGTTAGGTACTAGGGGATGCAGGCGTGGAGGGATTTGTAGGTGAGAAGGAGGATTTTGTACGTGATGCAGGACTTGACCGGAAGCCAGTGGAGGTGAATGAGGGTGGGGGAGATGTGCTGCCAGGACTTGGTGTGGGTGACAACCCTGGCAGCTGAGTTCTGCACATACTGGAGCCTGTCCAGGGCTTTGCTGGGAACCCCGAACAGGACTCCATTGCAATAGTCCAGGTGGGAGGTGAGGTGAGGCGTGGACGAGGGTTTCGGCCACGGAGTCAAAGAGGGATGGTCGGAGTCTGGCAATGTTTTTGAGGTGGAAGAAGGCAGATTTGGTGACAGATTTGATGTGTGATTGGAAGGAGAGGGTGGAGTCAAGGATGACGCCCAAGTTGCAGACTTCGGGAGATGGGGAGATGGAGTAGCCATCAATCTCAAGGATGAAGTCGCCAACCTTCCGGAGCAGCGCCTTGGGTGCCACAACCATGAGCTCTGTTTTCTTACTGTTGAGTATGAGAAAGTTTAATGTCATCCAGGTTTTTAGATTTGGGTATCATCAGTGTAGCAGTGGAAGTTGAGGCCGTGACGACGGAGGATCTGGCTGAGGGGAAGCATGTAGATGATGAAGAGGAGCCAAGCACAGAGCCTTGAGGCACGCCTTGATTGACTGGGGCTGGGGGAAACTCGAGCCATTGACAAACTGTGTCAACAAAGTGGTGCATTATCTGACAGAAGTGCAGGGGTGCCAATATTTTTGGACATGACTGTAAATCTGAGGGCAATATACAAAGTGAGTGTCTTGAAATCAGTGCAGACTCTATACAGTGAGGCAAAGTTGATGCAATTCAGTAGCTATGCATTTGGGATTTAGAGGAAGAATGGTTAGTGTAATACAGATATGCTGTAAAGGGCTCTGCACACAGCGTGCGATTTCTGTTGCACGTCAACGTTCCATTTTGAAGTTTGAATGGAAGTCTATGAGAACATCGCATTTACCCACACACGGCCCCGATTTTAATCGCACGGCGAACATTCGATTCCATTCATTTTGAATGGGACAAAGCACACGGCGTGCGAGTTTTGTCGCACTGCTTTGTCCCATTCAAAATGAATGGAATCGAATGTTCGCCGTGCGATTAAAATCGGGGCCGTGTGCGGGTAAATGCGATGCTCTCATAGACTTCCATTCAAACTTCAAAATGGAACGTTGACGTGCAACAGAAATCGCACGCTGTGTGCAGAGCCCTTTAAGTCTCAGTCCACAGCTTCAACAGGTCAGTAACGTTCCTTCCGTTTCCATTGAGAGACTCCTGCATTTTATTGAGACAAACTTGCTTTGAGGTTTTTAGTCGAATTTCAACGAGCTCCATGTTGAAACCAACAATGCCATGACAGTTCTGTATGTACGTGTATACCCATTTGAATGTTACTGTCAGGATTGTTTGTTGCCAACGTGGAGAAGAGTTTTCAGGACCCTGCATGACTCTGGCCCTGCCTCGGCCCTCTTCCACCCTACCTCTATGGCTATGCTGGGTCAGAGCAGGGTAAATATAGACAGGCTATATTTAGGCGGTGAGCCCATCCGTCCATCTGTCTGTCTCTGAGAGAGACAGAGACAGAGAGAGAGTGACGGGAGGGTCTTGTGATCGGAGGTTTCTCCTGGTCAGGGTGTCGTCATTCAGCTGGACTGGACTGGAAAGTAGGGCAGCAGAGAGGGGGGGTCAGGTTAGGTTCGGGTTAGGAAGTGTGTAGGGGTGCTAACATGTGACTGGGCTCTCATTGATATAATATAATTATATAATATTATAATATATTGTCACAATTCCGTTATATGACATAACTCATTTGGGAACAGTGGGAATAGTGAAATGTGGAATCAAGGATATTGAAAGCTAGGGTTTTGCAATTACACTATGTGCAATGTTCAGGGACCTGGACAATAAGGGCATGTGCAATATTGAGTATGGGAGGGCTTACAATTATGTTACGTGGATGTTCCACAATTATGTGCAGTGTTCACACAGAATCCAAGATCAAAGCAATAAGCTGGTTATCACACACACAATGCCCTTTAAAAAGTAGTAACAGTGCTGAGGTTATTCACTTAACTGTGCTGTAATGCTGAAAACAGCACCCTGCCATAGCCTGATCCCCCTGTTCTTAGGCTGTAGGCACTCGTGTGTACCCACCTCGTAAAATACGCTTTATATTACAGCTGTAAATTGGCTTCAAAAAGAGGTGTAAAGCAGCCAGTAAGAAAGGGGTAGTAGACCGATGTCATTCCTGCGGTGGTTTATATACATCACACCCAGTGCTGGGAACAAACTCTTGTGTTTACCCAGAAGCCACCTCCCCCAACCTCTGCCATTCTAATCCCCCAGCATCGTCTCCTCAGCTAGCTGTTGGCGTTTGAGACACTGAGCTTCCTCCATATTTGGGAAATGTATAGACCCTTGCAATCCGAGTAGATTTGTTCAATCTCATGGAGACAGGTACTGCAGTGGTTGAGGTATGATGGCAAAACAGTATTAGTAATAAACATTTTGGTCAACAAAATACAAAGTACCTATTGAGGGCCATAAAGATCAATAGTTTAAGAAACATTGGGATGAATATTATGAATGATCATTTGATGTCCATCTCTCTCTCTCTCTCTCTCTCTCTCTCTCTCTCTCTCTCTCTCTCTCTCTCTCTCTCTCTCTCTCTCTCTCTCTCTCTCTCTACCCTAGCTTGATGACTGTGCCCTGCAGCTCTCTCACAATGGGACCTACCTGGACCTGGAGTCGTCTCTGGCGGAACAGAGGGATGAGTTAGAGGGCTTTCAGCAGGAGGACACAGGGTATGGCCATGTCTCTCCGATCTCCTCCCGCCCTCCCATCTCTCCATTTCTCTTCCTTCTCTCTTTTTGTCTATTTTCCTCTCTCACATTCTCTCTGTTAGTGCCTGCTCCCCACCTCTCCCTCATTGTCTCTCTTTTTCCTTCTGATAATCCTCCTCTTGTCTCATTCCTCCTGTCAGTTGTGCATCTTTATATGAAGCTCATCTCTTGTTCTATCTCGCTTTAGTTCTGCATCTTTCTCTTTGAGTGCAGTTGAGTGTTTTTATGGACTACAAAAGTCGAACATTCTGTCAACAACAGGTGAAAAAGTGTTTCTACAGCTGAGACACAGAGATGAGATCTACTCCCCTTCTCTCTCACACACACACATTTTCTGATTTTCGGCGTTCTAAAAAAATCGGTGGAATCACAGTCTGCTGGATATGGATTTCTTGGAAGGACGAGTTCACGGAAAGTATGAACCTCTTGGAAAGAGGGAATGAAACGTCCTCCCTTCCATGGCAGCATGGAGAGGAATGCTAGTCCTCCTCTTTCACTCTTTCTTTCTTTCTTTCTTTCTTTCCTTCTTCTTTTCCCCATGATGAGATTTATTATCACATTCTGCAAAGTGATCAACGTGCAAGCCAGAAAATAATGTTGTTTTCTAGTTATCCTTAATGTCTGTACTGACATTCCTGTCTTTGAATAAAGAGCTTATTACCGCAACATATCTTTGCAGACAATATTGCTTACTTGATAGGGAGGGTTGTGAAATGGATGAATCTCATAGATCTGGCCAGTATACTGTATGTAACCGTGTGTGTGTGTGTTTATGTGTGGGTGTGTGTGTGTTTGTGGAGTGCCTGTGGATGATGGACAGTGCTATGTTTACGAATGAGATTCAGTGTGACAAGTGATGAGTCCTTGCGTGAATAGAGTGCATGCGTGAGGGGAGAGCTTAAGTAGACAATGCTATGGTTAACACGTTCACCTTGTGAAAGGTGATGGGCAGGTGAATAGACTCAGGTGTGTGTTTTGAAGCAGGGGATATCTTGAGGAACCAGTTGGTTTAAAAGCTTCTGTCATTCCTGTGACCAAGATGAGGTGTTGAAGATAGATAGCAGTGAGTTACCCTGCTGTGTTCCTATAAACAGAGAAGCGTCGATGGGGCGACCGGTGTTTAGATCAAGTGTCAAAGATGAATAAACCGAACACACAAAATAGCTCAACCCAACACCACATTCATTACTGTGTCACTGTAAAGTCAGCGGGTCACTGATACATTTGAGTCGAGCGTTAAAGGGATAGTTCACCTCAAAATCATAGTTTACCCACCGTTTTTTGCACATAAAACACGGTTACGGCGAGTCAAAAGGGTTGAGTGAGAGTTTTCCTTTCCTTTCTCTATTTGCTTCCATCTCAACTTTCTTTTATGTACTTACTTTTCTGACATTTATGTTCCTCTTAGTTTGAATGTGAATCACAGGATCAGTGGAGGGTTTCAGTAGAGTGGTGAAAAGTTGGAATAGTGAAGCCAGGAGAAAAACAACCAGCTTCATCATCTCGTTTTAACATTGTGCTCTATTTCCCCCAGCATGACTGATAGTAGTAGTAGTAGTAGTAGTAGTAGTAGTAGTAGTAGTAGTAGTAGTACTAGTAGTAGTAGTAGTAGTAGTAGTAGTAGTAGTAGTAGTAGTAGTAGTAGTAGTAGTAGTAGTAGTAGTAGTAGTAGTAGTAGTAGTAGTAGTAGTAGTAGTAGTAGTAGTAGTAGTAGTAGTAGTAGTAGTAGTAGTAGTAGTAGTAGTAGTAGTAGTAGTAGTAGTAGTAGTAGTAGTAGTAGTAGTAGTAGTAGTAGTAGTAGTAGTAGTAGTAGTAGTAGTAGTAGTAGTAGTAGTAGTAGTAGTAGTAGTAGTAGTAGTAGTAGTAGTAGTAGTAGTAGTAGTAGTAGTAGTAGTAGTAGTAGTAGTAGTAGTAGTAGTAGTAGTAGTAGTAGTAGTAGTAGTAGTAGTAGTAGTAGTAGTAGTAGTAGTAGTAGTAGTAGTAGTAGTAGTAGTAGTAGAAGTTTTATTTCAGTCATCGAAAAAGTAAGCCATTAAATGAAATAGAAACTAAAACAGAAAATGACTGAAAAGGTGTAGGCTGAAGCAAATAGCTTATAGTGTCTACCTTTTTACATGTTATATTTTAAAACAAAACAGAAGCAAAAAGAAAAAACATAAACAAAAATACACAATTACACTGATACACAAGGATAAGAGTCTAGCTGGCGTCTTGTTTTTGTGTCTGGAATGTTTGTTATCCACAGTGTGCATTACCAGAGAGACCTCTCAGTGAGTTTGGGATGCTATCTTTAAGATGGTACCTGATGGAGGTGAATGATTAGCTCCTAGTGGTTAGCGGGTAACGGCTAATCTTAGCAGTATCCTGCTGACATGCCATAGATTGGCTACCAATGCAGTCTCACACTATCACACATCTTATAGGCTGTAAGTTTTGGTTGATTGTGTGGAAATGGGTGTTGGTATGAACATAATGAGAGAGATGTTTAATGAAGGTAGTCCTTTCACACAGGAAGGTGTCAACAACAGTGTTCAGAGCGAGTACCTTTTGTAGGCCATATTTGACACAGCTTTGTGTGTATTTGTTGCTCATTTCATTCTCGAGAGACTTCGTCCCGAGAATTTGTGTCTGTGTTGCGTCTAATACAATCTATTTTGTTTTCCTATGATAAATCCATGTCTGTGTAAATGCATGATCAGTGTGTGTGTGTGTGAGTGTGTGTGTGCATGTGTGTGAGTGTGTGTGTGTGTGTGTGTGTGTGTGTGTGTGCATGTGTGTGAGTGTGTGTCTTTGTTTGTTCTAGTAATATGTGTACAGTATGTGTGTGTGTGTGTGTGTGTGTGTGTGTGTGTGTGTGTGTTGTTTCTGCTTCTGCTGTTCTGCTGTCTTTCCTTGGGCTCAGATCTGTCTCATCATGTGGATGTAGGTCTGCTGCTGGCCACTGTTTTACTGTTTTACATGTTTCCTACCTTCTATCCCACCATTCCAGGTCACATACACACTAACTCTCTCTCTCTCTCTCTCTCTCTCTCTCTCTCTCTCTCTCTCTCTCTCTCTCTCTCTCTCTCTCTCTCTCTCTCTCTCTCTAATGGTAGGATTGCAACTTCTTCAATATATCTGTCTCTCTCCCTCTTTCTTTTCAGGACCAGAGGGAAGAAGCACAGTGTTGTTCTGCGGACCCAGCTGACTGTCCGTGTTCATGCCTGTATCGGTGAGTGTTGTAAGAGATGTTTACTTATGTGTTTAAGAATGTAACGACCGGGAAACACCCAGGAAGCATGTTTTCCCCAGTGAGCATACCACCATGCATGGTACATGCATGACCGCAAACACGGCTGTTCATCGGTTTACATGCATATTTACTGTACATGCGTGTGGGGGACTGAGGCCTCCCACTCCGAAGCATCCTTAGAGGGTGATAGAGCCACTGGATTTTCTGTCGACACAATATCAGCTTTCTTGTGGGTTGTGGGTTTGACGTTTTGTTTGATTTTACAATTGTACTGGCTTTACGGTTGTAGGAGAATGTTTTCAAATGTGTGTTTGTGGTGTGTGTGTGTGTGTGTGTGTGTGTGTGTGTGTGTGTGTGTGTGTGTGTGTGTGTGCGTGTGTGTGTGTGTGTGTGTGTGTGTGTGTGTGTGTTATTGTTATTAGGTGTGTGAGCAAAGTGTTTGAGCTCTGTGTGTTGGTGTGCCTCCCCAGGGTTTGTCCCGTCGGGGCTGGTAAAGCTATTACTGAGTGACGTCCTCTAGTCTCCTTAGTTTACAGAGAAAGAGAGGGAGGGAGGAAGGTAAGGAGAGAGGAGAGGAGGGGGGATGACTGTAGGAGAGAAAGGGAAAGAGGGAGGAGGAAGGAGAAATAGATATAAGGAAGGCAGGGAAAGAGAAAAAAACGAGGCCTATGAGGGGAGGATGCAGTAGAGAGATAGATTTGGATGGAGGGAGGAGGTAGAGAGGGGGAGAGAGAGAGATGAGGGGAAAGCTGACTGGTGCAGTCTGAACCAGAGCTGTGACATGGAGAACATGAGTCAACATTGAGTCCACAAATCCCTCTACGTAGATTCCTCCATCCCTCTCTTTGCGGCATGCTGCAGTGACTGTTCACAGCTGTCAGAGTTTCACCACTACTGTTTATATTTTGCTTATTAATACAGCAAAAGAAGATCCCAAAAGAAAATGTAAAATTGTAAATGTTCTACAGAGGCAGTCTTCTTAAGCAGGAAACACAAGATGGAGGTGTAACAGGGCCATGACATAAGACGTGTAAAAAGAAATGAAAATAAGAAAGAAAAGCAAGGATCAAACTGGACTTTTTTCATGCCAGTGATCTACCTGGGTTGGAGGAGGGGCTATAGGGGAGCTGTGGTGTTCATGTGGTAGAGAGGGAACTCTCAGATCAGTTGAGGTAGGGTAACAATAACAAGCCCTACTAGTAGGCTATTCATTATGTCTCAGGGATGTGGTTCCACAGGCTGTCCCTAAAGTTGTGGCAGCGAGCCACGTATTTGGCTGCTGGTTTGGACCAGTGTGATTGTGTCTGTTGTTTCCAAGGCATTGTAGTGCTGTGTCATTTGAAGGAAGAATGTTGCTCTTATTTCTGCATATGTGTTGCAGTGAAGTGAAGCTATCTCCCCCTCTCGCGATCTCTCTCTGTCTCTCTCTCTCTCTCTCTCTCTTTTATTTTTGTATGTTTTCCTGCTTTTGACTCCCTCTTTGTCTAACGGTATCAAACACACACTCCACACAATCTGTTTATCTTGTCTCTCAGTTCCTGTCTCTTTTCTTTAATCACATTCACCCTCTTTCTCTCCTTCTTTCTCTCTCCCTCCCTCCCTCCCTCCCTCCCTTCTTCCCTCCCTTCCTCTGTCTATGCCATAATCAACATTCTTAGTGCCAGTGATAGTAGCGCTAATTCTGGACTCGCCGCATCTCATTGGCTGAAGGCCTTCAGAGCAGGGTCAGAAGTCAGTGGAGCTGGGGTGTAACGGGGGTAAAACACACACACATACGCACACACACACACACACACACACACACACACACACACACAGTGACGTCGGGCAGTGGGGTAAAATCCCTCAGCCACTCACGTAAATCCAGTGTGATTGTCATTTTTAAGTTCTTTCTGTAGTGGGTGCTTGTGTTTGGTAGTGTGTAGACGGAGCCCGTAGGGTCGTTGTTTCACCATATTGCTCCCACCTCTCACAAATGTTCAGAGGTCACTAAGAAGAGTTATCAAAGAGACAAGGAAGCTAGGCATAAGGAGCTATTGAATACTATCGGGACATGTCCAATAGGGAGGAGGCTTAAGTGGATGAGTAGACCTAGACCTAGCACACGAGTCCACTGCCACCTGTTTCATCCTGGCCCTCCAACAGACACACACTCACACACACACACACACACACACACACACACACACACACACACACACACACACACCCCTCCCCAGCCTTCTGAGTGGATTGAACTGGGCAGGGGCGTAATCTAAATCCTCCTCTCACACACACACACACGCACACACACACACACACACACACACACACACACACACACACACACACACACACACACACAAACACACACACCCTTCCTAACACTATGTGACAGTTGACTAGGGTCTTGATAGCTATCCTGTTATGAGGAAAACCAATACCAGGCTAACAACAGTACTCTTCGCTGGCCTGCCTACCACTTAGGTCATTCAGGTTCATTAGCAACATTTGCAAACTATTGCATTTTTAAGGATGTGCTTTATGGATACATTACTCTAATAGCACAGTTAGGGTTAGGGTGTTTGTCATTGGATTTCTGTGGGGTGAATTTGCCAACTTTTTTACCTATCTATTACAATATCTAATCCTTTAAATGCTCAAAACCTTCCGCCCTTGCACACTCTCTTTCCACCCTAGCACCCCCCCCCCCCCCCCCCCCCAACACACACACATACACACACGCACACCCTTCCCAACACTATGTGACAGGTGACATGGGTCTCGATAGCTATGAGGAAAACCAATACCAACCTAACACAACTATGTGTGTGTGCATTTGAGTTAGTGTGTGTGTGTGTTTGCTGATATAGTAGTCTGTACACTGGCCGCCCTGCCTTCTGCTTACAGTAGGTCAATCAGGTTCGTTGGCAATATTTGCAAACTTTTAAGGATGTGTGTTATGCATCCATTACTCTAATAGCACAGTTCGCTACATGTCATTAAATCTCTGTGAGGCCAGTTTTCCAAACCATTTTACCTTATCTATTACAATAATCTCATCCTTAAAATGGTCCAAAATGTCTTCCCTTGCACATGCTTAGCATTAACATTTTGAATATACAACTTGCACCCAGAATTGCACAGATGCTGAACAAACACAGAGACCAACGGTAGTGTAGGTCCACAGCATTAAACAGACGTTAAGGGTATATCATCAGAGTCAGTATTAGTCCAGCCCATTCAGTTTACAGATTCCCCAGTCGTTCCACCCCTCTGCCTCTCTCCTCATTGCGGGCCACTCATCCAACCCTTCAACGTTTTCCAATCCGTCCAGACCTTGATCTTGCAATCCCCCCCCCAATCGTCTGCTGATTGACCGTGAAGGAAAAGCCTGGCACAACAATTGAGGATTTATATGCCCTGATTGCTTGCAGAATGAAGAGTCCTAGCATACATTAGTCCCCCAATGGTTTGGTTGACTGAAGCGTCTTAGGATCAGTGGATTGCATAATAATCCTGCAACGAACGGGTGACGGAAGTTTTGATTGTGAGATTAAATGTGAGGAAGGATGGGTTTTCTTACAGTAATCAGATGCGATTGGTTAGGATTATCAGGGTGGTGAACTGTGGTGAACTACGGTCAGAGATTGTTGGTGGTATGGTTGAATGTTAGGGAGATATCTAGGATTCATATACACTTTTTAGTTAAAGACCTTTAGACACCTATTGAGTATCAGGTTGTGTCTCAGGAGCTAGAGATGACGATTAATGATCATAAGGTCAGCGGTTCGATTCCCGACTGGCCATGTGTCGAGACCCCCCAAATTGCTCGCAATGAGCGGGCCAGTGCCTTGCATGGTATCTTGCCGCCATTGGTGTGTGAATGGATGACTGAGAGGCCATTGTAAAGCACTTTGGAATGAGACGTTATATAAGTGGAGTCCATTTACCATTACCATTTTTACATTTACATTTTTGGCATTTAGCAGACTCCTTATTCCAAAGCATCTTACAATCGATACATTTGACTAAGCAAGTAAATCATCAATTCACCAGTCGTAGCAGGAAGAGTAATCTAGCTCAGGCCAGGGGCCATTGGTAGTCGTCGTGATGGAAGAAGAAATAATTATTATTTGTATTTATTTTTATAGACACTGGAGAAACTGTACAAGGGGGGGGGAGTAGGAATCTTAGGAGACACAGTATAGGGGTAAGCAGGTGTCTCAGGAAACAGTGCTGGAGGGTAGTAGAGCAGTTAAGATGTAACCTGAAAAGATGTGTTTTCAGTCTCCGACGGAAGATCGGGAGTGACTCTGCAGTTCTGACAAACGTGGGAAGCTCATTCCACCAGCGGGGAGAAAGTGTAGTGAAGAGACATGACCGGGCAGCGTGACTGCCGCGTTGGCATAGAGGTGGTGGGGCCAGTCGGCCAGCAGAGGTGGAGGAGCAGAGTGAACAGGCTGAAGTTTGGGGGGTGACCATTGCCTGCAGGTAGGCAGGGACTGTCCCTTTTGCTGCCTGGTAGGCAAGCACCAGGGTCTTGAATCTGATGCGAGCTGCTATGGGGAGCCAGTGCAGGGGGCGAAGGAGGGGGGGGACATGAGAAGATTTTGGGAGGTTGAACACCAGACGGGCAGCAACATTCTAGATGAGCTGCAGAGGTCTAATGGCGGAGGCGGGAGCCCAGCCAGGAGTGCGTTGCAGTAGTCAAGGCGGGAGATGATTTTACATTACATTACATTACATTACATTTACATACTGCAGAAACCTCCATTGCCACCCATGTTTAAATTAAATGAAAAATTAAGTTACATGGATGGCTGCCAAGAGAGGATTCAGCCCACGGTGTGATGTGGGTGTTAATTCGTTTTTTGATGAAGATGGTGACACATTGCCTCAGTCAGTGAAGCTGTTTTGCCCACCGTGCTTGAGTAAGCAGCACCTCTGAAGTGAAGACAGCATTGCTGCCCCCACTCCCCCCCCCATCTCTTCTCTTTAATGGGCGACCGTTTGTCAGCAACTGACCCCCTAGAGATTGGGGTCAGTGTTCCAGAGAATATGTCTCTCTTACTGTACACAGAGCTAGCGTCTTTTTGTAGTGTTACAGGGTAAAGGACAAAAGTACAATCTCAGTGGAGAGTTTGTTTAGTGCTGATGTCACTCAATATTGGGAAATGCGGGTAGACCTCAGCCAGAGGCTCACCTTCCCACCCGAAATTGCAGCGACCAACCTGCGCCCAGACCTAGTCCTCTGGTCCAAGTCCTGCCGGCGTGTCTTCATCGTAGAACTGACGGTCCCATGGGAGGAGGCCATCGATGAGGCATTCGAACGGAAGAGGCTGCGGTATGCCAACTTAGCAGTCGAAGCAGAGGGGCGGGGCTGGAACGTGAAGGTGTGGCCAGTGGAGGTGGGCTGCAGAGGCTTTGTAGCCAGCTCCACCACAAGGCTCCTGAGGGCAGTAGGGATCAGAGGACAGGCCCAACGGAAGGCAATTAAAGAACTGTCCACTGCAGCAGAACGGAGCAGTCACTGGCTGTGGCTGAAATGTAGGGACCCAACATGGGCTCCCAAATGACCACGTGGTGCCACCGTGCGACACACACCCAGGCCTGATCAGCCTGTGGTGGGCCAACCTCGGCAGAGGGTGTCTTGTGATAAATGGCCGAAACACCCAATGAGGTCGGGGACCACAACTGAAGATGTGTCGTACTGGTGGCACCACGTGATCATTGCCAAATTCCACTCCACCCAAGAGGACATCTCCAACTCCACTCAGTCAATTGTTGTGCTAATTATTTAGGGATTTTAACATCTAGTCCTATTAAGAATCCATTTGAGCGAGGCTCTGTGATCTCTGATTCATCTCTCTCCTCAATTTCGGTTTCTCCAAGTCTTCCTGTCTTAGTAATTTATCTTTAACCCCCCCCCCCCCCCCTCTCTCTCTCTCTCTTTCTCTCTTTCTCTCGTTTGGCCACAGAGCCTAGTGCTTATAGGTTAAATTTAGCCCTCTGGTTCCAGTGTTGCATGCCTGGAGCAGGGCTGACACTGAGGGGTGGAGAGGGCCTGGCAGTGAGGGGCCGAAGGGTTGGGGGGGGAGGTGGGGCGGAGGGGGGCGGACTGGAGGTGTTATCTTTGGAAAGTGTTGACAGCACAGAAACATGTGAGGGGGCAGTGCAGTATCGGACGAAAGAACGAAAAAAGAGGAGAGAGGGGGAAGAGGGGAACAGAAAGGTGAGGGAAGTGAGGGGAAAAATGAGAGAAGACAAGAGAAAAAGGTCGAAGGACTAGCGTACTCAAGAAAGAGATGTGAAATGTATCTTTGTCTCATTCCTAGTTATCTTGATAGTGTACAGTTGCATCCACTCATTATGAGTGGCGATGATGATTCATGAGTGGCGACGATGATTTGCATCCCTCTCACACTCTCTTACAGTAAGGGAGAACTGGAGCGTGGAGTGAGTCAGAGTACAGATGACACCATCTGACAGTGAAATACACTCCGTAACACAATCTACTGTATACTCTTGATTTTACACTGTAACCAATGGGTACAGTATGTCACATGCAGCACATTAGGTTCAAAACCGGTCTGTTGTCTGTGGAACAATGGACCCTGCGTGTGTTCGGGGCAAAGCCAACTCCCAACCACTTAGCTCCGGAATTCCACTTCTTTTTATTTGGCTTTTATTTTGCCGAATTTCTACGCCCCAATTATCCGACTTTAACGAGCCCCTGCGGTCCAGGATGGGGAGAGGGGGGTGAAGATGAGAGAGGGACAGGCGGGGAACTCTTTTAGACGTTCTTCAGCCATGTTGTTGCATAACTAATTAGCAGGGTGCTGCAAGTAGGGGTCTTCTCTCTCTCTCTCTCTCTCTCTCTCTTTCTTTCTTTCACTAAGAGAAGGATTAACAGTTCCCAAGTCGTTCCCCCTCTCTTAATACCCTCATAATACCTCTTAATACCCATTTTCCCCTCTTCCTCACTCACTCATATATCTATGGTGAAGCTAGGTGAATAGCTTAAAAGTGGTAGGGGGGGTTACAGTGAGGACAATAGTTGGACGTGCTAAAGCAAGCCCACTAATGATCCAAGGTCAGTATTCTCTCTCTGTGGTCTCAGCAGAAGATGGACTGCATTTATATAGCGGCTTAATCCAAAGCGCTTTACAACGGCCTCGCATTCACCCATTCACACACACAGATTCACACACCAATTGCGGCAAGCTACCATGCAAGGTGCGGGCCCGCTCACTGGGAGCAATTTGGGGTTCAGTGTCTTGCCCAAGGACACTTCGACATGTGGCTAGCCGGGGGGTCGAACCGCCGATCTGCCAACCTTCGATCATTAGACGGCAGCTCTACCTTCTGCGCCACAGCTGCCCCATAGATGCTGTTACAGGTATAAATGAAGAGTCACTAGACAAGAGCTGACTGACCTTGCTGAGTTTCAGTAGGAGAGGGGCATCTATGTCCTGATGGGGAGTTAGAGTGTCTAGCCACACAGGAGAAAAGATATATGGGGGTTATGGGAAAGTGTGGAATAGAGAGATAAAGGCTGTTAATCCAGGGTAATGTAGAAGAACAGCAGAGACAGAAGTCATAAACCTTCAGCAACACAATTAACCTTTCCTGCTGACACCTTCATTCCCTAGCACTGAACAGTCTCTCACAATGTCTTTCATTCTCTCTTGCTCTGTTGCACCCTGTCTGTGATTCTCTCTCCTTTCATTGATTCTTTCTCTCTTATTCTCTCTCTATCTTCCTCCTCCTCTTAGTGTATCTCTTTACTCTCCTTCTCTCTTTCCTTCTCTTCCCCCCCATCGTTGGTGTGTGTGTGTGTGTGTGTGTGTGTGTGTGTGTGTGTGAGTATGTGTGTCCGTATGTGTCCCTGTCTGTGTGTGTTTCACAAACACAAGCAGACTAGTCTCGACCTGTCACTCACTCTCTGTGTTTTGATGCTCTGCTGTGATAAGTTGCTGTGTTTATGTGTGTGTGTGTGTGTGTGTGTGTGTGTGTGTGTGTGTGTGTGTGTGCGTGCGTACGCACCTTCATTTGTTTGTGAGAGCACACGCTCAGACGATTCCCAATGTTTGTATTTTGGTACTGCTTACTCATGACATGAACTCATCTGTCATTCAGTGAGAACACAAGGCCCGACCTTTGCTTTCATCCCACGTCCACAGAGAGAGAGAGATAGAGGGAGTGAGGGAGAATCTTTCACATATTTTCCTCTTAGCCCCCATCAGCAGCTGAAGCCCTAAGGAGAGCCTGGTACCGTTGCCCCCCGCATGAGTCATGCTTAACTGCAATGGATAACTAGAGATGGAGGGATAGAGGAGTGACTGTATCTGGCTGGATCATCTGGTAGTTGTGTACTGTAGTCTGGTTGTGTTGTCTAGGTCTGGGACCTAGTTGTATTGTCTTGCTGTGTGATCTGGCTGTACGGTCCAGCCGTGTGTGTGAGGCAGGGTTTTCCCATGGCTCTAGTCATGCTATCAAACACGAAGAGTTAAGACTCTGGTGCTCTGGATGCACGTGATGCTGGTGTTGGTGTTTACCTCCCCAGCTCCTGAGAACTGGAAGAAATAGGACACCACAGATTGAACATGGATTGTGTGTGAATGTGCGTGTGCGTGTCCTTATGCATGTCCAGCCAGCTTATACACACAGTATCAGTGTAGACTGGTGCATTCTCCTCAACTTGTGGTTGGTATGATTGAAACATTTAACACCCTCACTTAAGGTTCTTACATTTTACAATAAGACAATCTAAAACCTGCATGAGCTGGCCCTGTGCTAAGCACGAGGAGAGAGGGGTAGGCTAATGGATTTATGGGACGTGTGGGGAGATGAGAAGAGGAAATCAACTGGGAAAGCCATTTGCAGAGAAAACAGAAGGGAAAACAAAGCTGGAGGAAATGCACCTGCCAGAACGCTTGGTCACAAGGTCTTAAAGTGATGTCATAGTCCCCCGACTAACAGGTAGAGAGAGAGAGAGAGAGAGAGAGAGAGAGAGAGAGAGAGAGAGAGAGAGAGAGAGAAGGATGGCAATTAAATTGATGACAGGGGGTTATATGTGTGTGTGTGGAGCTCATTGAATTGACTGTATCCATGTGTATCCTTAGCATCACGTTATGTTTTTTGGGTTGGAATGCCAAGGAGATCATCGAAAGCCGAGTCACTAAATATCAAAGTGACAGAGAGAGAGAGAAAAGCAGAGTGGAGAGGGTTGAGTAAGAGACTGAAATGTGCGAAATGTGTAGGCCTATGGGAGTGATGGATAGGGGGATAAAGGCGAGGACAGCGGTTTAGAGAGAAGAGAGAAGGACATATTCTGTATGTCTCTGTTGTAGGCTTGTGGTGTGTATGGTGCTTAGAATGTATGGGTATATTGACTGGCATTTTTATGCTCAGATTTATTTGATCCCACTTAACCCTGAGGGTCAAGAAATAACTGTTAGCACCCCCCCACACCCTCCTCCCTTTCTATAGCAACAGGTGGGGGCCAAACAGAGAAACTGACACCAGCTACCCCCCTCACACCCACCCAAACACACCTACCATAATCCCTCAGCCTCTTATAGCCCCTAACTCATGCCCCCTGTCCTGTGTCTCATACAGTAGTATGGGTACACCCACAGAGACAGAGGAGGAGGAAAAAGCCAGACCACAGAGTTGTGACAATCTCCATAGAAATACAATGAGTATAACTGATATGCCCATTCAACAATTACCATTACATTACAATGGTAATGTCATTAACATTACATTTACATTTACATTGACATTTTAGACATTTAGCAGACGCCTTTATCCAAAGCGACAACAAGTACATTTGTCTAAGGAAGTGAATCATCTATCCATCCAATCATCTATCCATCATCCATCATCATAAGAAAAAAATGAATCTATGGTCGGACCAGGGTCCATTGGCAGTCACTCCCTCATTACTTCTTCACATGTCACAGTTCTGCGCTGCGTGCCACCACGCCTTTTGAACACGTCAAACACTGTCAACAATGATGCCAGGCTGTGCAACTATGTTAATTCAAGCAAAGACAGGGACTCATTCTGTTTATCAAGAGGGTTGGTGCTTGGAGGTCCCCATGTCACGTACACCATGTGTGGATTTAGGCAAAAAACATTGAGGTCTAGGCAATAAATACATACCACGACCTACACCTAAACTGTGACACCAGCTGGTGAGACCAGGAACAATTCGCTGAGTAATCCCCACTACTCTACACTAACTAGGTAGTAGTGGGGATTACTCACCGAATCCATTCCATTGCAATATTTTGGCTTGACTAGCGACTGTGTCATTGATTTTCAACCATGTTGACATTTATTACAATTTTTCAGAATAAAAGTCTGAACGGTCTGTCGGTTGCCGACTTGTTCACGGTTTCACCAGCTGCTGTCAATTAAACTCACGGCTGGCACATTGAGGGAAGTGAAAGAAGAGGTCTCGCTCAAGCATGAAACATAATTACCAGAGATATATCTAGATAACTACAACTCTGAGCAACCATCTTGTGAACAGCAATGTATGTTACTTTGTTCATTCAATCAAGAATCATTTCTAAATTAATTCAGACAACGCTGGGCACAGATACCATACACAGATACATACAATTATACTACAGTTAGTTCCGACCAAGTAATTTGATTGGACAAGAGGCATTCCATGAGTGCTGATATAGAGTATAACAGCACTGGGACTTTTAACTATGTATCACTCCACCACACAGGTGTTCTATTAAATTACAGTTAATTAGGCTATGCTACATTAACAGTCATTATCTATCAGATTGTAACAAACTTTGCACCGCAAAGATAAATATATTTCCATAAATAACATTCAAGTTAAATTATGAATGGTCGTCAGAAGAGGACATAGAGAAGGAAAGTGTTAAGGTTGCTTGGCAACAGATCATTGATTGCTTTTATTGTTAGCAACTAGGGTTTGCATTTCAATTTCGTTGTACCCGTACAATGACAATAAAGATCATTCATTCATTAAGTCCAGTTCAAGTTCAAGAGCAAGTTCTGTTGCGGAACTATCTGTGTTGGCGGAGGAGCCAAATAAATGATTAAATAAACAAACAAGTCATAATCTGTTGTCGCTTATTACTTGTATAAAAGCAATATCACACTCAAGGTTGTGCTGTTATACTGAATATCAGCGTGTTTATGTGATTATCTTCAGTACTCGGCCTGCGGCCTCGTACCTATGACCGAATCACAGCCGTGCTGATATTCAGTATAACAGCACAAGCAGCGTCTGTGCACCGGTGACGTCTATCTTTTGGTGTACCATTTGGAAGTTTTAGCTTACAGCTTTATTAACAAACAAGCAACTCAATTGACACTGGAATGTTCACTCAAATGATGCAGTCTCTGAATGTATACCTTCTCTCTGTGATCTAGGATGCTTTAGCCTCATAAAACCAGCCAGATGCTGCAAGCTAACATTCTGTTTCACTTCACGGATACAATATCTGGCTATAACAATGCAATAACAACTATTACCATGGCAATTATGTATCGCAGTTCCATGTCTGCCAGCTTTTGGTGTGCTAGCCAAACTGCATAGTCTGAGGAACCATGTCTGTTCTACTCATTCTATTTCTAGTATGAAATCACCCCCCATATCTGCTCACCAAGCCACAATAACCACACCTCCGTCTGTCCATGTCTCTGTAATTCACCTCTTCTCCTCCTCTTTATCTTTTACTCTCTGTATGTCACTCACTATCTTCATGACTCTCATTCCCACTCTCATTCCCACTCTCTTTCCCTTTCTTTCTTTCTTTCTTTCTTTCTTTCTTTCTCTCATTTTCCCTTCTCTTTCGATCTCTCCCTCTATATCACGCGATTTGACAGCATGTGAAAAGTTGACCCAGTCTGTCAATAAAGGCATCATCACCAGAGAGACAGCGAGTGAGAGAGAGGAGGAGGAGGGGAGGGCATGAGAGAACAGTGGGCGTTTGTTTTACTGTAGATTCAAGAGGTTCATGAATGGGGAGGCCAAAGTGCAAGTTTCAGGCCGCGCAAGCCGGGACAATTAAGACCAACCAAAACCACCTCTTATCCCCACGTGTGAGTTTGAATGGAGGAGAGAGAGCAGTAAAAATATTCCGCCCTCACAAACAACTTTGTCTTTCTGCAAAACATTATTGGGTCATACATTACATTTGTTAGCTCAGTTTATATGGCATAACAACAACTACATTTAGGGCTCTGTTTTTGTCTCAGCGCAAAGCATCAAACGTATGTTGCCAATATCAGCTTGTAAAAGTTGGGATAATATTGGCCTGTATATATACAGTCGGGTTGTAATATTTTCAGATCAGAATATCAATTTACCAGTCTTACATCAGCTTGCTTGCGCTGCGGTGGGAGAGCTGGCGTTACTTGAGATGTTTTCTTAAAAACTTGCACCAAAGGGGACAATTAAGACCAACCAAAACCACCTCTTATCGCAAACACAGCTGTTATCACAGTCAGTTATCACAGCAAATTTGACAGCAGTGGCCATTCAAAAAGTAAGCCTATAATAGGATGTTAGGAGTTAGCCTATGTGAAAATGTCACCAATTCTCAACATTATCGGCTCAATCTTGCAAGCTGTTCATTGTTCATGTTCATTCTTGCAAATGCAAAACCGCCATTCAATTACTTCTCAGTGAGTCCAAATATTTTGGTAAAAGATGACTGTGGTAAAGATCGTGACCGTGCCCCAATTTATTTTTTGTTTGTTTTGCACATGCAAATTGGGGCCCTGACAGTATTAGTAGTTTGTATGCATGTGTGCGTGTTTGAGTGTGTGTGTGTGTGTGTGTGTGTGTTAAAGGAGTGCATAGGGGATTATTTTAGTATTGCAGTGCCAGGGGCACATGAAGGGCATAGTCATGTGGTCTGGGGTATTTGGGCCACGGAAGTGTGAGGGGGTATAAGGAGTATGTGTGGTGTGTGTCTCTTTGTGTTACGAAGGGTATGTCCGGTGTGTGTTTGTTTTTATTGATGTATTTGTGTGTGTGTGTGTGTGTGTGTGTGTGTGTGTGTGTGTGTGCGTGCGTGCGTGCATGCATGCGTGCGTGCGTGCGTGCGTGCGTGCGTGTGTGTGTGTGTGTGCACGTGCACGCACGCGTGTAGACCCATTCTAATTCCTGTCTCTGACTAACTGTGACTGAACTGTCTGTTCGGTAAATCTCTGGAGTCATGGAGCCTTAAGTCTAACCCAGGGTATCCATGGCATCCTGTGAATACATGCATACACACACACTATTTCCAGTATATTTGTATTGCCCGTTTTGTATCCATGTCCTTCATAAACATCACTTCAGTGATAGCTGTAGGTCCAAGGGTTAGGGGGCCAAGACCAACAAACAGTAAACAGACAGATAGATGACAGTTCCCCTGACTGTCATCCACACACACACACACACACACACACACACACACACACACACACACACACACACACACACACTCACACACACTCTGCATGAACTGTACAGGGCGTTTGACACATAGGGCTTACTGTAGATCTGATACCTAACCCCTCTCTCTATTTTTAGACTGATATCAGTTCTCATATGGGAGAACTCCCTGGATGATTATACCCTCTCTCTGGTGTCCACATACCCCCTCTTAGATCCAACTGGGGGGCTTTCTAGAAGGGAACTGATCGATGGGCCCTAGGAGAGGGGGGCTCTTTTGAGGGGTGACATGAAATCCCTAGAACCATGAGTCAGTGATAATAACTAGGCTTAATGCTAGACTACCAGCTGTGTCACGTTGAAATGTCTCCCCTCTGTCTGACCCACAGCTGACAGTTGTGCCATCCTAAAAATAAGTCCCTGTTTCTAGTCAATCCTGTGTTGTGTTACAATGTCCTCCCTATTTGACCTCCAGGCTGCGTTTACTGAAATGACTCCTGGTCAAATCTTTGTGGCTCAGGAAACACTATACATAATGCTACATTATGTCATATGTGCATATATACTGTATGCCCAAACATTGCAGTGAGTGCATCCAGTATATATGGTTCCAGCAGGGGGACACCAACCTAAGCGTCGTTAGAGCAATGCTCTACCAACTGAGCCACAGAGGACCACAAATGTTTTATTATTACATTTTTTTTACAATAGCCCTCTGCTATGTATTATTAGCCATAGCATTATATGACTAGTGTGCTTATGTATTTTACTGTATGTGGATAGTGGCCCTACATAGTGGCCCTACACAAGGAAGCTATTGTGTCAATAGCGGTGTCCATGTAAAGGACAGAGACTAGCTCTACGTCAACCTCTCTGTTTCTCTGTGCAGGCCTTAATGTTCAGGGATTAGCCACCGCCAAAGAGCTAATCCCATTAGGCAGGAGGAAAAGGAGGGAGCACTCCGAAGATTTAACAGACAGACAGAATGAGAGAGGGAGTCCCACCTCCTTACAGAATATACAGTAACAGATGCACAAGCACAGATTCATGGCTGGATGTCAGCACGTTGGCTTCCACACTCTTATACCGTCCCCACAACTTTTCCCTTGTCCCCACGGCTATTTCCTTTGTGGCCCGGTTTATTATATATTGTATGACACTTCCGATTTTTAGATATGTGAACTGTGTATTCATACATAACATACAAATTCATAGCAGGATATTACAAACCATTCCTTGGTGAGTGGAGTGTTGATTTTCAGAAGCTCTACAGTGACTGAGATCGTGGAGCAGCCGCCACCTCAGTAACAGGACTCCTGTGGCCGTGTCACACTTCCAGATAAAACTCTAATTATAGACCATGACCAGGGAATGTGCACACTGGGAAGGCTCTGGAATTACCAAGGTGTCAATTAGGAATACACATGGATGTAGAATTATTGGCAATGTGTGCGTGTGTGTGTGTTGACGTGGGTGCGTGTGTGTGTTGACGTGTGTGTGTGTGTGTGTCTATGTGTGTGTGTGTATGAGTGAGTGTGTTAACCTGTGTGTATGTGTGTGTCTGGGTGTGCGTGTGTGTGTGTGTGTGTGTGTGTGTGTGTGTGTGTGTGTGTGTATGTGTGTGGATGTGAGGTCTTGCTGAAAATCTGTGACCAGGAACGCTGAGTCCTGAGTCCTCATAAAAAAATTCTAAGAAAAACTCTAAAAGGAAAAACCTGGTGAAGACACTAGTACCTATCAGAGAGACATGACACACACATCCTCATGGGCATGAGGCCCGTGTGTGTTTGTGTGTGCATCTATGTTTTCACACACATGACCACATCCCAGACAGTGAGCCAGTTTCCCCTTGTGACAATAGTAAAACCAAGCCCCATGAAAGACAGAGAGTTGGTAGAAAGAGAGATGGATCTTACCATGTAAACACCCTCTTCCCTCTCTTCCTCCTGTTTGGTCTCTCTGATAGACAAGATGGTCACTTGGGTTGAGGAGGTGTTCTATCAGTTTGTGTTTGTACAGGCTGTTGGTTCAGTTTTGGCCCTAAGGTTAAAGGTGAGAGCGATTTGCTTGATTTGCTTCCTGTATGAATCTCGTCTCTCTTCACTCTCCCCTCATGGTATTGAGACAGCTGGGGCCATTAGGGCGTAGTTGGAAAATGGCCCATTGATTGTTTACAGATTGTCAAACAGTATTTCTTTTGGAGCGGGAAGGTAATTACGTTGACAGGACATTGCTATGGTGATATATGTTAATTACAGGGCACTGGCAAGGTGTTATAACTTCAGGTTTGGAGTTATTGTTGTGAAATGCCACCCATTCACCACCTGTGCAGAGCCACCTCTCAGCCTCTTCCCCTCTGTCTCTCTCTCCCTTTCTCTCGAGTCCTCTCTCTCTCTCTCTCCGTCTGTCTGGGTGTTATATGCTCCAAATCACAGGTGTTAATTTGGCAGAGGCTGCTTAGTTCCTCTCACTGTCACCCCCCTGCTGGGTTTCAAGGAATTTTCCCACATCGAATGTTACATGTGACCTACACAGTACACAACCTACAGAGGAGCTGCCATAGAACAGAGCCAGAGTATCTATCTACTAACCATAGAACACAAGGGTGGATCGGGCCAACTCTCTCTTTGTTATCAGTGTTGTTGACATGGTCCTGAACCAGCAGCCATATTGGTAAAGGTTACAGTGATAACACACTCTAGGCCTGATGCACGGGACAGGACAACCCGCAGTCCTTTTGTTGTCCTCCAGCTTTTAGACCACCGCTGTCGCGGAACGCTCTCTCTCTGTTACTGAGTAGCCACTTGATTTCCAGGGAAATCTCAGAAAGTTTGGAACAGGCCTGGATATACTGGTCAGAAAGGAATGTGGCACGTTGTTCCAGCGGGCAGAGATGCAGGTCAAACAGCAGTCCTACACTGTGTTTGATGCCATGATATTAATATCCTGAAGGCTTGAATCTGTTTTTATGTCTGTACTGGACTATGGAGACGTGATCTATCGTCACACGGCTGTCACTACCTTAAAGGCTCTGGATTCGGTATACCACTCTGCACTCAGATTCATCACTCAAGACAAATATAACACTCACCACTGTGTCTTATACGATAAGGTTGGCTGGACATCTCTCGCAGCCCGCCGAGATTATCACTGGTATCAATTCATATTTAAGGGGATTTCAGGCAAACTCCCCCCCTATATCACTTCCCTGTTGGACTGGAATGTTTCTTCCTATCAAACACGCTCCAGCGAGTGGTTGGTTTGTACGGTCCCTCAAATGTCTACTAAGCTGGGTAGGACATCCTACTCTTATGATGCTGCTTATACTTGGAACTCTATTCAGAATTCTCTGAAACTGGACACTCTCCCATCACTCAATGATTTTAAGAACTTGTTTTTTCCCCTCTGTGTCACTTCTTGTAACTGTTTTTAAATTATGTTGTACATTTCTTAGTAATGTAGAAATTTACTCAGTTTTTTGGGGGGTTTGTTTGTTTTATATTTTGGTTTAATTACTATTCTGTTTATGACTTATATTGTTGGTTCTCTTTTATTCACTCGTTGCTACTGTAAATGAGGGCAACCTCAGTAACTTACGAGTTTAAATAAAGGTTTGAATGAAAAGGAGATATTGTAGGAGGTGGGCGGTGAGGATTTGGGGAGAAGGGTCCCCTGACCCCTGACCCATGCACCCTGGAGCAATCAACAACCATTAGAGTCAAATCAAATCTTTTACTTTATTTATATAGTGCCTTTCATGCAAAATACAAGCAATATATAAAAATACAACAATACAGTGAAAACAAATGGTGCAAAATTGTCCAAAATTGCAGAAAGGCACAACACACACCCCTGATGGCACATGATGTTAATGAGTATCGATGTTGATGGATTTGCTTCATTGCTTCCGTGGTCAGCAGAACATTCTATTGACAATTCCTAGAATATGACATAAGTCACATGACAGGATCGAGGCCAACGATTGACTGTGTTAAGTAATCTGATTGTTGATTGGTACTGATTGGTGATGCAGATTGAATAGGCCCTGCTGGAAGGCTAGCCATGCTTCACATAATGTAAAGGGATCAACTGATTTTGCTGGAGTGCCCTGAAGCACTTCCAATGTCACAAGTAACCTATGTCCCCCCCCGGGGGTTCGGGGGGGTGGGTTGCTTTCAAAGAAACATTTGATGACTTAGACGGTCTGTTTACTGTGTTTTTACTGGTGGTTATTATAGCCGAGATTTTAGAATACAGAGATGCCCATACTCTGTTTCTTCAATAGTAGCTTCTGTTATTGCTGATATAGCTCCTGTCAGTGCTGCCGCTGTTATTTTTTTTACCATGGTTACAGTGAGAGAGACAAACCTTTCAGCCTTAAACCACTCATGAGTATTCAACAAAACTCATAAATTAAATAAATCCATAAATAATACATTTCAAGTTTTTTTTCTAGTGATTTGTTTAGTGATTTGTTTAGTTGATGATTGTATGACTAGCAAAGGAGTTTTGAAGTTAAGGGTGCAGTATTTATTAAGTTTGGTACTGAGGACGAATACCTGATGTATGTGACTAAATGTGACATAGGTGTGTCATAGGCATCTTATGTATGTTCAGAAAGGGAATTCCCCAATTTCCTAGCCAAGGGTGTAGCTACTGTGCCTCCCTTCATGTTGGTTTGTGTTTACCCAGAAAACACTTGGCCTTCTCTCCCTCTCTCAAACTCTGACTTTTACTTTGTGGTCACTTTTTCTTTCCTCTCTCTCTCTCCCCTTTTCTCTTTTTCCTCTAGGATCTAGTTTTCCTTCCTCTTAGCTTGAGTTCATTTATCATTCCCTTTCTTGTTAAGAGATGTTACACTAACACTAACTAACACTTTTTTGTACAGTTTTGCAATCATTTAATTATGGCGTTGGCTACGATATGGACGCATATTGTTTATAAAGTATGACGCAATTCATTATGCCTTTCTGATTGGATGAGCACAAGGTGTGGCACTTCAAAACAATAAAAGAATTCTGTGGTAAAATCTTGTGAGATCGTTAATTCGGTAATTGCAAGGAGGAGGATAGCAGGCTAGAGTTGGTGATAGCAAACTACTGCGACAGCCTCCAACTTAGCTTGCTGTCAAGCCACAGAAAGTAAACAAAATGTGAAACACCTTGTTATCTTCGGAGACATACTGTAGGGCATATAGTAAAGAAGTAGTAGCAATAGCACGTTTCAAGTTTCAAGTTTATTGTTACATCCCATTATACAAGTATTAGAGAGTACAATTCTTAGGCTTCAGTTCTTCGACATTGCAACACAGCTGTAGCTAATTCAGCCATGGACGCTTTTTTCTTTAGCCGGCAGTGGTAAACTTGGTTGACTTTACTTAACATGATATAACACGTGGTAAATATGTGTAGTGTTTTCTGTTAATGTCTTTCTATGCGTTGTGTACTGATTGTGAGACAAAATCCCTACTCATTTGCATGGTAGCAACGTAACTTCTGCAGTTTTTTTTTTTTTAATCTAGCTGGCAAACGTTTACCACAGGTTGTGGCATGTAAATGATCTAATAAGTCAGGACACAACATAAATGATAAATGCAACGAATAATGATTGGAAATGAACACATCTCTGACGTCATCACATATGACCTATTAAAAAGAAGCCTTTTTTCTACGAGTAGTGGAGTAGAAACGGCCTACAA
>NC_137690.1:59482852-59610352 GCF_963989245.1 Nansenia antarctica | reverse complement strand
TAATGAATTGTAATTATATAAAGTCACAGAGAAAATACTTATTTGCAGTTTTTCCTTGAGGGTTAATGTTAACAGTTGCTAATGTAGGCCTGTAGCATTGATTCTATGGCCTTGCATTTCAGTCACAGCCACAGCCACAGTGTAATGCAATGTAACTGCCCAACCCCTGCTTGGATATAATCCAATGCTAGTTTCTGATATATTGCTATTACTATAGCTAACAATGGGTCATGATAATTTCCTGCCTACTACAGTCATGGACAAAAACATTGGATGCACTTCTGTCAGATAATGTCCCACTTCTCCTCTCATCATTCCACACAGAACTCCAACAATGGACTGGTCAAAATTGTAAGAAATAATTGTATTTCAAGCAGAAGTGCAAGGGGTGCAAGGGCTGACAATATTTTTGGCCATGACTGTATATTAGCTAACCGTGGTTTATGCGAATTTCTCAAGTCCTGCGGTCACCAAACAAGGGTGTCACAACATTTTCTACTCCCCTACAAAGTTGCTTACCCCGATGTCCCTCTCCACAGAAATGGAGGTCAAAGGTCATACTCAGTGAACAGCAGCCCTGCCACACCCGCAAACTCCAGGTGAGCGGACTTAAGACACATGCAGCTGGACACGATGTACACACTGTAGCATGAAACACACACATGTGTACGATGCACACCTTTTCCAGTATGTGCAAACACCCATACCCATACCCATACCCAAAACACTCTCTCTCTCTCTCTCTCTCTCTCCCCCACCTATCAGGCCTGCCTTGGGGGGTCTCCTCTCCTCCTCCTACAGACAGCACCAGGACTCCCTGGCAGCAGAGAGACAGCGTCGCCGCTCAGAGAGAGAAGAGAGACTGCAGAGGATAGAGAGAGACGAGAGAAACAAACAGAGGTACTTGTTTCAGTATGTCTTTTATTCAACTGCGGTTCCTTCCGCTCACGCCCACACATACAACATCCGGGTCGTACATGTAACATTATCAGGTCACCCCTAGGTGTAACACAGGCTACTAACATATGCCTATGTAACATCTCCTTTCCTTTAGCTGTTTGCAAATTACATGCTTGCATCTCCGTCTGCAATTCCATTGACAATAACAATCCCAAACAACAACAATAGCATTACAACATTGCATTATTTCCCCTTTTTTTTTTTTTCAAAGTCATAAGTCCAGTCGTTGTGGCGGCCGTGACAGGCGACCACTCCGTGAGTAGACACCCTGGCCTGCCGTGGCAGGATCCCCCGGCGTCGCCGGTGCCCTTGGTGTACGAGGATGTACCTCGCCGCCTGTCTCCCCCCGACTTGAGACAATCCGTGTCTCGGCTGAGGCAGTCTCCCCAGCGACCTGGGTCTGGTCAGGACTGCTCCGCTCAGGCCGTAGAATGTCTGTCTATTGCGCTTGAGCTGAGCGCTCTGCAACACGCAGATCCACTCGGTTGCGTCTGTACAGTGTGCCGTCCACATCCACCACGAACGAGCGGGGAGCGACTCTCTGGAGGCACTGGCCTCGTCGCCACCGCCCTGTGCGATCACCTGGCAGAGGCCTCATCCTAATGTGATCTCCAACATCCAGCTCTGGAAGGTCTCTGGCAGACGTGTCATAGAATGACTTGGCGACCCGCCGTTTCCACCGCAGCTTCTCTGCCACTCCGTCCACCACACGTGGTAGAAGCAGGCTGTCCGCGACGGGCAGTGAAGTTTTGAGCCTGCGTGCCATTAAGCGCTGGGCCGGGCTGCTGTCCAACCCCTGTGTGGGTGTGTTGCGCCAGTGAAGGATGGCCATCCACGCATCCGTGCCATCCAATTTCGCCCGCTTGCAGAGTGACTTGACAATCTTAACGGCCGACTCAGCCTTGCCGTTGGATCGAGGATGTCGGGGTGAGGATGTGACATGGGCAAACCCCCAGCTCGCTGCAAACTTCCTGAACCGTTCGCATGCAAACTGTGGGCCGTTGTCCGAGACCACCCTCTCTGGCTGCCCATAACGTGCAAACTGAGCTTTGCAGCGCGTGATGAGCGTGTCAGCAGACAGATCTGGCAGCTGGTCGATTTCCCAGAAATCCGAATACTGGTCCACAATGATGAGAAAGTCCTTGCCCGCATATGAGTAGACGTCCATACTCACTGCCTGCCACGGGCGCACCGGTATGTCATGCGACATCATCGGTTCCTTCTGCTGGACCCGTGCGTACTCATTGCATGCGGAGCAGTTCGCCACAAAGTCCTTTATCTCCGCTCTCATGTTCGGCCAGAAGAGCGTATCCCTGGCCCGTCTGTAACACGCCTCCCCACCAATGTGGCTAGCGTGTATGCGTTTGAGCAGCTCAGATCTCATGGCTTTTGGTATGACGACGCACTGTCCCCTGTACAATGCTCCGTCTTGAACATTCAGCTCGTCTCTGAAGGGCCAGTATTCCCGCACTGCCAGCGGAGTGTCCTCTTTAAAGTCTGGCCAGCCACTGAGGATCACAGATGCCAGCTCCTGAAGCACATCATCCGTCTCTGTGTGCTGCACAATCTGGTGGAATCTGAAAGCCGTAACGTCCAGGTGCTGCGCCTGGTCCAGCTGTGAATACCCGGCCTGGGTGCTGTTCACGGCGCACACAGCATGCTGCACGTACGGGGTGTCAGACCCACGGCACGGGGGCGTGGCCCTGCTCAGAGTGTCGCTGACATACATCTCGGGGCCCGGCTTGTACACAACATCCAGATTGTAGCTTTGCAGCTGCAGCAACATGCCTTGTAGACGTTTCGGTGCGCTCAGGAGGGGCTTCTTGAATATTGTGATAAGCGGCTTGTGGTCTGTTTCTGCAGTGATAGCCTCCCTGCCATACAGGTACTGGTGGAATCTCTGGCAGGCAAAGACTATGCTCAAACACTCCTTCTCAATCTGAGCATAGTTTTGCTCTGTCGGCGTTAGTGCCCTCGATGCAAAAGCCACCGGCTGTCCCCCTTGTAACAAACAGCCCCCCAGCCCGGTCATGCTGGCGTCGCTCTGGACCGTGACAGGCTTTGTGATATCATAGTACTTGAGGACGGGCGTGCAGGTGACCATACGCTTCACTCCGCGCACTGCATCTTCGTGTTTTGGCAACCAGTGCCACATGACGTCCTTATCCAAGAGCCTGCGGAGCGGCTCACAGACCTCCGAGAGCTTTGGCAGAAACTTTGCAAGGTACGTCACGAACCCAATAAAGCGCTGCACTGCTTTCACGTCGGTGGGTGTCGGCATTTCCAGCACGGCCCGTGTCTTCTCTGGGTCGATTTTCAGTCCCTCCGAGGACAGAATGTGGCCGTGGAAGTGTACGGCTTTGAGTTTGAACTGTAGCTTGCGTTCACTCAGCCTGAGTCCCACTGCTCTGCATCGTTCCATGAGAGCACTCAAGTTTCTGTCATGGTCCAGTTCGGCCTCGGCATCCGTATCGCCACACCCGACCACCAGGATGTCATCCGCGATCGGTTCGATGCCGGCCAGGCCCGATAGCAGCTCGTGTTGCTTGCGCTGGTAGATCTCAGGCGCTACTGAGACTCCGAAAGGGAGCTTGAGCCATCTCATCCGACCCCACGGTGTCCAGAAGGTCGTCAGACGGCTGCTCGCGTCGTCAAGCTTGCACTGTAAAAAGGCATCACGAGCGTCTGCCAACGTGAAGAGGCGAGCCTTGGGCAACTTGTACAACACATCTTCCAGCGTAGGCATATGGTAGTGAGACCTCAGCAGCGCTCGGTTGAGAGGCTTTGGATCGATACAGATTCTTATTTTCTCTGGCTTTGCGACAGTCACCATGTTACTTATCCATGCTGTCGGCTCAGTCACCGGCTCAATGTTGCCGACCTTGACATGTCTGTCCAGTTCCTCCTTGACTCTCGCCTTCAGAGCCACTGGAACATTCCTCGGCGCGCACTGCACCGGCGTCACATCAGGATCCAGCTCGAAGTGTATCTCGCCCGGGACTGACTCGATTGGGTCATTGAAGACGTCATGATAGTCTCTCAGCAGCTGATCTTTGGTGAGGGGCACAGATTGGCTTGCATCAACTGTGTGGAGTTCATCTGGAACGGTGAAGGATACGAGGCCCAGACGTTCGCATGTGCCCCCCCCGAGAAGAGGCTTTTGCTCTGTGTCGACTATTTCAAATGTGAGGTTGTGCTTTTCTCCCCGGATGACACATTCAGTGTGGAATTTCCCCAGTGATGGCATGATTTCCCCCGAGTATAACTTTAACTTGGCTGCGCTCGGGCCTAGCGCCGCTCTGGGTGACAGCTTCTCTTTAATCTTGCGGCCCATGACATTGCAGGTGGAGCCTGTATCCAGCTGACACTGTTGCCTTTTCTTATTCAGGCATAGATTCACAAACCACTTGCGCCCCTGCTGGGCCTTTGCAGTATTGACACATTCAGTTACTAGAAACAGTCTATCATCAGTGTCTGAGTCATCTTCTCTTTGCTCATCATTTTCAAGCACATTCACTTTTTTTATTTTGTCAGCCTTGCTGCCAGCCTGGCATACCTTGGCAAAGTGATTTGCTATGCCACATATCCGGCATGTCTTACCGTAGGCTGGGCACTGCTCCCTGCCCCGTTTGTGGCTGCCTCCACAGTATTTGCAGCTCCACTGTGGCTCACTCTCCGCTGGCGCTGTTTTCCTTTGATGTGCGCGCCTCTCACTCTGCCTGTCCGCGGCATTCACATTGTCCGTCTGTGCTAGCGGGGCCATCACTCTCATGTGTCTCTCGGTTAGCTCAGCGAGCCGGCAGATTTCAGTCGCTGTGTGTAACGTCAACTCACGTTCGCGTAGCAGACGCCTCCTGGTGCCCTCACTCGCAACACCCAGCACGAGCCTATCACGAACCAGCTCGTCCTTCAGCGCACGGTATTCGCATGACGATGCTCTCTCCTTAAGCCTTGTCAGGAAACTGTCTATTGGCTCATCAGCCTCTTGTTTGCAGCTTCCAAACATGTACCTCTCATAAATGACGTTTCTCGCCGGTTTGAAGTAAACCCCCAAAGCGTCCATAATCGCTTTTGGGTCCTTCTGTTCATCCTCCGTCAACGTGAGGCTATGTGTGTACACATGACGGCACTCACTTCCCATCAGCCGTCTCAGCGTGGCTGCCTTGACCAGCTTCGACTTCTCGCTCAGTCCGGTAGCGAGCAAAAAGTCCTCAAACTCCGCACGGAAGACTTCCCAGTTTTTCGCCAGATCACCAGCCATGCGCATACCATCGGGCGCGGGGATGCTGTTGCTTGCCATGGCGTTTTATTCCTTTAAGCGTCTTTATTTTATTTTTATTTTTACTTAGATCCCGCTTCTGACTCCATGTTTCAGTATGTCTTTTATTCAACTGCGGTTCCTTCCGCTCACGCCCACACATACAACATCCGGGTCGTACATGTAACATTATCAGGTCACCCCTAGGTGTCCCTGTAACACAGGCTACTAACATATGCCTATGTAACAGTACTGTAAGACTTTATTTCTCTCTTAAAATGAACTCGTGTCATGAGGGATGCTATTCTAGAGGTCCTGCAGGTGCTTGGATAGTGGTTTAACAACTATGGTTGTTGTTTTTTCTGTCTCTGTCTCTCTTTTTCTGTCACAGTCGGGACTATGGGGACAAAATGGAGGAGGCCAGGCATGCTCGTGGGGAGAGGTGAGTGTGTTCAACCTGCACACATAAGTGACACATTCTAATGCTTTGGTTCGGGATGTCGGGATCCGATGTAACTTTTCCTTCGAAAATGTTTCATTAATTTCCGCGTTGTGTTGAAAATCAATGACACATCGCTAGTCAGCTAACACAGCTTGTTCTGTGAGCCGACATGCGGACCATAGCTGTGTCAGCAGCTGGTGAAAGCGGGAAAAATATGTCCAGACTTTTATTCTGAAAAATGTAAATAAACGTCAACATTGTTGAAAATCAATGACACACTCCAAAATATTGCAATGCAATGGATTCGGTGAGTAATCCCAACTACTACCTAGTTAGTGGGTCAACAACATTGACATTTATTTACAATAAAAGTATGTACATTTTTATGTGTTGCCGACTTATTCCCGCTTTCAGCAGCTGCTGTCACATACGTTAATAAACAGATAGATACAGAGAGAGACAGAGGAAGGTATATCCAGAATAGGGCACAGTCATGTGAGCTTTGAGGTAGTATGTTTTTATTTTAGCCCATGGTTGGGGAGCTGTTTTTGCCTTATAATTGTATCATTGTTTTCAGGTGAAAAATAAATTATATCGTCCCTGTGCTTCCAGAGGCCCAGAGACACAAAACGATTTTCCTCACTTTGTCTGTCTGTCTCTCCCTTAAAGAAGCAGTATTTTAACTACAGGCTTTTGCCAGGGAGTTGATTGTGTTGGCTGCACACTGTGAGAAAACCAGACACGAGTATCCGTCAAGCTCTTCTACCCTGTCCCTAATACACACACACACACACACACACACACACACACACACACACACGCACACACACACACTCAGGATTTAGAATTAGACCCCCCTGCTCTGTTTGTCCAAAGGATTCCTATGAGAGATGGAATTGGCGCAGTGAATCCAGGAAATCCAGCTGTTAATGGCAGCCATAGCATTCATAGCCACATCTGGTTGGTGGCACCAACGCAGGCACAGTCCGTTGCTATAGTAAACGTGGCTTGCGGGTTATAAAATAAATAAATGGTCCCAGGGAGAAGACTACATATAATAGTAGGAAATCATAGAAATAATAGAAACCACAATCTATTTGGCCAGATGGAATAGGAAGTTTAACATTGGTTTCAATGGGAACACGTGCTTATTGGCACCAGTCATCGCAGTGACTTGCAGTACTCCCCATGTCCACACAGTACAGCCAGCTTCAAAATCCCTAGGCAGGATTGCCCTTGTTTGGATGTGAACAGGAAAGAGGAAGTCTGGGATTCTGTAAGGGGTCAGGGCAGTGGCAGTGACTGACAGAGATAAACAAGTTCACTTGTAATCACAGACACAGGCTGTATGTGGTGCAGGAGAACGATTCCAATGAAGCCATGTATCTGTGGTGTATTCATGCCTCATGTTTATCAGGGAACATGTGAGGGTTTGCATAGTTCTCCTCCCAGAGGGATAGGCCTGAAAAGATACAGAGTAGTGTACTACACAGACTGGCCTGCATCTGTTGGAAGACAATGATATACACACACAACCACTCAAAACCGGAGTGATTTATGACATTAGGATCGCTGATGATATCATACCAAACATACTATAAGATTATGGATGTGTTTATTTGGGTTAATCTTTTGATTTATAGACACACACAATCACAAAATGTGTGCGCACACACACACACACACACACACACTACATCTGTGTTAGTATCTAGTTTCATCAGAGCTCTGTGAAGTGGTCTGTAGTTAATGACTGTGGAACACAGAAGCACCTCACATTCGTGAGAGGAAGGAAGGGAGGGAGAGAGAGGGGGGGGGCGGGCGGAGAGAGGGAGAGAGAGAGTGTGAGAGAGGGACTCACTACTGGTCTGGCAGTTGGGCAGGTTCACCACTGGAAGGAGGGAGAGGTGGAAGAGAAGTACGGACGAGAAAGAAGAGGAGGGTGGAGGAAGGCACATCTTGAACAGGTTTAGTCTGATTCAGCTCTGATGTTCAGCCATCCTACAGCCAAGCCAAGCGAGACTTCTCCCTCTTTCTCTCTCTTTCTTTTTTCTCTCTGTTTTCCTCCTTTTTCCTTCCTCCTTCCTCTCAGTCTCTCACTCCCCCTTGTTGCATAGTTGGACTTCTGGTGATAACTTAACGCTGGAGAGGAGAGGGAGATGGTGCGTTTCTCCAGTACAGGAAACAAGTGATGATTTTGTAGAATGTGTTTTTGGAGAGGTAATGGGCCGTGGATGACGGAGAGGAGAAAGATGGGTTTATCTTGCGTGCTGAGGTGAGGGCGGATGTCAGTCTGTCACTGAGGACAAAGAGGAGGTGTGGTAGAGAGAGATAGATCTATTTGGGGCAGGAGGCTGCTGTATTGACCAAACCAGCATAGGGCATCCTTCAGAGAGGCAAGAGAAAAGGAGACGGCTGTCAGTCATCTTTTGAACACTTCTCTCTCCCTCACGAAACAGTTCTCTTTTATGCACAGTTTTCTGAACTATTTAACATTTTTTTAAACGTGTTCTCTCTAACTTTCTCCTCTCCCCTTTTCTCTCTTTTTGTCTGGCTCCTCCACTCAATCTTCTTTTCCCTCCCCTCCCCTCCCTCACCCTCCTCTCTCTCTCTTGCTCCCTCTCTCTCTATCCCTCCCTCTCTCTCAGGTATAAGCATGTGGAGAAGCTTGCGGCGGAAGAGTATGAGAGGGAGCGTGTGCGGGTATCGCGGACCCGAATTGACCTGAGTCTGACCTTAGAGCCCGTGGAGGCGTGGCGCTCCTCGTCACGCAGCAGCACCCCGTCCTCCTACGCCTCCCAGGAAGAACCCGAACCAGAACCAGACTTAGAACAGGAGTCTGAGACCTCTGTCACTCCCAACCTAACCTCAGAGACAGGTAGGAGGACAGAGAACACATACACATATGGCTTTGCGTTACAGAGGCTTGTATACCTCATGGATTTGAAGGCTCGAATGTTACTTTGACTTGAATCTTGAAACAGTAAAGGATGGCTTTATTCGGCTGGGTATGTACTACTTACAATATGTAGTTAATTCAATGAAGTGTATATTGTTTAACTTAACTTGACCAGCTGATCCTGACTTTGGTTATGTGTTCTAATGACGCATTTCAAGTGATATGGATTGTATTTGTATTCGAAGGTTGACTGGGTGTTTTTCCCTTCCATTGTAGTGTAGTTTCATTTTAGATTAGATAGCTCTGCAATTGAAGATTAGAAAAGACTCATGTCAATTGTGTGTGAGGTTGCTGTGTGTGTGTTACAGTTTGCCTGTACAGTACAGTGAGTAGAGGTTAGGAGTTAGGGGGATTTGGAATTCAAACCATAAGGTTTCTGGTTCAATTCCCAGCAGTGCACCCCAGAGCAATCATTCTTAACCTTTAATTGTTTCCGTTTGTATCTTAACATTTAAACTCAAATGCAGGTGTGAGGGAGAGGGGAAGAAAGAAAGTGTGAAATAAAGAGGAAGAAAGAGAGGAAGGATTTGGGTGAAAGGGTCAACATTTTTTTTTAAAGACCTTTTTGAATGTATGATGCAAAAACATGTGGGGTTAGAACTCAGCCTTGTATTCAATCTGAATCAATGCGTGGCCATGAGCATAGGTGCTTCAGCTGAAATAGGCCAGTGTATGAGGCCTCAGAAGTGCTCTCTGTTATTCTAGCCATGGCGACATCAGTGCATGGACTGTACTGTGTGTGTGTGTGTGTGTGTGTGCGCGTGTGTGTGTGTGTGTGCGTGCGTGCGTGCGTGTATGCGTGTGTGCGTGCGTGCATGTATGTGTGTGTGTGTGTGTGTGCGCGTGCATGCGTTCATATGTGTGTGTGTGTGTGTGTGTGTGTACTTGACTTGTGTTGATGTAAACAGCAACTTAATTCCTCATTTCCTGTTCCAGTCCTGGTCTCTGACAACCCACCTTTGTGTGCATGCCATATTGTACATGTGTGTTTTTGTTAGTGTGTGTATTCGTGCACTTAGGTGTTGATGCCAATGGGTATCGCACGCAAGTGAAAACAGAGGTCTCTTTAGATCAAAGTTTGTCATATAACACAAGTTATGTAAGGTACAGTATATAGTTACAGTGTTCTGAAAATGCAGTGTATTTCTATGCAAATGTTTATTTATATGTGTGCGTGTGTTTGACAGAGAGAAAGAGAGAGAGAAATAGAGAGAAAGACAGGAGAATGAGAATATGTGGTTATTTGTGTGCCTGTTCACTTCAATTAATCTGAATTTACCCAAAATTGAACAGATGCTGAAAATAGTAGAACCAAGGATCTTATAATTAAAGTTGTTTTCATCTGCAGAGTGTTCCCCTCTCTTCTCTGCCCTGCAGGAGAAACAGAGGCAGAGGACTCCAGCGCCAGTCTAGAACCGGAGGAGAAGGAGACGGAACCCTCTAGGCCTGAGGAGGAAGAGGAGCCCCAGCAGAAGAAAGAGGAAGAGGAGGAAGAGCAGTTAAAGGGAGTAGAGGAGCCTGCTCCTGAACAGGAAGGAGAGGAGGCGAAGGAGGAACCGGTCGTGGTAAACCAGGAAGACGGAAAGGAGGTACGAGAGGAGGAAGAGACAGAGGCAGAACCACAGCCAGAGAAGGAGAGGGAGGAGGCGGAGGAGGACAGCGGGATCTTGAGCGACAAGGAACGACAGAATGAGGAAGTGAACGAGAAGGACAACTGCTCTGCCTCCAGCATCTCCTCGGCCAGTAGCACCCTAGAGAGAGAGGAGAGAGGCAACAATGACAACGGTGAGAAAGGTAGAGGTCTTAACCACACATGTCATCAGGTATGGTATCAGACACACACGGTTTGATATCATTCCTCATTCCATTCCATTTGACAATGGACCTATCGCTAAGCCACGCCCCCTTTGAAAACTCAGACAAACAAACAACGCTTCACTGACAGTGACTGACTGACTGACCGTGATAGACATGTTTTTTAAAGATGACAAGAATATTTAATCTAGAAGCTTTTCACCATCAGATATTAGCGAGTTGATTGACCGAGTTTTCTGCCTGTAGTGACTTTTGCTGTGATATGATTGGACAATTTCTATTTTGGGGCGTGGCTTAACGATAGGTCCATTCTGCATGACAATGAGTCTGTCCTCTGATTTCTACCTCCACTAGCCTCCCCTGGTCATTATCCTGTATGACCTCACAACTAACTTAAGGTGTTACCCCGGCAATGAGATATGATGTGAAAGTGGTCCCTCTACCTCCTAACACTGTTTTTCCCCCCTTTCTCCAGGTCAGTGGACCCAGAGTGTTAAGGAGGTGGACGTCAACGAGCAGTGCAGCAACATCTTGAACAGCAAACTCTTCATGCTGGACATGCTCTACTCCCAGAACAAGAAGCCCAGCGAAGAGGAGGAAGAAGGTGCTGAGGAGAGGCAGAAGGCGATAGAGAAAGGAGAGGGTGAGGAGGTGGAGGCCAACCAGGAAGCCGATCGGCAAGCGGGCGAGGATGAGGACGGTGGAAAAAGCGGCTCCTCTGAGAATAATGAGGAAAAAACACAGGGGAACATTCGTGCCTTCGCTGAGCGTTTTGGGGACCTGGTGAAGGGACTGGGCATGCACCCCCCCACCCTGGACAGCCCCTCTCACAATGAACCCCCCATTGTGGAGAAGCCCCCACCACCTCCACCCCCACCTCAACCCCCAAAGAAGGAGTCAGACACCATCTGGGACCAGCTGCTTGCCAGCCCTCGGGAGCTCCGCATCGGGGACATCGACTTCACCGACCTGGGGGAGGAGGATGACAAGGACATACTGGACGCCGGTCTGATGGGGGGGTCACGGGACCTTTTAATCCCACCTCCCCCGCCCCCCTTCCTCCCCAACCTCTCTCACCCCCGCGCCCCCCCACCCCCGCCCCTGTTTGGGTGCCCCCCACCACCACCCGTCCCAGGGATGAGGCCGGGGATGATGCCCCCGCCACCCCCCTTCTCCCCTTTCTCCACGGCGGCCCCCGCACCCCCTCCACCTGAGCCTCTGTTCCAGAAAAAGAAGAAGACCATCAGACTCTTCTGGAGTGAGGTGGGTCACTGTAGACTGGTTTAGTGTGGCTTTAACTAAATCAAATCAGATCAAAGATTGTTTATTATTATATCAGATTATTTATAACACAAACAAGTGTGTGTGTGTGTGTGTGTGTGTGTGTGTGTGTGTGTGTGTGTGTGTGTGTGCGCGCGCATGTGTGCGTGTGTGTGTGTGTGTGTGCGTGTGTGTGTGTGTGTGATAAAGCATGCCTGTCAAATACAGAAACCAAATCACTCTCCCACTTAAGCTATGACCTCAGCCTAGACCCCTCTCATTCCTCCTCTCCTGAAAGCCCCATGGCTGGAAGAAACACCTGCAGACACCCATCCTGGGCCTATCTCGGGTGTGGGAAGCACTGTTATCATTCTATTTTTATTGTTACGTCCTGATATTTGCACTGTTGAGAGGAAGTTTACAACATAAGCATTTCATTGTACAATCTACATCCTGTATCCTGTGCATATGATCGATACACTTTGAGATAAACAGAGGGGGATAATAAGTATTACAGTCATGACAGTTCAAACGGTCAAAACAAAGATCAAAAGAGAGTTGAAGAGTCTAGTGTCTGATGTATTTTGTGCATGACCTGGAACTTAATCTACAGTAGAACTTAATCTACAGTAGAACTTAATCTTTCTCATTCTCCTGTCTTGAGATATTGTTTTTCATGGTTACATTTTTACTGAGATCAGATGAAAGACACTAAACAAAATGACAGTTTGGATTAGAAGACACCAAACTGGAAAGGGGAAGTGGCCTGATCATAATGTGTTCTTTTAATCAACATTTTGTAAGATTTAGACTGTTAGGAGATATGCTAATCATGCCAAGCATTTGGAACTGGTTTTTACAACATCCTGTGATGGTGAGTGATCAAATTAAGTGTGACAAGAACTATCAAACCAATTAACATACATATGACGTGAAGATGTTAATGCTATGTATACTGCTTTAGACTGGGTGATTTAAGGGTAACACACACTAAAAGAGGTGATTGTTCAGACCAGAGTATGGACTTGCTCTGCTGCCTGATATACATAAACAATTCCTTAAACACAGAAGTTGTCACTGCGATTTATTTTCTTACAATTCTAAAATGTTTGGGATGAATGTAAAAAATGCACTACTCTATTACTAAATCACTACCTATCATGTCTGTGAGCAGGTACGGCCATCAGACACGCCGGAGCGGGACCACAAGCGCAGTGGGGACTCTCTGTGGTCCAAACTGGAGCCCGTCAAAGTGGACACAGCAAAACTAGAACACCTCTTTGAGACCAAGTCCAAGGAGATCCCTGTCACAAAGGTAACCAACCAGACGGTTGTCCAGATGTGTGGGGAGGAGCCACTGAGTGAGGAGTCACTCAACATATTTAATGTTTCTGTCATTAGAGGGATATAGTGCATGATGGGTTATAATAATGGATTGTATTTACATCCAACTTTTACAGTATGTCACTACACTGTGTCTCAAAGCACTTACATACATACTTCACCTTATTATTTACAACCAATATAGCGCCCAATTCATGTTTATGTCAGTGCTATGAAGGCATTATGACTGTATTATGAAGGCTTGATGGCAGAGGACCTTAGGCCAAACCGTTACCTAAAGGGTTAACTGAGGTCAGCTCGCCGCTCAGTGAGATCAGACAAGAGGAGTGTGGAGACAGATCCCCTCAGGAGCGCCCATAAGTCCTGTAATAGGGAAGGTCTGGATCAGAGTGGCTGGGAGCTCAAGTCTGGCCTCTCTGGCACTTTGAACTGAAGCCACCATTGAAAGCCACAACTGTTGTTTAAGCCGTTACGATTGGAAAAACACTCCTGCCGGAGTTCCGTGGTGTACACACAGTCTGGTGGTGGTCCACACATGTTTCGATGGAAAGCCTGAGCTGTCGATTATCCGAGATGATCCAAGTCTGAGGCCCTCTGGGAATCAAAGAGACAGATTTCTCTCTGTGAACTGTGGACTTGTGTCAGGCCTTGGAGGTGGGTTCTAATGGCCTTGCTTTCAGCTTTATACTGGTATCATAGCCCACTGGCAGGGCTGGAATGACATCTCGACCCTTGTTAAGTGCCTTTAAAATAGTCAACTGGACCAAGGTTGATGGTGTTAGCGCCAGTGTTGTCGATTTGTTTTGGGAGTGCCTCAGCAGCTACCAGCACTCAGCACTCACCTTCCTCATAGTCTTCCACCTCCCAGCACCTTCCTCATAGTCTGAACCTGTCAGATTCACACATCATCATCACCAACCACAGGTCAGTGGTCATTCGAGAGAGGAGGCAACGAGAGGAGGCCATCTCAAATGATTGGGACACAGTCACGGTGGTGTCAGACTCATATCGCTAGGAGGAGAGATGTCGATGTGGTGTTTCTCTGGTTAGCAGTGTGCCATCAGGAGCAGAGACAGAGTGCGGTACAGACTGGTAGAGGCAGTAATCACCTCCATGTGGCGTCTCTCCTAGCTAGCGGCAGCGGCGGCTGGGTCTTAGCACCTGCTCTGCAGCTCTTTCATGTGGCAAAGCTGTTAGGACTTCCCTCTACTAATGGGCACGAATGTTCTCATGTTGCTCAAGTGTGGGGCTCTGTGAGTGAGGTCATGTGTACGCACACACACACGCACACACACACACACACACACACACACACTCACACACACACACATTCACACACACACACACACACACACACACACACACACACACACACACACACACTTTATAGCAATGACAATAAAGACCATTCATTCATTCATTCACACACAGACACACACACACACACACACACACACACACATTCACACACAGACACACACACACACACACACACACACATACACACACGCACACTGTGGGCGGCTATGGCACAGGAGGTAGAGCCGGCGTCTAATGATCGCAAGGTTGGCTGATCGGCGGTTTGAACCCCGACTGGCCCCCCAATGTCGAGGTGTCCTTGGGCAAGACACTGAACCCCAAATTGCTCCCAATGAGCGGGCCAGCACCTTGCATGGTAGCTTGCCGCCATTGGTGTGTGAATGTGTGTGTGTGAATGGGTGAATGAGAGGCCATTGTAAAGCACTTTGGAATAAGGTGCTACATAAGTCAAACCATTTACACACACACGCATAATACACACATAGACTCATTCACACTTAAACAAACACATACTGTACATGGCACACCCCTCGCTCTCCTTGCCACGCCTACCCTTCCGCACCACAGCTGTAATCAATTTCTTCCTGAATGCTGATCCCCCTAGATCCATACCATACCAGGCTGTAAACAGGCCCACACCGAGAGGAGGAGGAGAGAGAGAGAGAGAGAGAGAGAGAGAGAGAGAGAGAGAGAGAGAGAGAGAGAAAGAGAAAGAGAGAAAGAGAGGGGTGGGGTTGGACTCTGTTTTGTTACAATGTTTCTCGAATCTTGGTTTGCAAGTTTCCCTTCAACGACTTCCCTCCCAAGCTTACTGTCATTACTATTAGCCAATCCACTGATCTCTTGCACACCACTGAGAATCAAGTGATGCTTTGGTGATGTTGAGACACAGATGTGACCCCACTATTACTTGCAGGTGACCCACCACCGCGTACCTCCTTGTGACCTGTATGTGTCTCTCTCTCTCTCTCTCACTCTCTAAGAAAACTGCAGCAGACGGTAAGCGTCAGGAAATCATCGTTCTGGACTCTAAGAGGAGTAATGCCATCAACATTGGTCTGACGGTCCTGCCTCCCCCACGCACCATCAAAACGGCCATTCTCAACTTTGATGAGTATGCACTCAACAAGGAGGGGATAGAGGTGAATGATGATGATCATGATAATGATTAAAATGGTGATGATAATGATGATGAACAACTATAGACCGCTCATTGGTTCTCAAATTAATTGCCGTTTAATGTTTCTCTTTCTTCAGTCACCGTAGTCTTATATATATTATATATGATGTCCACAATCATGGAGCCTCCTGTTTGTTCTATCTGTGTGTCTCTCTCTCTCTCCCTTTCACTCTCTCCCTCCCTATCTCTCTCTGGTCATCTCTCTCCCATGTAGAAAATCCTAACTATGATCCCTACGGAGGAGGAGAAGCAGAAGATCCAGGAGGCTCAGTTGGCCAACCCGGATGTCCCCCTGGGTTCAGCAGAACAGTTCCTCCTCACCCTCTCTTCCATCAGCGAGCTCTCTGCACGCCTGCAGCTCTGGGCCTTCAAGATGGACTACGAGATCACTGAGAAGGTGTGTGTTGTCTGTGGGCGTGTGCAGGGCTGGTCCTAGGCATAGGCGAACTAGGTGGTCAAATGCCCCCCCCCCAAAAAATAATAATGAATTACATTTAAATAATTTATGTCTCTATGAATTTCATGTCTCTATGAAAATATGTCTCAGCCTACTGTCTATTTTTGTCTTGAAACCATTGTTGTCCATATTTTTACTGTTGAATGTGTGGGTGGTGATGAGGCAGTACTGGTGGCTTAATGTGGTGGTGGCGCCCCTAACATTTTGGGGGAGGGGCGGGGGCATCAAATCATACTCTCGCCTAGGACACCTAAATGCCTAAGACCGGCCCTGGGTGTGTGTGTGTGTGTGTGTGTGTGTGTGTGTGTGTGTGTGTGTGTGCGTGCCTGCCTGCCTGTGTGCCTGTGTGCCTTGGTAGATGTAGATGTAGATGTTCAAGGCAAAAGGGACAAATTATGGAAAGTTTGTACGCATTCACACACCAATTAGTATGAGTACTGAGGATACTGAGTCATTCATTCTGGAATCAGCACCTTGAAGAGGATGCAAGGTTCTGCACGGGGCTTTTACCATTTTAGTTTTACCAATGTATGTGTGATTCGGTATAGTTTGCATGTTCCTATACATACATACATACACGTCTCTGCGTGGTAACGACAAAAGATAACACACTAAACAAAATCTCTGTCAGATCATAAGAAAAACCTACCTTTAGTAGAAGAGCATACTCTTTTCTGGCAGAATGAGACATTTTTCAGTCAAACAAAGAATGTGTCCAGGAGGGGAAGTTCAAAGACAAAACCAGGGAATGGAAAACATGTTCTCTATCACTCTTTCCTGAGCTGTCCTGTAAATGTTACGGGTTTCCACAGGATGCAGTGTCTTTCATCTTTAAAGAACGGCAGAATTCCCGACCGCAGGTTCAGCTGAGCAGCGTTCCCCAACTCAGGAGGAGGATGTTTTAGTAGCGGGAGTTTTAATGGGGGGGAACATACCGTGCAGAATACACACACATACACACACACACACACACACACACACACACACATACACACATAAGCACTGACACACAAGCACTGACATACAAACACGCACACATGGACGCACACACACACACACAGGGATGCACAACACACACACACACACACACACACACACACACACATACCGTGCAAGAAACAAAGGATCACATAATCAGAACCACGTTTGGTAGCAAAGCCTTTAAACAACCTTTGAATGACCTTAAATAATGGCAAATGGATCATAGCAGTGACTCAGTGCACCTGTTCTAGTCTGTGGTTGACTGAATGACTCTACTCTAATGAAACAATGCTTACTTGTTAATGTGGCGTGCGTCTGTGTGTATGTGTGTGTGTGTGTGTGTGTGTGTATAACAGTTGTCATACCTGTGTGTGTCTCCTCTGTATTATTACAGGAAGTGGCGGAGCCTCTACAAGATCTGAAGGAGGGCATGGAGCAGCTGGAGAAGAACAAAACACTGCGCTACATCCTCGCCACGCTGCTCGCCATTGGCAACTTTCTCAATGGAACCAACGTGAGTCACAAACAAACAAACACACAGACACTCTCTCTCTCTCCCTCTCTCTGTCTTTCTTTATCTCTCTCTCTGTCTCTCTGTCTCTGACTTGATAGGTTTACATCATCAGGCACAGACAACGAGAGAGTTTTAGAGTTCATAATGGAAGTTTCATCGTCAAATGCTTTCTTACTTTTTGTCAACAATTGTTTCTGTCTGTGTTTGTGTATGATCCATCTCTTTAGGTTAAGGGCTTTGAGTTGAGTTACCTGGAGAAGGTTCCAGAGGTAAAGGATACGGTACATAAGCAATCTCTGCTCCATCACGCCTGTTCTGTGGTTGTGGAGAACTTCCCTCAGAGTACAGACCTCTACTCAGAGATAGGAGCCATCACACGCTCTGCCAAGGTAGAGTATCATCCAGAACTGAATGTGTTTGAAAGAGTTTCAATGTATTTGCGGCCCTTTCCTCAGCGTCCCAATAGAATTGATTGATTGATTGATTGATTGATCTATTGATCTATTGAGTGATCTCTTCATTCATTGACAAATGTGGTCTCTCTCTCTCAGGTGGACTTTGACCAGCTCCAAGAGAACCTGACTCAGATGGAGCGACGCTGCAAAGCATCCTGGGACCACCTGAAGGTGATCGCAAAGCACGAGATGAAGCCCACCCTCAAGCAGAAGATGTCCGACTTCCTCAAAGACTGTGCTGAGAGGATCATCATCCTCAAGATAGTACACCGCAGGATCATGAACAGGTAGAGGGGGAAGACAGCTAACCAAACAAGAAATGTGTGTAGCATTTGGAGGACCATGCCATGCAATGATGTACAACATGGCAGTCTAGACCTGCTCCTGTTTGCTAACAAGAGTGATTCATACAGTGTGTAGTACACCATGTACTTGGCTTTGACTAGCATGTGCCCTCTACTGCCTAGGAGGCCACATTACACCCATCCTCCTCTTAACAGTACTCTCTCTCTCTCTGTCTCTCTCTCCGTCTCTCTTTCTACACCTCCCCCCCCCCCCCCTCCACTTAGGTTCCATGCGTTCCTGTTGTTCCTGGGGCACCAAGCCTATAGTGTTAGAGATATCAGTGTCCACAGGTTTAGTAAAATCCTGAGTGAGTTTGCCCTGGAGTACCGGACCACCCGAGACCGCGTGCTGCAGCAGAAACAGAAACGTGCAGACCACCGCGAACGCAACAAGACACGGGGGAAGATGATCATCGATGTCAATGCACCTGTGAGTAATCTGTGTACCCATACTGTACATTCACAAACACATTAAGATATCGACACAGCATACTTTACAGTACACACACACACACACACACACACACACACACACACACACACACACACACACACACACACACACACCCACACCCTGGGTTCCCCAGTCCTGGTGACCATAGTCATGATACTGTAATATCTCAATGTACTCTGTATCTAACTCCTGGAGGTGTTCAACACTATCATTTGTTGGGTCTTTTGAAAAGGGTAGACCTTAAATTGCTCTTTAATTGTCATTAAATAAATGACAAGGCTCTTGTTGATTCGTTGATTTTAGTAACGGCTTGTTTCTAAGACTAGGGCCCTTAGGCCAGGATCAAAAAGCCAGGATCCATGCCGTACAGCTATCGAGCAATCATAGCAAATATCTTGATTATGTTGTCTTTTAACACTTCTTTGAAAACACAATATACATGTTCTTACTGTGACCGTTTTGGGGAGTGGTATCGTAAGAACTGCTGTGCATGTCGAGCCAGAGGGTTTTTATTTTAAATCCCAGGTGGGCATTTCTCTTGAATAAAGGCACTTAACCTCCTCCTGCCTCACTGAGTTTCCAGCTATACAAATACAATATCTGTCAGGGCATTCTCGAAGCGTTGTGATAATAATTACTTTTAGAGTAGTTCCACTTCCTGGTAAGCATATACCCTCTCTCTCTCAAAACACACATTAACCCACGTTTATAGGGGACATCATCACCCTACAGAGTTAAAAGCCTAGCACTAACCCCAGGGGGAAAAAACTGCTTGTTTCCAAAATGTTGGTTGTGACTTTAGATTAATCAAGTACACGCCCCTATAGAGCAGATACTGGGAAAACATCCATGGTGCCTTTGAATGTGCCCTGCAAATTAGGCCTTTCTCTCTAATCTGTAATTACTGTTAATAATTACTACACATAATTGAAAGCAAATGTTGCATTCACTGAGAAGGGCAGGAGGTGTGTGTGAATGTGTGTGTGTGTGTGTGTGTGTGTGTGTGTGTGTGTGAATTTAAACCTTGTTTGCAGAGTATAAGAGGGTACATCACCTGTGTCTATACAAAAGGGTCAGTTATAGGGGTGCTTTTTTGTTCCTTTCTTCGTTTTCCCCACTCTTTCGACTACTTTCTCCCAATCACTATTTATTATTTTCTTCTAATCTGCTCTTTATTCTGTACTCTCTCTCCCTTAGTCTGATGACGAAGATGAGAGTGAGGTACCACATTGTGTGTGTGTTCGCATGTGTGTGTGTGTGTGTGTGTGTGTGTGTGTGTGTGTGTGTGTGTGTTTGAGCCTCTGTGTGCACGTTAGACATCCTCTGAACCCTTGACAAAACACTGTTCTCTAACATTAATCTCCTGTCTTTTCTCACCTCTCCTGCACTGGACTGCTGTTTGGTTGTGTGCTCATCTAACATACTCTGAACAGTTGGTAATGTCCCTGCATGCTGTCGCACATCTATGTCAAACACAAACTGTGAAGCTGTGTGGAGTCCTTAGTGCTTGAGCATCCGGGACAGACTAACCGTTGTGTCTGTGAAGATCAACATAAAGTCGTACATTTTGTGTGAAATTTCTAATAGCTCTTTCACTCCCTTCCTCCCGCTTCTCTGCCCCTCTAGTGTGGAAAGTATGGTGGTGGTGGTGGTGGTGGTGGTGGTGGTGGTGGTGGTGGTGGTGGTGGTGGCGGCGGCGGCGGAGGCAGCGGCTCCTCTGGTGGTGGTCAGGAGAGTGCGCAGCCACAGGGCCTGGGACATGCTGAGGATGCTGCAGAACATGAGCACATGAAGGTCATACTGAAGACCAGCCTGCAGGGCGGCGACAAAGAGGCATCAGGGGTCCCGGGGCTTCGCGCCAGGACAAGATCACGCCCTGGTCGGGGAGGTGAGGGAGCGAGATCACACACACACACACACACACACACACACACACACACACACACACACACATACACACGCATACACACATACACACATACACACACACACACACACACAAACACACACACACACACTGCAGATAGAGGATATAGAGATATCAGTGATCCCAGGGCTGGGCCAGCAGAAGCACAAGCATCTGTGAATGGCTATAACCCTGGCCATGTCCTCTGTCCATCCTGTCTTCCGTCAGGCCGCATACAAGCGTGGACCCCGCCCACTGAAGAGGCTCAGAGCCCCGGGGATGACGCAGCAGATGAGATCATGGAGCGCATCGTTCGGTCAGCCACTCAGGGCCCGAGTCAGCCACGAGAGAGGAGGAGGTCACGGGTCAACCGCAAATCCCGTATGTCTTTATGTCGCGATCAGCCAATCATGTCTGATATTACTGTGTCACAGCCAATCATGTACGCTCCCTCTCACACCCCAAGCCCAGTCACAAGACTCTAACTGCTCTATTCCATTCATAATGCCATCTAACTGTACTTCATGTGATTCTACTCTATTCACAGTGAGGAGGACTCTAAAGAGTGGACTGACAGCAGAGGAGGCCCTCGCCTTGGGACTGTCCGACGCCTCCGAGATGCAAGTGTGACATCATCCTCCCCCAACATGCCCCACCTGACAACACGGGATTAGGATCACCATGGAAACACACCTCTGGAGACCCCCTCCCGGTCACGCTTCAAACTTCACCTCACCCTCAGATGTCCAAACAGCCATTCAGTAGCATCACAGTAGCCTGGTTATGCCGGTTTGCGAATCATGCGTTTGCTTCATGTGTCTGTGGCTGATAATAGCGTCATTGTTGTGGTGTTGTATTCTTAAGGGTCATGCGAAACACAAGCAAACACCCGTTGATGAAAAGGGGTGGAGGGTATAAAAGCTGAAAAGAGAGAAAGGGAACAGAATGAGAAAAAATAAATAATTAAAGGGATAGCTCACTCTTTTAGTAGTCCATTTGCCACCGCTAACAAAAAACAACAAATCACCTCAAATGAACTCTCTGACTAGGTTGGAAGTTCGTTTAAGGTGATTTTGCCACCAATCACTCCCATTGTTTTTTGTTAGTAGCGGCTACATTTAGTGAACTATCCCTTTTAAATTAGAGATTCACTTTACGGTCAAAGATGTAAGAGAAATGACAAAACCTGGTTTTGTGAAAAAATATATAAACTCAAGGTTTGTCTGTTTCAATGAATATTGTATTTATTTACATGTTGTAAATACATTTACAACTGTTACAGCCTATAGGCTTAAACAAAGGGAGGAGCTCACTGCAGGAAAATGTGTTACTCAAAAAAGACATTCAAATAGATCTTTATTTTATAAAAGCTGTGAAAATAAGACTGAATGAAGGATGTGAATACAGATAACGAATACAGGAATACCGTTTTATACATTTGTCCCTCAACTCAAGAATGTGGAAAAACTAGCATGAAGAATGACTAGTCACACTAATACAGAGTAATTCTAAAGATGGGTAATTATTCAATAACTGTAAGGGAGTTACTGAGGCATAAAAGCATAAATGAAAGCAGCTAGTGGCAATGTCAACTGATAGTGCCCATTCCAGGGGAGGCTGGTGGAGGGGGAAATCAGAGGACAGACTCATTGTATGGATGGAACAGAATGAGGAATGGTATCAAACCTTCCTCATTATATCCATGCATTACAATGAGCCCGTCCTCCGATTTCTACCTCCACCAGCCTCCCCTGGCCCATTCCTTCTCTCCACACAACTCTTGTAGCCCAATAGAAATCAACCTTCAGTGGCACAGTACTGTAGGACAGTTTGTGGTGACCCAAAGCAGACTGTCGGTCAGTGCTGTATTTACTGTATCTCTTCATGGCAGGGTATAATAATTATATTATAGGGTATTCATAATTAATAGGAACATGGAAGGTCCTCAATCTGATGTGTGCCTTTCATTTTAAAGGGACAGTACAGTACCTTTTCTGCCATGTCACCTTCTCTCTCTCTCTCTCTCTCTCTCTCTCTCTCTCTCTCTCTCTCTCTCTCTCTCTCTCTCTCTCTCTCTCTCTCTCTCTTTCTTGTTTTCATGTGTAGTACCAGGTACAGAGAGTGACTAGACACCCTTTCACCACTCACTGACGGAATATGACATTTCTTTGCCAGTTGTAGTTAAGGTACAAACAAACAGAAATTAGTGTTTTATTGACATTGTTTTCCTTATTTTTATTTTGAAGAAATGGTTTCACTGTTTTATTGTCTAATTTATAGCAAAGCTCTTATTCTCACACTCATCACTACTAAGACCTGAGAGCATAGACGATGGAAGCACTACGCAACAATCTCTCTATGAGCTTCAGTTGATTTGAAACAGGATACAGTTTTCATGTGTGAAATAGTAACATTCTGTAGTTCAGTGCTTGTCATTATTTTACAGCTTGACATTATTGCAAAAGGAGATGTGATTGATGAGATAATAAAGGAACACTTCAATGTTTATCTCAGATGAAATGTTTATAAATTGTAAAAAATGATCATAATAAAATAAAATAAACGTATTTTGATGGAATGCAGACGATTCTGTATAAAAATGTATAAATGCCCATGCCAGCTGCGGATTTCTTTTATGTCTAGTGTGTTTTATGTTTTGTATTATTTTTTCTAATTTTATGTAGAATAGTGTATTTTAGTCTGAAAGGAAAGACAAAGAGAAGCTATTCTGTGAATTGTAATTTAAATGAAAAAACGAAAAGCAATGCACGGCCACAATAATGTATATACACTTCTCGAGTAGAGGACCCTCACTCTGAACAGTTGATTTGGACCCCTGCTCCTTTTCTTGGTTTGGTTTAGGTGTTGAGTTTACACATATCGGCTCTACAATCTGGTCATTTTTCAGGATTGATTTGGGTTTGATAGAGCTCACTGCATCACCTTTGTCCATTTTGTAATGTTTCGGTTTCATTCTGTAGCCTAGTGCTGAACAACAATGGTATCCCTCTGCTGGAATACTTTACTTGACCTGAGCCCCAAACCCTATTTCATTTCACATGCTTCACCTTTCACCTGAAACGCTATGTATACACATCCTGCAATAAACAAACACACAAATAAACATTGTTCACTGTGTGTGTGTGTGTGTGTGTGTGTGTGTGTGTGTGTGTGTGTGTGTGTGTGTGTGTGTGTGTGTGTGTGTGTGTGTGCGTGTGTGTGTGTGTGCGTGCGTGTGTGTGTGTGTGTTGTTTGCTCTCATGTATAAATGTTGTTCATGCATAAAATGTATTAAGGTGAAAGACTGTGGTATTCGTCATCGTTGGATTGCTCCTTTTATTGTCAATGAGGTCAGCATTTATTAAACAAGGATGGATTCAATGACGGTGTGTTGTTGATTATAAAGGGGAGAATAACCTGCAAGAGAAAACGAGAAGCAACGGCAATTATACTATTGTGAATAGTATGAGCTGTTATCCTGCAGATGGCTCCATGAATAAGAATACATTCACTATTCACTCCCCTTCCATGCATTGTTTCGGTTGCTTGACATCTGACCCGGTAAGAAAGTAGGCGTGGCCAAATTTAAGCAATCCGGTAGAACCAACTGATATTACCGCCGAGCTCCCGAGGTCGGAGTTGAGTTGCCCACACAGTCTGAGTTCCACTTTCGTCTTTGTGCGCTTGCATCTGAAAACATGGCCAAGGAAATGACACTACTTTGGGGCTCAGGCTCTCCTCCGTGCTGGAGAGTCATGATCGCGCTGGAGGAGAAAAACCTGCAAGGCTACGAGCAGAAACTGCTGTCCTTTGAGAAAGGGGAGCACAAATCACACGAAGTTACGGAAATCAACCCGAGGGGACAGGTATGTGACCGGTCATCCAGAATAATAATATGTATTACAGATGATACCACATGTAGCCTATATGGGCAATTATATGTGTTATTATCGTACAACAGGCATTTGCCTATTATTTGTCTAATACAGTATATTCCTATATTATTTGGCTAATATTCTATGTAGACGATTCACTTTAGACTTGTACTTGTTGTTGTAAATCGCTTTGGATAAAGGCGTCTGCTAAATCGTGACGTTAGAATTATAAGGTTCTATCTCCATTTTTGTCAAAATTGAGTTTTTTTACATAATCTGATCCATTAGGTGTTTATTAATGCCTGGGTGGTGTTCTTTTAAAAATGTTGACATTTTTGAGTTAGTAATTCATAAAATAGGCTACTAAGGTTCCATCTCACAAAACATAATGGAATGTAAAAACTTTGACGCTCAATATCTCTGAACTACCCTAAACGGAGATAGAACCTTATAATTCTAAGCTCACGAAATGTCTAAATGTAAATAGTATTTGTTTAGACAAGACACACTCTTATAGAACAATGTCATGTTTTTGTTCATTCAAAAATGCCATGTCATACTCACCTCTGCAAATGTCCCTCCCAGCTCCCTGCGTTCAAACACGGAGACAACATACTGAACGAGTCTTTTGCAGCATGCATGTACCTCGAGGTAAGATGTGTTTCAAACCACAATGCTCTCTCTGTTTTCCCATTGCATTCATGAGCTATTCAACCTTTGCTTATGCCATTGCGCAGTGTAGGCTACCAGCTCAATTACACTACTTTGGAAATCACATACTACATATTGCTGTCCAATACCATATCATAGTACAGCCTACAGTATAATGTAGCTATGAATAGTATTTAATGTATGTGTGCTATCTCTCTTCTGACAGAGCCAGTTCAAGTCCCAGGGGACCAAGTTGGTCCCTGACTGCCCAAAAGAACAAGCCATGATGTACCAGCGCGTATTTGAGAGCCTTACACTCAGTCAGAAAATCGGTAAGATACACACAAACATTCAGAACTACAAACGCTGTGAAAGCTACTAGTGATTAGGGCTGGGACGACGCGTCGACGTAATCGACTACGTCAATACGTCGACTTGCGTAATGTGCGTCGTTGCGTCGCAAATAAACAACATGGCTGCGACCAGTTACGAGCGACGTGTCATTGATTTTCAACAACGCTTAACTCACGCTTTTATTTTGAAGACGCGAAAACGAAACCGGAAGTCTATAATATCAGAATGTGCCTCTTGTTGTCTTTCAGAGTCAGAGAGAACAGATACCAAACTGCCGGCATGTTTGCTGTAATTATATTACTTGGCAGTAGGCAGTCATCACTCAATGCTCGTCTCATTTACAGAACAGCATGGTTTGCTTGCACTGTTTGATCGCGTCATAAAAAATGTACGTCTCACATTGGCGAACATTCACACGGAACACGGAATGGCCGAACTCCGACTGTGCTGTAAAGTGGGTGGAGTGGAGTATGGACTCCGCACATGCGAATGTATATCTGTGTATAGATGTGTATAGTATGTATAGTAGTATAATCATGCGAGCTTTTATCGACAGGAGATCTCCGACACAGTCGTACATCAATGGCGCGGTTAAGGCTTATCCCTCTGAACCTGGCCGATCATTCGGTGCATCCCTACTCAAGTATTGTGATTTTCTGTCATTTTTCTTTTCCCTGTCAGTGTCCCTGTTAGACATGCCATCATTATGAACAGCTAAGATACTGTAACTTGTTGACCTCCTAACTGTCTCTCGCGACGCGCCCGCCCCACACTTTGAGAAATACTGACCTATAATAATAATAATAATAATAATAACCAGGAGGCAGGGGGGGGGAGAGAGGAGGGGGGGAGAGAGAGGAGCGTGGGAGGGGGAGAGCAGAGAGAGGGGGAGAATGTTATGAATGAGAACTTTTATATTTTATAATATTATATTTTATGTTGGACTGTAAGAAAGAGAGGATATTTTTTGTTGTGGAATATTGCCCTGCAGTGCAGAAGCCTAATATATATATTTGTACAAGAATAATTGAATAAAATACTGAAATGTTAATATGAGAAGTTTTTGACATTTATTTTGGGAAAATTAAGTGATACATTAATCGAACAGTCAAAAAAATAATCGTTAGACTAATCGTTAAATTAGTCGTTAGAGTAATCGACTAATCGAAAAAATTATCGCTAGATTAATCGTTAGAAAAAGTGTCGTTTGGGACAGCCCTACTAGTGATGCGCCTACAGTGGCCTTGAGTTTAAAGTGAGTGAAATGCAGGATTACTGCATTAGTTATGTCCTTTAAAAATTGTTTGGCTGAGCTGTTGTATTTTATCATGCTTGCGTGCATGATCCTGATGGGAACATTATAACTGACGCTGGGGTTATTCCTTAGGTGCGTTTAACTCCTACACATATCGTGTGCCTGAGGCAGAGAGACACGACTCTGCTTTGGAGAGAAACAGAGAGGCACTGGTCACTGAAATCAAACTGTGGGAGGGATACATGCAGAAGGTACACACACACATACACAATGTCACTCAAAACAAACTCAAGATCAAACTTCATTCTTATATACTTGCATGTTAACTGTGTCATAGACTAATAATGTTGGTTGTTGTCAAAATGTTCTTTCCTCTTGTCAGATGGAGGCAAGCTCTTACCTGGCAGGAAAGACCTTCTCATTGGCTGATGTTATTGTCTTTCCAGTCATTGCGCATGCTGTCCGCGTTGGGTAAGAGGGAGTGCACTCTGCTATGAATGAATGAATGAATGAATTAATCTTTTATTTCGAACATGATTTCAAAATAACAAAATAAAAACGAATAACTAATAATGAAAAAGTGATATACTATCACTATAATATATAACTGAATGAATGATTGAGTGAAGAAAGGGAAGGATAGATGGATGGATGGAGGGCTGAATGAATAGATAGATAGATGGATGGATATGAATGGTAAGAAGGATGGCTGGCTGGAAAAACAAAGATGGATGGATGATGGGGTGTAACGTGGACAGTGTGAGTGATGTGATGAGTGTGGTGGTCTCTCCTTCCAGGTTGTGTACCAAGCGTTACCCCAGACTGGGCCAGTATTACACCATGATGAAGGACAGACCCAGCGTCAAGGCCTCCTGGCCCCCACACTGGCTGGAAAACCTCAAGGGACCAGACACTCTGAAGGACATCTGAGTTAATACAATACAATACAAGCTTGTAAAGGGTCTCCTTTAAAAAAAAAGCACAAAAAGCAGACATTCACTGCAATCTATTATGTGTCTTTTCTTTATATTGCACTATATTTTCCTTTATTTTGTTTCCTATTTGAAATCAAATGAGCTCTCTTAAAACACTTTCTTAAGCACTTTGATTGTTTGTGATTTTGTTACAAATGCTGTTTTCGAATGTAACAAATCTGAAAAATTAAAGACAAATCTTAAAACACGTCCATGCCACAACAAGGTCTTGCTTTATTTGTGATTTTGTCAACAAAAATAATGCTGTTTTCTAATGCAACATTGGGGAAAACAAGGATTTCTGCCCGCATAATCAAGGAAAAAACTCTGGAGGGACTGATCTCAGTATGGTCCCAGGAGGAATTTGCAGTATTTGCGTGTGGCTATGCATGTATGGAGGACCAAGTCTGTCAAAATTAACAATATAGACACATAAATGAATGTATGAACAAATGAATGAATACACACAGTATAACGAAATACATTTCTATATTTATACATTCATTCTTTCTTTTCCACATTGTTTTCCACAGACTTGGTCCTCCATATGCATGCTGCATATGCTTTTGCTACAGTAGGCTACATACTGCCATTATTACCCAGCAGATGGCGCCATGGGTACATTCACAAATCATGTTGTGCGTGCCGCGTCGGACCTATCCTAGCGCAAGACAGGTCCATGTGGTACTACAAAACACCGGAAGTTGGTGGGTAGAATTCCACACACGTTGTCAAAACGATAGTTATTCGGTAATATTGTTGAAAGCTCCGTGTTTGAACCTGTAAAATATGGCCAACGACATGACGCTTCTATGGGGCGCAGGCTCTGTTCCGTGCTGGAGAGTCATGATCGCGCTGGAGGAGAAGAACCTGCAAGGCTACAACCAGAAACGACTGTCCTTTGAGAACGGGGAGCACAAGTCCAAAGATGTTATGGACATCAACCCTAGGGGACAGGTGCGCTTGGTTCATGGCATATTACAATGTAGCCTTAACGCATCCTGGGACGTGCACCTATAGAGAGCCCTCATCTTGAATCAAGGGTAGATTAAATGTTACTGTAGTCATTGGCAACACTGTTTTTGTCAAGGGGACTGGTGGACCAATATATATATATATATATATATATATATATATATATATATATATATATATATTAACCCAGTATTGATTTTTGAGAGTCAGTACACTGTGTAGCTTGGTTGTTGAACCATTTAAGTACACAAAGTGTTTGTTTTGGCCCGTAACCATAACACTATTTGATAGACCCACCCTACCTCATATACCAGCCTAAGTACCTATGTCTTATTTACATGGTCATTAATAGGGGGGGGGGGGGGGCAAATAACCTGCACCGTTAACCTGCACCGTTTGCCCTGCCGCTCACAACGTGGGTGCCCTATCGGGGGGAAAGCATCAACCCTTCCATAAATCTGTGCGCGTACTTATTGAATAAGTAGTTGAATGAATGGTCTTTATTGTCATTGCTATAGTACAGGTACCAAACAACGAAATTTGGGAGGGGTGGCTCCCCTGGTGCTAGGAAAGAAAAAAAAACAAAACAAAAACAGGAAGGGAAAGGAGCTGGTTTACATAAATAAAGGCTATGTACACTATCCACTATACTATACTGTACAGGTAAGACGACTAGGGTTGTCATATTGCACATAGTGTTATTGCACATTCATTTAAAGTGTCGCAGTTTGCAGGCTTGAAATGTACACAGTTGTGCCTCAGCACTACACCTGATTTTTTCAATCCAGCAGCTGCCATCAATCCGTCCAGACTGTCCAGGGCCCAGAACCTAGGTCTTTGCTGTGTTCAGGGCCTGGATGGCCCTGGGGTAGAAGCTGTGCTTCAGTCTGTTTGTCCTTGCGGCCATGGTCCTGTACCGCCTTTTCGAGGGCAGCCGGGCAAAGTGTTCGTACCCAGGATGGGTTGGGTCTCTGGAGATCTTGGAGGCCTTCCTGAGACAGCGTGTGTTGTACAGCTCTTCCAGAGAGGGGAGGGGGGCGCCGGTGATCTTCTGGGCTGTTCTCACGACTCTCTGTAGCGCATTTCTCTCCGCGGTTGTGCAGCTGGAGAACCAGTTGCAGATGCCGTAGGTGAGGATGCTCTCCACTGCGCCGCGGTAGAAGGCCACCAGTATCTCCTGCTTGTTGTGTTCCTTCCTGAGGACTCTCAGGAAGTAGAGCCGCTGTTGTGCCTTCTTGATGGTGGCTACTGTGTTGTTCTTCCAGGACAGGTCATCCTGTATGTGCACCCCCAGGAATCGGAGGGTTGAGACTAGGGCTGGGCAAACGAACAAAATTTCTTTTTCGATAATCGCAAGAATTAACGATCAATTATCGATTAATCGATAAGCTTTTTTAAAATAAAAAACTGGGGAAAAAACGTTATTTGTGTTGCTATTGCACACATTCATTCATTCACATTCAAACTAGACACTACAGTCAGATAACAATCCTCTCACAAGGCAGTGAGTAGCTTAAATTGTTTAACTTAAAAACACATTTTACGTTATAAATAAAAATCTAGAAAATAAGTAACTCACCATAGGAGCAGTAAAAAAACAGTTACTCACAAATAGGAGGATGACTGAAAACGTTAGTGTCCTTAAGAGCGTCCAGCTTAACTTAAATTTGAACTCCAGCGAGAGACTGTAGGCGGCAGGCCTACTGGTTCTTGTTCAGAAAGATGATCATGTTAACATGTTCAGGGGTGAGAGACGAACGCAATCTGGTGACACGTGGACAAACTAATTTCCATTATTATTATTATTATAAAAAATAAAAAAATATTAACGATTATCGAGCAAAATATTTTGGGATCGACCAAGATCCTTATCGATCAATTATCGATCGTCGATCATTGATGCCCACCCCTAGTTGAGACTCTCTCCACGCTCTCTCCGTCGATGAGCAGGGGCTGGATCTCAGATTTTTTCCTCCTGAAGTCCACGATGATTTCCTGGGTCTTTGACTTGTTCAGCAGCAGGTTGTTAACCTTGCACAGCTTGCTCAGCTGCTCTACCTCATCCCTGTACGCCGCCTCGTCCCCCCCCGAGATGCAGCCCACCACGGTGGTGTCGTCTGCAAACTTTACGATGGAGTTGCTGGGGTGGACGGGGGTGAAGTCGTAGGTGTAGAGGTTGTAGAGGATGGGGCTTAGCACGCAGCCCTGGGGGGACCCAGTGCTGAGTCTGAGGGCTGTGGAGGTGTGGGAGCCCACCCGCACCCTCTGGGGGCGGTCGGACAGGAAGTCCTTGATCCATGCACATATAGAGTGTGATAGTCCCAGCCAGGTCTAGTAGTTTGGTCACTAGCCTGTCTGGAAGGATGGTGTTGAAGGCAGAGCTGAAGTCCACAAAGAGCAGTCTCGCGTAGCTGTTTCCCCTCTCCAGGTGGGATAGAGTGGCGTGGAGAGTCGTCGCGATGGCGTCCTCTGTGGACCTGTGGGCTCTGTAGGCGAACTGGTATGGATCCAGGTTGGGCGGGAGGCGTGTGAGTATGTGGTCCCGGACTAGTTTCTCGAAGCACTTCATGATGATTGGTGTGAGTGCCACCGGGCGGTAGTCGTTTAGGCAGCTCACCGTGCTTTTCTTCGGGACTGGGATGATAGTTGAGGTTTTCAGGCAGGGTGGGATGGTGGCCTGGGACAGGGACTGGTTGAAGATGTTGGTGAAAACCCCGGCCAGCTGGTCGGCGCAGTCCCTCAGCACCCGTCCCAGGACGCCATCCGGCCCAGAGGCTTTCCTGGGGTCCACCGCCTTCAGCACGCGTCTCACTTCATGCTCTGTGAGGGTGAGGCTGCTGAGAGCTGGAGAGAGTGGTGTTTGTGTTGTGGTTACCTCCGTTCGCCCCTCGTCGAACCGGGCGTAGAAGGAGTTCAGCTTTTCCGCCAGCAGGGGGTCGTCCTCTGCGGCTGTGAGCCTGTTGGCTCTGAAGTTTGTCATGTGCTGAACCCCCTGCCACATGGGAAGCATTCCTCAATCTTCTCTCTGTGGTCTGCCTTGGCCTCTCTGATGCCGCGCTTTAGGTTAGCCCTGGTGGTGCTGTACAGCAGTGTGCCCTTCCCTGCGAAGAAGGCGTTGTCCCTCTCATTGATCAGTTTTTGGACCTTCCCAGTCATCCATGGCTTCGTGTTGGGGTAGACCCGGACCCGTTTGTCCACGGTGACTGAGTTGGTGCAGTTCACTATGTGGTTCAGAACCGACGACGTGAACTGTTCCAGGTCCTCATGCTCATATTCCTGCCATGAGGTGTCATTTAGGCAGATCTGCAGTGGAGCGGACCCTTCTGGCCAGGTTCTGACAGTCTTAGTGGTGATGGGAGCACTTTTCCTCATGGTAGTGTAGGCTGGGATCAGGAGGATTGACACATGGTCAGACATGCCTAGATGAGCTAGCGGTCTAGCCTTGTAAGCAAGCTTGATGTTGGTGTATACCTTATCCAGTGTTTTTTCTCCTCTTGTTGCACATTTAACATGCTGATAGAACTTGGGTAGTACTACCTTCAGGTCGGCATGATTAAAATCACAAGTAGTTGAATGGGCAATTGTAAATTCCTCGTTGAATAAGAGCGTTGGACGTTCTAACGGATTAGGTTGCGAAATAAAGTCTTATCAGATAATTGTGGGTATTGTTGACCCAAGCTCGCAAGATAATCACTTCACATTATCAATGTCATGGCCACTCAGCGAACCTTTCCTTCCAGCTCCCTACATTCAAACATGAGGACAACATAGTGAACGAGTCCTATGCGGCGTGCATGTACCTGGAGGTGAGTTGCATATACATAGTAGCTATCCTATTCAGACCGTTCTAAGTTGGTAACATAAAATGTATTTATTTCTCAGTTGACGTGATCTACTATGACTGGCTTGTTCCCGAGGCAGAGAGACATGACTCTGCATTGCAGAGAAATAAAGAGATTCTTGCCACTGAAGTCAAACTGTGGGAGGGATATCTTCAGAAGGTACACACACACACACACACACACACACACACACATACAAACTGCACTTGATTTTCATTGACTTCATGGAGTCTGATAATGTTGCTTGTTGTCTCCAGATGGAGACGGGCTCTTTCCTGGCAGGAAACGCCATCTCATTGGCTGATGTGGTTGTCTTTCCAACCATTGCATTCCTCTTCCACTATGGGTAAGAAAGAGAGAAAGCTTTCCTCCAATCTGGACAGATGGGAGAATAGCAGGAACGAAGGATAGAATAAGGGACAGATGAGTGAATGAGAGTGAGGGTTAGATGGCCAGATGACTGAATGGTTGGATGAATGAATGAATGAGTGAGTGATGTGATGTGATGTGTGGTCTCCACTTCTCCTAGGTTGTCTGTGGTGCGTTACCCCCAGCTGGCACAGTACAATGCCATGATGAAGGACAGACCCAGTGTGAAGGCAACTGTGCCCCCCGACTGGCTAGAGGAACCCCAGGGAACAGACACTCTTAAGGACCTCTGAGTCACACCCATACCCATAAAATAAAAAATAATCTATATTTTTATAGATTAATCTATATAATCAAATAAATAAAGTTGTGCACAGTATGTATGCATGCCCTACAGTGTTGTTTGTCTTGCGCTAACCTGAAAGAAAACAAGTATGTACTCCATTTTCATATTTAAAGTCAGATGTTTTAATACCTCAACATGTGTATAGTATGTGAAGAAAGTGCCTTTCACATTCTAATTCTGGATAAAATGCTTACAAAAACCCTAGCAGGGAAAAAAGATGGCTGATACTGTGTTGGTGTTCATGACAGTCAAATGTTGTCTGTCTTGAACATAATTCTTCACTCAAGCTCTTTTATTAGCAGTGTTTGCTCAGCAGAGGTCACTAGTGCTTGAGGAATCTTCTGGGTCCGTTCTAGAATGTGGGCAATGGAAAGAAATAAACAGTCCCAGGGTGAAGGCTACAGTACATATATACAGTAGTAGGAAATAATAGAAAATGAAATCGCAATCCAAAATGTGGCAAGATGGAATACAAAGTTTAACATGGGTTGTAATGGTGAAATAATGCTTTGTTCGCACTAGCTGCAGTACCCAGTATGGCCACATGGTATCACAGGCTACAAACTCTCTCAACAGAAATCTACTGACTGGTACCTTAGGATAAAACTCCTGGGGCCGGTTTCACAGACAAGGCTTAAGCCTAATCCTAAGACTAAAAAACATCTTCAATATAGATTTTACATTGAAAGTGTGATTTAGTCCAGGACTAGGCTTAAGCCTTGTCTGTGAAACCGGCCCCTGGTGCAGGGTTTCCGTTAACCGGTAATTACCGGTCTTTGTCCGGTAAAATTTATTGAAGTCCGACAAAATGAAAACTCGTCGGACATTTATGTCCGGTGAAAATAATTCCCTCTAAGCACAATTTGAATACAATTCGCTAAAGTTCACATTCTGATTCCTTCTATTTGAAAAAAGACGAATATATAGGCTATGTATTTCTTTTATTATGATATGATTTGACACCGGCATGATGATGTCTCCTAATGTGTAGGCTGCCTATGCGAAACAGCGGTTGTTTCCGGTGTGCGCTATAACTCGTGCACAATCGAGTCGAGGCAGAGAGGAGGATAGCGATGTTTCTCTCTGTGATAGTGTGATTATGCAAGCCTTTTCTGAAAGGGATGAGAACCCGATTGTTTCAGCTTCTCCCAGGGAGAAAGTGGTAGAGTTACCATCCTCCCCGAGTCCTACCATACCATCCGCTGACAGCCTATCTCTCCCGGTAACCGGCGAGCGATTGCGTGTCGCTCAAGTAGCTGATCAGTCATTAAACAAATGTTTTTTACATGCAGCTAGTGAGGAATCTGAAATAGGGGGCAACGTAGTTTATTTCCTTAACGATGGGATATTAATGCGTAAATGGTCTCCTCCTAATGCAAATGATTGTGAGTGGAATACTGTAAAACAAGTGGTTGTGCCTGTGGGTTATAGACAACAGGTGTTATCTGTAGCACATGAGAGCCAGTGGTCAGGACATTTAGGTATAACTAAAACTTATCAGCTGATATTGAAACATTTCTTTTGGCCCGGACTGAAGGCGGATGTTGCCAAGCACTGCCGCTGTTGCCATACTTGTCAGATGGCGGGTAAGCCTAATCAATCCATTCCACCCGCACCATTGCATCCCATTCCTGCTATAGGGGAGCCATTTGAACGTGTAATAATTGATTGTGTTGGACCTTTGCCTAGGACTAAAAGTGGAAGTCAGTATTTGCTCACTACTATGTGCGCTGCTACTCGTTTTCCCGAAGCTGTTCGGTTGCGTAACATATCAGCTAAACGAAATGCGTTCCCAACCAGCGAGACCTGGTTATAGAAATGACGTTGTTTTATTGATAAAAAAAGGGTCAAACTGGAAAGAGAAAATAGAAAACTCACATTAATCCCAAACAATTTAACAAACTTCAGTTAACGTAATGTGGAGTCCGTTCATTGATCGATGCTGTCTGTTCAGTTCCCAGAGGCGCCCGTTCAGCGCTGGACATATAGCGCGCATGCGAATCATGTTATATTATTATATATTGTATAGCTCGCATCTAATCGTATCGGATGAGAAATAGACATTAAATGGCATATATAGGCCGCTACACAACAGTAATCACCGCGACAAACAGCTATATTAGATTTGGAAGAAAAAAAAATATAATTTTGAAAAAAAATATTTTTATTATATTTTAATATGTCCGGAATATATCACGTTTGTCCGGTAAATCGAAATCTTCCCGGACACGATGTCCGGCGGCAATTTTTTCTAACGGAAACCCTGCCCTGGTGTCCTTTTCTTAATCTGCCCAAACAAATTCATTGCACAGATGAATGTAACATTCCCAGATAAACCATGAATCATATTGCCTTCACCTATGATTCTGTTGCCAGTTCAGTCAGTGACAGTGCTGATAAAAGGGAAAGGATTTAGCTAAACACTTCCATCCAGCCAGAGTTCAAGAACGCTGTGAGTGCAAAGTCCATTCTTTGCTTTCTGACAACAGTTGCAACAAAAGTGTTCCTGTGCCACAATAAAGAGAGACAGATAGAACAGAGAACTTGTGGGCACATCACTCATTGACTTCATCTGTCTCATGTCCTTGTTCAGCAACAACACAGTACAGTACAATGAGTTGACTTTCCCCTGTCTACTTTTTCAATGCTGTTTTATCAGTGCAAATGAAAGAATGGAGATGAGGGAGGAAAGCCAATCAACCCCCCTGGGACAGGTTAACCGTAACCCTCTGAACAATAATCAGGGCTTAAAGTTCTCCGGCACGGTGCCGGATTTCCGGCGCGGGGGGATTTTGAGCAATAAAATAAAATAAAATCACATGCTATTTTTTTACATCGTAATTTAAAGAGTCATCTTCAGCAAAGAGACAGTTCCGCCTACCAATGGTATCACATTGCTCAAGCCAACCAACGACTTCTAGCCAATCGGAGGCAGAGTAGTGGGGCGGGCCTTAAGAAGGCCATCTTCAATGGCCGACCGTGTTTGCGAGCAAAAGATCCGAGTGTGCGCGTTTATAGCTGAACATGATCTGTCTTTCACAATGGCTCAGCCACTGGTCGATTTGTGCAAGAAGCTATCAGAAGACAAAAATGCACTGATAAAGCTGTCCGTTTCCAATCAGCACGCCAGCTATTTAAACACACATGGCCTTTGTCCCGGAATTGAAAAAACGGCTGTGTGAAAAGCTTAAAAAAGCAACGTTTTCAATTAATATCGACGAAGCTACTAATCTTAACATGGACAAAATCCTCAATGTCCTTATTCGATTTTTTTTATGATGATCTGGCCAAAGTAACAACACAACACCTAGTCAGCAGGAAAGTAAACATCGCCAACTCATCAGCCCTCATGCAGGAGCTCAAAAGATATCCTGGAGTCCAATGGTCTTGACTGGTCACTAGTCATCAGTATTTTAATTGATGTAGATCTATTGATCTATTGTTATAGTGATAGTGGCTTAATAAGTGATGCAATCAGTTTGGCCTTAAGTGATTTAATCAGTTTGTTCTTTTAAAGACATCAAAATATATTATTTTATTTTGTATTGAGTATAAAACAGTATTAATGCATTTAAACATTGAGACAAGAAGCTGTCTTCTGTACCCGCTCTCCCAATATCTCAAACTGTGACCCCCCTCCCCAAGAAAAAGTTTCAGGCACAGGATTTTTTCCCACTTTAAGCCCTGGAACATGTTTTCCTGTACAGTCATTGAGTCATGTGACTACAGGCCATGTTACCATCTTACCTGGTGGAACCAGTGGATTGGTTCCTATTGGTTACGGGCCAAAACAAACACTTTGTGTACTTAAATGGTTCAAAGACCAAGCTACACAGTGTACTGACTCTCAAAAATCAATACTGGGTTAATATATATATATTGGTCCACCAGTCCCCTTGACAAAAACAGTGTTGCCAATGACTACAGTAACATTACGAATCTACCCTTGATTCAAGATGAGGGTTTATCTGCTGCTGGCTCCGCTCTTTGTCTGTGGGCTCACCGTCGTCAGTCAACGTAAGCTCTCTGGGTTGTATGTCTATCTGTCCGTTTCTCTTTCTCTCACTCTTAATTTATAGTATCTCTCTTTCTCTCTCTCTCTCTCTCTCTCTCTCTAAAACTTTACTACTATTTTTCAATAAAACGACAAGGGTTATCATACTGCTGGCTCCGCTCTTTGCCTGGGCTCTCTTTGCTATGTCTGTCAGTCCGCTTCTCTCTCTCTCTCTCTCTCTCTCTCTCTCTCTCTCTCTCTCTCTCTCTCTCTCTCTCTCTCTCTCTTTCTCTCTCTCTCTCTCTCTCTCTCTCTCTTTCTATATATATATATATATATTTATTCCCTCTTCTGACTGTGTGTGTGTGTGTGTGTGTTTTACTCTCTCTCTCTGCTCTCTCAAGATGGAGGCAGGTGAGGGCCAGGATATGTGATATATATATATATATATTAAAGAGGTCTCTCTCTCTGTCAGTTCCTGATCCACCCCTCCACTCATCATGTGTGAGTGAGCTGGAGGAAAACATTGACTTCCCGGGAAGTGATGTAACCCAAATCTTGTCCCCTGACGTGGAGCACTGTCAGTTGGCCTGCACTCAGCATCCCTCCTGCCTCTTCTTCACCTTCGTACAGCCTAACTGGACCGGAGACAAAAGGTCAGTACTGTAAACACAGACAACAAGCAAAGAGATGCAATTGGCATGGGATGTAAATATACAATAGGATGCCTCTTGAATGAATGAATGAATGAATGAATGGTCTTTATTGTCATTGATATAGTACAGGTACCAAACAACGGAATTTGGGAGGGGGGGCTCCCCTGGTGCTAGGAACAAAAAAAAATAAAACAAGAAGGGAAAAAGAGCTGGTTTACATAAAATAAAGGCTATGTACACTATCCACTATACTATACTATACAAATAAAACACTGTGCTGTACTCTATGCTATGCTATACCTATTCTAACATTTCCTATTCTCTGAACCTTATGTACCCTAGGGTTGTCATATTGCACATAGTGTTATTGCACATTAATTTAAAGTGTCGCAGTTTGCAGGTTTGAATTGTACACAGTTGTGTTTCAGTATTACACTTGATTTCAATCTAGTAGCTGCCATCAATTTGTCTAGATTGTCCAGGGCCTAGAACCTAGGTCTTTGCTGTGTTCAGGGCCTGAATGGCCCTGGGGTAGAAGCTGAGCTTCAGTCTGTTTGTCCTTGCGAACATGGTCCTGAACCGCCTGTTCTTTTCCACCATGCAGGCAGTACTTCTGCTACCTGAAGAACACACCGTCCAGGCAGCCAAACACAAAGAGAGCCATTCAGGGGGTGACATCCGGGTACTCTCTCAAAGCCTGCGAAACCACACCTGGTAGGGCCCACACCTACAACCCATTCAACATCACTCCCCTCAAACCCAGAGTCATGTTACACAGAACAGCACCAGCATTTTCAAGCAACAATACTTTCACTTTTCACTCGCACTCCTCTGGCTTAAGAATCCACTCTGGATTCTATGCACAGTTTCTTCACTCACTACTTTTAGAACTATAGACTGAAATGACACAACATGGTCCCGTAGCATCTCTTTAAGATAGAAATATGTGACAGGGTCTGATGAAAAAGTTCCCAAGTAGGGCAAGGTAATTTTTCAGTTTTTTCCAGATTATGAAAGGGATTGTAAGCTTTCAAATGATGTGTCATACATTGAAATCTGAGTTGAAGAAGTGATGCGTATTTGAATGTTGATACCCCCCAAATCAACAAACAGAGAAATTCACCCTTTTCACAGCCACTTTTCAGCAAAAAAGGAGTAGTTGAGTAGCCTGGAAAAGTCAGGTTTGGATATAGTATTGTTGATCTTCACCATCCTTTTGTCTGTCTGTCTGTCTGTTTGTCTCTGTCTGTCCGTCCAACAGACTTCTGTCCGACCAATGTGTATCATGATGTGGACTTCACTGGGTCAGACTTCAGCTCCATCTTCACAGCTGACTATGAAGAGTGCCAGCGAGTCTGCACCAACGAGCCAGGATGCAAGTTCTTCACTTACCTCACTGGAAGCTTTTCAAACGAGAAGCAAAGGTACAAAGGTTCAATTCCAGCACTTAAAGGTAGACTGGGATATGAAATCATAACTCCATAACTGCACTTCTACTCTACCGCCCCCCGAAGCCACACCCCTCTTTTCTGTCTGCCACACCCCTCTTTTCTGTCTGATCTTCTTCCCTTTCCACCCTCCTCCTACTCACTGGTCTGATAACTTCAATATCCATGTCGACCAACCTAGCTCCAACCTCACATCTGACTTCCTCTCTCTCCTTGACTGTTTCCACCTCACCCAGCACATCAACTTCCCCACCCATGTAAAAGGCCATACGCCCGACCTCGTCTGCTCTGCCTCCCTACCCATATTCACCCCCCACCTTCTTCCATTCCTACTCTCTGACCACTTACAGAAACACAACCTGAAACAAAAAAAAGTAGTCTGTGTGAGAGTGTCGTTACAACTTCTGGATTGCCTCTTGATATTTGATTGACATGGTTAAAATATTGTTTGTACTGTTGGATAAAGAAAATATGATACGAATACATTTATTCATCTATTCCTATCAAGGAAACACTCTCTCTTTTACAATAATAATACTGGATGTATGACATTATCTCCTCATAGATATAAGTGTTACCTGAAATACAGCTCCACTGTCCCCCGGCCGACATCAGTTAGATTGTACAAGGATGCCGTTTCTGGATTCTCCCCCAAAAAGTTTTCAGCCAATGGGGGAGACACAAAAGGTATACACACACCCACACCCACACCCACACACATACACACCCACACACACACATACACACACACACACACACACACACACACACACACACATACACACACACACACACACACACACACACACAAACACACACGTAAATTAATGTTCAACTGCATTTGCGTGTGTGTGTGTGTTTGTATGTGTGTGTGTATGTCTTTCTGTCTGTCTTCATCTGCGTGTGCCTGTGTGTGTGTGTGTGTGTGTGTGTGTGTGTGTGTGTGTGTGTGTGTGTGTGGGTGTGTGGGTGTGTGTTCGTTCTACAGTAGTGTGTCAGCGGCTGACTCTCACCAATACTGACATCCCGGGGAATGACATTGAGCAGGTGTTTGCTGCTTCACCTGAACACTGTCGGCATCTGTGCTCCGTTCATCCCCGCTGCACCTACTTCTCCTACCAGAGGTAGTGCGCACAATAGTGCTGATATCCAATAGCTAATACTAATAGACTCGATGAGGACCACTACTATGACGAGTACTCCAGTTCTAGTGCTACTGCTGCTACCACTCTGCTTCTACGACTCCATATACCATAGATACCTCCATCTCTGATAACTCCATCTTATTAATACTGAACACAATGGGCTCCAATTTGCTTCCGCTAAAGAGCGCTCGTGCAGAACTAGGTGGAAGCTGACATGGTCGCTCAATGGGTCATTTGGTTTCAGCAAGGTTTCAGTGAGCGTAGAGGCAGAGGGCAGGTGTCCATTGTCCTGGCCAATCAGGATTTCACTGCGAATGTCGGAATGGGTAATCATTACTTTTTGTGTTAGATAAAATGACCATGCCTGTGTACATTGCGCTACAGGAACAAGTGCTACTTGAAGCGGAACACAGATCTCATGGCAACTGAGGCGAAACAAGAGGTGGTCTCTGGGACACCGATGCGCTTCTGCCAGCTCCCAAATGGTAAGTATGTGATGGTCACTAGATGGTCATAATGTATATGTTACGGTACATGTGTGAATACGGTACATGTGGGAAAACTAGGGTTAGGGTTAGGTGCTACGTCGACTTCGTACATGCTGGCATGTCTAACCCTAACCGTAATCCTAACCCTAACCCTACCCCTAACCCTAACCCTAACCCTAAACTTAACCCTAGCACCCTAGCACCTAACCCTAACCCTAGTTTTCCCACATGTACCATATTCCCACATGTACCGTAACATATATATAAAATGTTTTACACCCTAAATGAGCTGTCTGGGGATTATTGGATAATCACTTGTTTCATAGGTGTTTCTTAAAAGACACTAGTCCATTCCTAAGGTTCCCTCTGTCCTTCCACAGACTGGGCCACAGTAGCATATGAGGGGTTAGACTTCCCTGGCTCTGACCGACAGAAAGTGCTTCTGGACTCCCCAGAGTTATGCCATCAGCACTGCGCTACAGACCCCCAATGCCAGTTCTACACCCACTACAGGTCTGTGGTACCAGCGAGACATGCACACACACTGACACTAAGTCGCTAAGTGAGGTGAATCCTGATGCAGACACACTGCCTCTCTATACTGTACTGTACGTACAAATGCAGGAGAGGATGCAGCTGTCGCGAGCACACACACACACACACACACACACACACACACACACACCTTGACAACAATTTGACAGTTTGACAGTTATTTTCTTACATCCATAAGAGTCCTTATCCCTAGCCTGCATATACACCTTCACACCCACTGACTACTTGTAACTTTACGATTATTATGTTGAAGTTGTGTTTGTGTTTGTGTGGGTGATTTTACAGGGGTGACTGCTACCTGAAACAGGTCATGACCATCCCCCTCCCTCCAAAAATGGTCAAGATGGCCAATGTAGTGTCTGGATTCTCCCTGGACTGTTAGAAGTCTGCAGCTACTGTATACACTCATAACATTCAATAAAAGATCTTTGATCAATAATGGTCTTGGGGACAGTTTCCTGAAAGCTTTGTAGTTTCATATGACTTCATTTCTCCTGACAAGCCAGCCACAAACACAGAAGTGTTAAATGCGTTAAATGAAGAACGGTGTTGGTCTCGGAGAGGTGTCGGCCTGAATTTCCAAAAGAGATCAAGTACTACTTTAGCCACGAAGTGTTCGTGAAACTGACCCCAGTTCAGTTTATAATATAGTGGAATGGCATATAGAATAAACAGATTGCATCTTATTGTGGAATTATTGTTTGTTTGTTTGTTTGTTTGTGTGTGTTTGTGTGTGTATGTCTGTGTGTGTGTGTCACCTCTCCCTCTGCTCCCCCCCCCCTCTCAATCCCCACAGCCAGTTGGTCTCACTTTCTCTCTGCCCCCTCCCCTCTCCCTTCTCTCTCTGTGCCTCAATGCCACTCTCTTCTCTACCACCCTCCCTTCTCTTGCAATCCTCTGTTTCTCTGTCCCCCTCCCCCTCTTCCCCCTCCCCCGTGGGAAAGCCAGAGCAGTGTGATTGTGGTTGTCCTTCCTGGAAGCTGTGGTAGCGGCTCTGGCTCCGCTGCTCTGAGGCCAGAATAGAGCCAGGCAGGCTCAGTGTGTGTGTGTGTGTGTGTGTGTGTGTGTGTGTGTGTGTGTGTGGGTGTGTGTGTGTGTGTGTGTGTGAGAGTTCCACAAACATTCCCCCGCCATACCGTCCGTCTGACCGCCAGCCAGCCTTGCACGAGAGCCACGCCGCTACCGCGGTTCAGCCCCGACGCCAGTCCCAAGGACTCACACACACACACACACACACACACACACACACACACACGCACACACACACACAAACACACACACACACACACACACACACACACACACCATACAACATAAATAAAACTCTTGCCACAGGACACACGCACACTCACACACTACTGCATACACTAACACAGAGTGCATACATGCATAAACAAAACACTACACAGCATGAAAACATACACACATACATGCGCACACACACACACATACACACACACACACACACACACACAGACATACACTACACATTCACAACTGACAATACACACACATACCACAGACCTCATAGATATTGTATCCTGAAGTAGATCAAAGTGTTTTCGAATAGTAAACACACACAAGTTTTCTTCTCCCTCGCCCCCCCCCCCCCCCTTCCCCTTCTTCTCTCATCCTCTTGGAGCCATTTTGGTGTAGTTAAGTACAATTATCATGATCTTCATGAGAAACAACTCGTTACAACTGTCAGTCATAATTATGCTTCTTAGACTGTTGTCTCAGTCTGTTGTGTATTCAGAACTCTGGGGTATTTACACCACACTCCACCATGTTCCTACCCTCACTCTCCCATCCCCACCCTCTCTTCTCCTTTTCACTCACTCTCATTCTTCCTTTGTGTCTTTATCTCTCATCCCTCTCTTTCTCTCCCCTTATCCCAGTGGGGGAGACAGTGGCATACACAAGCAGACAAACAGACAGAGAAGATATCCGTTGGTCGACCACAGGGTTGGAAAGAGACAGAGAGATAGATATGGTGTTAAACCTAATTATATGTTGTAGCAAATGAGAGGGCACAGCGATGGGCCTGTTTGCTTCCCCTTGGCGGCCCAAAAACACCACCCGCGCCGACCATGTTTATCTTCCGTGGCCCAGTACCGCAACTCCCATCAGCCAGCAGGAGAGATGCTCTGATACCACTGCTAGACATCACATGTATTTACAATTTTGTGTCTGTGAGGAAGCTGCACTTAGGCACAGATCTAGGATCAGATTACTCGTCCCTAACCTTATTATTAACCATTGGACAGAGGTGTGACACTGACCTCATCCTAACTCTTCTCCACTACTGCTGATGTTGCTCAAACTACAGTTTTTTTGGTTTAGCTTTTTTTCCCTTATAACCATTTATTTTGTAGCAGGGTGGATGAACCACAGAATAGGTGGAAATGGATGTGGATGAGGGAGGGATGGTTTTATGTATAACACTTAAGGGCACATTCTAAAAAACCTTCACCTCTTGCATGGATGCCACAGATGTATCGCTATACCAAGAGGACATCCTTGAGGTACAAGGGCTACATCTGAGTTTAGAAGTCGCCATCAGGGCTACCTCATCACAAGCGCGTGGTTCCAAATCCCCACTGCTACATTCATCTTTTAACCACTTTGATGATGTGTGTCATTCCTCGAAATAGCAACCTGTGGGTTGAAGCAATGACTCCCCCTTGTGGTTATGGGTAACTCACCCAGTGAGGAAAATGTGTGAGATGCCTCGCATTCTAGTCATATTTTGTCTCCATCACAAACTCACACTCACACTCCCAAACACACTCACACTTGATGAAAAGGTGAAGAAGAGACACAATCATATATGAACTTTTTCTTTATATACCATGTTTGTCAGACATTCAGTGTCAATTAAACAAAATCCTTCAAGGTAGTACAATGCATTTAAATGATTTCAATGATGAAAAAAATTCAATAGCAAAATGAGAGAAAAGCTCTGTTCATAAGAACAGTTGGAGAGGTGAAGTCTTTCTTGTGGAGAGACCCATTCTATTTCTCTACAGTAAAACTCATTGCATTTGGCTGTGTCTTCAGCCCCCTTTCATAGAGAATAAAATGGCGCGAAAATCCACCGAAAAAACCCGACATCCTATGTCAGTCGTCCGTAGCTCAAAATGTCCGCTGTTTAATTCACATTGGCATAGTATATGTATTCGTTCTCTGTGTTCTGCAGGGAGTTGTTTGGTTGTGGGTCTCAAGTGACTGAGCGATGCTGTGTACAAGTCTTTTTGTCAGTCCATTACGAGGAGAGATTGGGTGAGAAGAGTCTGATATGGCTTATGGCTTTAGAATCCCTCTCACTTAGAGACGATGACCTGCACAAAGATTGGGTCAGAAGGCACCAATCTCAAACTGTTTCTCCAAATGGCATCCTGATGACCTATTCCTATATAATGCACTATTTCTGACCAGAGCCCCAGTGCACTATATGGGGAATATGGTGACATTTGGGATGTGCATCAGAAGGCTCCTATTTCTGTCCCCCAGGCCTGTGCTGATTTAGCAGAACTCCCCATGCCCCTGCGCGGGCCCACGGGAGACCCCAGAGGGGCAAAGGGTCTGAAGGAGACTTGTGGAGGACCGGCCGAAGAGGAAGAGGAGGAGGATGAAGATGAGGAGGAAGGGGGGAGAAGAGGTGAGGCCCTTTGACCACTGGGGGTTTGATGGGCGAGTCTGTGAGCCGGGGAGGGGGCGAGGGCCGGGGGGGAGGGGAGGGAGGGCATCCTCCGCACAGACGCCAAAGTAGCAGGGGCAAGCAGTGCCCCCTGTTGGCAGCCCAGGGGGGCGAGACGCAGGGCAGCTGTAGAGGGGGAGGGATAAGCCCCCAGGAGAGCCAGCTCCCTCCTCCCCCCATGGAAGTGGGGTATGGAGGAGGCTGGAGAGGAGGGTGAGATCTGGGGGAAGGAGGCCCAGGGCCAGGGAGGGAAGGGCAGGGCGGTGGAGGGAGGTGCCTGGAGCAGCAGGGGGTCCAGCTCACTGGCACAGTGACTCAGGTGGGAGACCAGACGGGCCCCGATGGGGTCTGGGGATTCCACCCCTCCTTCCAGGGAGCTCAGGTACCGCACCACCTCGCCCACACACTCTCTAAACCCCAGGGTCCTGTAGTCCACTGCCAGGGCCCGCGCATCAAAGTATCCTGAGAGAGAGAGAGAGAGAGAGAGAGAGAGAGAGAGAGAGAGAGAGAGAGAGAGAGAGAGAGAGAGAGTGTGATGGACAACAAATAATTGATTATTAGATGACTTCAAATACACAGTGCTACAGACAGTGTTGATGCTTGCTGCTGACAAAGGAATGTGATGCCCAAGGGTCTCACCTTTGCCCCCCATGGTGTGCAGCAGTTTAAGGTGGTCCACAGTCATCTGTAGAATCTCAGCCTTCTCTAGCTTAGAGGAGCCCTAAACAATAGAGCAGGAGACAACATCATGATAGGAACATCACCAGGTGTGCTTTACCAGATTTTTTGACAGATGTTGTTAAGCTGGTTTCAAACAATGTCAATGTCTACGGTTTATTGGTTCTATTGATTGAGTGAGATGATTCATTGAGTGATGAATCAATTGTGACAGGGTCTGATAACAAAAGGAAGAAGATATGCTTGAGATGTTGATGTTGGTACATACATCAATCAAAACACACGCAAAACGGTTGCTAGTAGGCTAGTGCTAAAAAGGAACATTGCTACGAACATTTAACTGCATATTTAGCACATCACAATATGCTGACAGGACATTAACATGCTTAAAACTACACATAATTAGATGATCACACAATTCTTGCTTTTGAACATGTCCTAAAACGTAAGTTTGTTTATAAGCCATATATCACTTACCTAGTAGCCTATGGCAGACGAGACAGTGAAGCCAATTCGCAAATTATAAGTATTTATTGATACTAAATCGAGTGGGATCTTCATCACTTCAACTTTCGTAATATTATGCAAAAAAACAGAAAACATTTTTTTGGAAAAAAATACGCTTTTTGCTCATTTGCGCGACTTGAGAATTGCCGACATGCGGCCCTTTTCACCAGACCGTGTCACAATTGAGTGGTTGAATTTAAGCAGGGAAGCAGTCCTGCTACTCATTTAATGTGTATGCTATGTTGACTGTACTTATGTCAGGCTGGTTGATTGGTTAGTCTGTTGAGAGAGTCTCTCTGGATGTTGGTTACCTGTTTCTCAAAGGCGCTGGGCACCAGTCTCCTGAGCTCTGATAGGCTGTGGTTGATCCGGTCTCTGCGTCTCTTCTCAATGATCTGAACAACAGGAGCAGGGAGAGAGTAAGACAAACAGTACGTGGCATATTAATAAAGAGACCAATGGACAAACCCTGACTTTGAGATGAGTCACTTGGAACTTTTGCTGATAGACAATTCAAATTCAAGCTTGAAGTCAGACCATAGAGACACAACATCTCTACTATTTTGCATTTTGCTGGGTATGATACATTAAGGGCAATGTTTGGACTATGGAAAAGAGGATACAGTACAAGTAAATGAGATACGACTTACCCCTCTTCTCTTCTTCCGGGCCAGAATCTGAGACTTACTTCCTGGGGACATGGACCCAGTGACTGGGCTGTATCAGAGAGAGAGAGAGCGAGAGAAGAGGAGAGAGAGAGGGAGAGAGTGAAGGGGGGGGGGGGGGTAGAGAGAGAGAGAGAGAGAAGTACAGAGAGGCCGAGACAGAGGGACACAGAGAGAGGGGTACAAGAGGGATGTTTACTTTGATGTCATTGCATATTGTTGTCGTTATTCTCTCTAATACGATGCAGGGGCATGATGGCACGTCATCGCTCTCAATCTAATTTGTCGTTTGGGCACAGCGAGACACAGGGAGAGATTGTTTTGGTTTAACGTGTTTCTGGACATTAGTTTCAGTTGGATGACATGCTACGCTCCTTCCATCTTACCAAAGCATTTCGAGACAGATAATTATATATCCGGAGGGCATTGCTTTAGCTAGCAGCGGCTCCAACATGCAGTTTCTGGTCTGGGCTCTTCTGAACACAGTCACTCAATATGGATCCTGTTTGTGTGTGAGCTCTCGTTTTACATCTTAAAAGGGATTGACAACTTGCAGTCTTTTAAACAGTGCACTCTTCAGTTCATCAAAGACTTATTGCGTTTACATGAGATTCTAACATGCGGGCTGCCAGTTTTCCTGTATGTTTTTGTTTAGATTTAGGTTGTATGATATTTGTTCAGTCCTTGAAGAGAGAAGCTAGAGAGTGTTTACATGTCATGATGCAACATTACATAGATCACATTTGATCCATGCACATGCTTTTTAGCAAAAGATTTAGAGTGTCATGTACCTATATGAGTCTTGTTTATACTCTATAATAGTAATTGCAGTTTTATGGTAGACCGTCTTATATACAATAAATAACAACACTATGCTTTCCTTCAAACTACAGTCAACCTGGGTCTTCCGCTGTGTTTCATTGTACAACTTATTGTTACAGCTATATTTCTATCAGTTGAATTAATGCTGTGCGTTACATTCTTGGCAGGGTTTGTTTTGGTCATGTTTGAGTAATGAGGACAGTCAAGTTTATCTTTCTGTAGATTCTTAATATAGAACTCACATTAGTGTACACATGTTCCCATTTGTTGTTAGATCTCATGTCTCATGGCTACACTACATACAATATAAATGAAAATCCTCACCACCAATATGAAATGTGTTTTCAGAACTAATTTCGATCAAATTGGACTTTGCAAACAATCTGTCCTTTAAACCAGAAAGCACAATCTCCAGTTTCACAGTTTCCACGTCAGTTCCCAAAACGGTGATTTGTTTCCCCCTCCTTGCTTATAAAAAGCAGAGGGAAATCAAAGACTTTACATGAAACGGGACAAAAAAATGTAAAACAGCACCAAACTGGAACTATTCTGGGAGTTTAAACAGCATGTGCAAACAGTTTGTCAGGACCAAACACTTTAGCACTAAATGAAAACATCATAATAACTCTGATTTTGGAGACACAAGTCAAACAAAATCAACTTGAGTGTCAATCATTCATACTGCTTCACATGCATTCACAGGACACTGACATACAGCTATTGTATTTGTCTGTTACCACTCTGTCTCTCTCAGTCTGTCCATTTCTCGTAGGGATATGTGTCCACACATATAAGTCAATAGCACAACACAACCATAAAAGGTAACTAAATGGGTTGGTTTAACTGTCTGTTACAATCCCCTTCCATGGGCTACATGGATTGAAGATTGTCTTCCATTAATATCTGAATGTATTGTTGAGCTCTTAAAAGAGATTGACTGCTTTGGCACATTCTACTGTGTACATAGGGATCCTGTACATATGCTAAATAAACATTGAATTTATTTTATTTTATTTTATGTATTAACTCTCACGCCTATGTTGTTTCTGTATATTGAAACAGCAGCATACCACATGCCACACATGCATGTATTGTTACATTAATATGTATTGTTATCAACTCATCACATTATATTAGTCGTGTAAACAAGAACGCGTGTCTGCCGCACTACACAGTACAATTATTTAATGTGTAAACTTGACACCTGTTCAACGGTAGAGTGATTTTGAAAGCCTTGTAGTTCCTGTAAAGTATAGTACATAAATGCTTGGGTCAGCAAAATTCCATAATCTAAGGTATCCTTGCTCAGCCACCTACAGTACTGTACAACCTCAAGTGCGATTGGTCAACAATCAACACGCTAAAGTGGGATTGGTCAGTATCCTATTATTAACACAGGTGTGGGATTTTGTTCATGAGGTTTATTCAGGAGGGATGTCACATTCAGAATCACATAGAAATGTCATGTGCGGAACTGAACAGTGCACCCCCCAATGAATAAGGCAACTGATCAACATCCCACCAAAGTGGTGGGAAAAAAAGGTAGGATTGGTCAGAATCCTTGGTTGGTGGACTGTGCTCACCAGTAGTGGTCCTCCTGCCCCACATCGATGAGCTCATCTGTATCCGAGTCTGGAGAGCTGTAGTCATGAGGTCTCTTCATGTCTCCTCTTCTTGGGATGGATGAAACAGTGGATGGATGGATGGATGGATGGAAGGAGATGTGCTCGGAGGACGACGCGGAGCGAAAGAGACTGCGTTGGTCTTGTTTGGCGCTTGCGAACACGACACGCGCTGGAGACTATAGGGGCAACCTCTGGAGCCAATGCCCACCCTCTGAGCTTCTCTCTGTCTCTCTCTCTCTCTCTCGCTCTCTCTCTCTTTCTCTCTCTCTCTCTCTCTCTCTCTCTCTCTCTCTCTCTCTCTCTCTGTCCCTCTCTCACTCTTTCTCTTTTTCTCTTTTAGCCTTACTTCAAAAAATATTGTTTCCCCCGCCGTCCTTGTGTCGCCTTTGTACGTTTAACTTCTTTGTTTTATTTCTCCTTTGACTTTTCTCATTGGTTTTTTCTCTCTCTTGTCTCTCTTTTCTTCTCCTATCCCAGTGTGTCCTCAGCTGTGGCACTTGATCATCATCCAAAAGCCCATAGCTGATTTATCAACACGCTACTCAACTCCTTTATCCTATCAGTGGCATCCAACCACACTCCTTCAGTTCTCAGTTTCCACTTCTCTCTCTCTCTCTCTCTCTCTCTTTCTCCCTCTCTCCCTCTCTCTCTCTCTCTCTCTCTCTCACTCTCTCTCTATCTATCTGTCTCTCTGGTTACTATTCTCTTGGCTCCCTCTCACTGTCACAGTCAACCAATGACAAAACACGACTTTGGCACTTGGGCAGAGTTGCCAGTTTTGGCTCCCCCTCTCTTTCCCTCCCTCCCTCCCTCCCTCCCTCCCTCCCTGCCTTCATCTATCCTTCCTGACTTCCCTTCCCTCCCACCACCTCCTCATCAACCCTCCCCCTCTCTCAGTCATCCTTGCAATTAACCTCCTCTCTCTCCTCCCTCTCCTTCCTTTTCACTCTCCTTCTCAGTTCCTTTAATTACTCTTTCCCGAAAAGAACAATGAAAAAGATAGAGAGCGAGAGAGAGAGGGAGGGAGAGAGAGAGAGAGAGAGAGAGAGAGGGAGGGAGAGAGAGAGAGAGAGAGAGAGAGAGAGAGAGGGAGAGAGAGAGAGGGGCCTGTTTTACACATGCCTGTTTGCACATGTGAAGTCACACAGCACCTGCCTCCCATACACACCATAAGGTAACAACAGTATGGAGTAAGTTGAAGAGTGGTCCATTGGGAAGAAAGAGGTCGGTACATGTGTGTGAAAGAGTGTGACTTGTGCAAGCGTGTCAAAGAGAGCTGTCAGTGACAGTGTGTGTGATCAGAGGGAGACAGAGACAGGCAGTGAGTACAAGCTGTCTGAGCCATGCACCAACTAAAGTCACCATGGTCAGAAGCCCTGACTGAGTGTTTGTGTGTGTGTGTGTGTGTGCTTGCGTGCGTGCGTGTGTTTGTGCGTATGAGATCTTTCAGAGCGTAGGAGATCTAAGCGGAGGGACGGATCCTCTAGTTGAGCTGTGAGTCTGTCTGTGAGGACAGGAGAGGGGAGGGGACAGGCAGGTCAAGAGAGGAATCAGCCAATGAGTGTCTGAACAGAGGAGCTCTTCACTGGATAAGATAGCAGAGCCTATACACACACCAACTCACACACACAAGCACACACACACACACACACACACACACACATACACACGCATGCTTGCACGCACACCCACACACACACAAACATACACACACTGCCATCTCTATGACACTCAGCACTTGGTTCCGCTGCCACCGTGGGAAGAACTTTGCCATGGATATCCATGGCAACAGGAGTCCCAGGCGCCTGCTGTCAGGAGCGGTGCCTTACTGACCCAGCAGTGATTGTGTGTGTGTGTGTTTGTGTGTGTTTGTGTGTGTGTGTGTGTGTGTGTGTATAGGCCAAGCGGCATGCCCCCTTTCACACAATGCCTAGCTGGGCTCTTCTCTTCCTGCCTGGCAGACTTGGGTGTGTGTGTATGTGTGTGTTTGTGTGTGTGTGAGAGAGAGAGAGAGAGAGAGAGGGAGGGAGGAAAAAGAGAATGGAAGAGGCTTATGTTATGACTAAGATTTATGCATGTATTGTTCTTATGGGTATTCAAATGAGTGTACAGTATCTGCATTTGTTTATATGTCTGTATGTTCTATGTGTGTGTGTGTGTGTGTGTGTGTGTATGTGTGTGTGTAATGTCATCAGTAATATGTCAGAAAGGGTGCCACTGTGACCGTCGCCATGGGCTTATGGTGTGGTGTGTGAGTCAGGATGAGAGGAAAAGAGAGATCCCCCTCTCCCCCTTTCTCGGTCTCTCCCTCCACCCCCCATTCCCATCTCCTTTCATTACCAATCATTCTTTAATTCAGGTCTGGATCCAATTTCTCCCCCTCTCCATCAGAAAGAGAGAAGAAAGGAGTAGAAAGAAAATAGCCATCTATGAAGTCAGGCCACTGTCTACTCTTTGTTGTTATTTTTATCATTCCTGTTCTTCAAAGTCTTACTTTCTTCTCCACCAAATCACTCATTTTGTTGTCAATATTTTCAGTCGTACGACTTTTCCTTTTATGACACTGTATCCTCGTCAGGTTGAGTTAAGTGGCATGGAAAACACAAGAGGAATTGACAATTATTGAATGAATACATGAATAAATAGATACATATATTAAGTTAGGAAAAAATGCTTGGCAGAGGGGAAGTAGAGGGAGGGGGAGAGAACAAACAGAGTGCTGGCGCTGGATTGTTGGGGATTCTGGGAGATTTCTGGCGATCTTGGTCGGCCACTTCACTCCTCTCACTCCCCACCTCCCCTCCCCTCCCCTCACCACCTCCTCATCCACCCCCCACCCCCAAACCACAACAAGGCTGTGTCCTCTATTGAAATTAACAAGCTCATACTTTTACGATTCACACGCTCACTTGCTCTCTCTCATACACACGCTCCATATGAATGCACCCACACACAAACACACACACACACACACACATACACACATACGCATGCACGCATGCATGCATGCACGCAAGCACGCACACACACACACACACGCTCAGTTCACAAAACTACCACCAAATGAGGTTGTTATGATGTCATTTTTAGAAGAAAACATCCAATGCTCTGCTAGTATAATTTAGATGGATTTGATACTTTAGCTTCATTCCATTCTAGAACTTAGTCAGATTGCAACTTCATAGAAATGCACCGGTGGCAACATATTAAAAACGTTTGTAGCAAAGGGATTTGGCCAGCTTAGCTTGTAACATGATCATCTTGGCTTGTTACAATGTTTACAGTGCCCACTTTAGTTGCCTCCAGTGCTGCAGTGTATGAACATCTCAACAGGTAATTTAACCATGGCATTACCGTCCATTATATCACAGCATCAAAGCAATACTGTTGGCAGTGTGACGCAAAAACCCTTGAATTGATCTCTCCTACAGACATGCTAAGAATTCCCGAGACTCTAGGTATGTCTATCCACTCCAGAACCTTCTAGGAATCATCTGGACAGATCCCACTTTCCCAGGAATAGCCGGCTGGTCCGGCCTGGTTCAGGGTGTTCTTGAGATCCTCATGTATTCAGAGTGTGATAATTGTGACATGGTCCGGTGAAAAGGTCCAGATGTCTGCAATTCTCAAGTCGTGCAAATGACCAAAAAGTGTGTGTTTTCCATTTTTTGCATATTACGAAAGTTTAAGTGTTGAAGAGCCCACTCGATATAACAAACAACCGTTTTAGGATCACTAAATAATTATAATTTGTGAAATGGATTCACTGTATAGTCTGCCATAGGCTACTGTGTAAGTGATACATGGCTTGTAAACAAACTTACGTAGGACTGTGTGATCATCTAATTATGTGTAGCTATGTGTTTTTATGTTGATGTTCTATCAGCATGTTGTGATGTTCATAGCGATGTTTCTTCTTAGCAATTGTGATATGATGTGTGTGAAAAGATAGAGAGACAAGAGTCAAGATTCAAATGGCCTATCAGTGAGAGAAATAGGGATTGGGGTGAGCTTGTAGGGCGTCAAGAGGGATATATAGCTCCCTATGCCCCTTCGTCAATGAGAGAGAGAGAAGGAGAGAGAGAGGGAGGGAGGGAGGGAGTCCGCCCGCCTCATCCGGCTCTCCAAACATAAATGAAGAGGCATAAAGCTGAGGAGAGGAAGCAGAAAGGGGCCTTTGTGGCTCAGGGTAGGGTCTCTTTCATGGCTGTTCCCACAGTGCCAGTGCCACTGATGACATTCACCATGTCATACACACACACACACACACACACACACACACACACACACACACACACACACACACTGCGTCAGGGCCTCTGACTGCGGTGACTTTCGCTGGTGCCGGGCCCCAGACGGAGTGGCGAGGGCCCTGAGAGCCACAGGCAGCCATTGTGCTGTCGCCGCGGAAACCAGTCTCTTCATGTCAGACATGTTTTTCTGTTTGTTTTCTTTTTTATGTCTTTAATGTGGGCAAAGGGGAATGTTTCCCTTCTCTTCCCCCCTTCCCTTCATTTCTCTCCCTCCCGCCCTCTCTCTTTCCCTACCCACCCATCCGCATTTGTTTCTCTTCTCCCCCCACCCTATCTGATCCCCTCCCCTCGACTCTCTTCCTCTGTCAAGTTTGTCTCTCTCTCTCTCTCTCTCTCTCTCTCTCTCTCTCTCTCTTTTTCCCTGGGGATCGTCATTTGTAAAGCGTTTTAGCTGTAGACAGCCCCTATCTTTGTCGTGGTGTTGCGGCCTCTCCCTCTCACTCATTTCTTTTTTTATCTTTATTTTATGAGGTTTTGGCACAATCTGGTGCTTTTTCTTCCTGGGTAAAAAAAAACACATGCAACTTTAAAACAACAAAACCTATCCTGAAACAATTCTGCCTTTCCCACGCTAAGCCAACTTTCTTCTCAACATTAAACAAGCTCCAACAACAGAGAGAACAAGAACGAAAGAAAGAAAAGAAAAATAATCTGGTTATGATTCTAGTCTCCAAAAAACCAGTAGAGGATGCCCCACAGTTATCCAATGAGAAAAACAAATCAGAAAAAAGCCAACTGTTACTATTTTTAAGAGCTTAAAGAATGTTGTTCTGTGCCATGGCTCAAAGGCTAGCCGGCGCTCGTCCGTAATCAGTTCATTCTGCCTGAAGTCCTCCACCACATCACACACAGGACACAATCTTTTATGGGCCATGGAGAAAGGGAGAGAGAAAAGAGAGAGTGAAAAATGAAAGAGTTTAGGCTAATTCATTCTGTCCCTAAGCTCACACACGAGACTGCAGGATTTGCTTTAGTACTCTTACACTGGTTTAAGAGCAGGCTAATATTAGCAACAGAGAGGCCTACAGAAAAGTGGTTCTTGGGGGTTGATATTAGACTACTTCAAGATGACTGTCAATCAGGTTTATGGCATATAAACTCTGGTGCATTGAACCAATTTTGATTTTCGGCTTGTGTAAGGCTGGCATAAAGGACCAGATGGAATGCTGTTGTCCACATGACAGGTTGGTGGATGGATATGGCATATGGTAGGAATGAGTGATGCCTCCTGTCGGGAAGATAATGCCGTCTCCGAGTTTACAAGGAATTCAGACACCTTATGACACAGTTGTCTGACAGCCTTTCACTTTCCCAAATCCTTCTTTAGAGTGGCACCTCTGATGAGTGTTATCAGAGACCCATCCAGCCAACACCTTCAGGCACTTCAAGAGAGCAGGAATTAAGCCCCTAAAACCACCATAGAACCTGCCGTGGCTTTCCAGACAGCCAGGAGTTAATTTTAGAGTTCCTGGAAGGGGATTATGGTAAGTGTGCAGGAGGAGTGGAAGGAAGGTGGGTGGAGAGTGGGTGTCAAATAACAAGTATAAAACATCTGTTTTGTTCCAGAATCTACTGTAGGAATCTCTTTTTTTATGGCATACAGTACATTAGCATTGGCCTAGCCACGGGTGTGCCAGGGGCTGCCTGTGCCACCCAAAGAGGCAGCTGGCACGCTCACATTTTTTTTTCTTTTTTTGACCAGCGACGGAGAGCATCAACGGGAGACTAGCAAATAGAAACAATGTAACGCCTGCAGCTAATGCTAGAATATACCCCCCAACCCCCCACCCCCCCCCCGTCGACGACGAAACACAGTTTTTCTGATGCACACCCACTTGTTTTCTTCTGTCTATGCAACTGGGCTGGTGGTAAATGCATGGAATGGAATGAAAAAGGGTATCAAACAATCAAACACACGTGTTTGATGCCATTCCCTATTCCAATCCGTGCATTACTGTCCTGTCTTCTGATTTCTACCTCCACCAGCCACCCCTGCACTGTTTGATGCTAACTCATTTCAGTTCTGATGTGGGAAGGTTTGTGTGTTAAGTGTGTGTGTGTGTGTGTGTGTATGTGTGTATGTGTGCAGTACTCCTCCAATGGGAGGGTGATGGATGGATGACACAATTATGTTGAGAAGTCGTCAGTCTGCCATGTGGTGAGTCTGTGTGATAGCGCTGTATTTGGGCCTCCAGCCCAGGCCACCAGTCTGCTATGTTTGAACTTAATTACAGCGATGCCAGTCTGTCATTACAGAAAGACACAGGGACAAAACTATGGCTGGGCTTTAGGTAGGGTATTGTGATGGCAGAGGGACGTAAACACGCAGAGACACAAACAGGCTGACGGATACGAAAATGCAGGTGTGTGCAGTGAACCTGCAGTGGACACACACACACACACACACACACACATACGTCAGTTAAAGACTCACCTGTTTAGGCAGGCCGTTAGTCAGCTATAGCCATCTTATGTTCCTGTTTATGTTCTGTTTATGTTGTCCCTTCGGGGTGTTCCTCCGTTTTTGTTTTTAATCTCTTTTGATGATGTTTGATTGCGCCTTTCTTTTTACCCATGTTATCCCTTATTTTTGATGTAAAGCACCCTGTGCATCCGTGCTGAGAAGGGCGCTATAGTAATAAAGTTTTACTTACTCACTTACATAAACAAAGACAGTACAGAGTGACACGCAAACAAGCATGCAAAAACACAGGCACTCTCCAAAACGGGCAACCTTTCTTTCTCTCGCTAGCTCTCACATCAACAGACGAGCATACACATGGACGTACACACGCACGCACACATACACACACACACACACACACACACACACACACACACTCACACACATAAATTCTATGTGGATTAAGTAAGGTCAGAAAGGAAAGCCAACAACAAGCTTCCCAGGGCATGTCTACTGTTGTTCGCTCTCCCTAACAGTGACACTGTGACACTCAGTCCAACCCTGCCTCCATCCTCCTAACCTATTTACGGTCCTCTGCCACCGGAAGTTTGTGGTCTGGGACAATTCCACTTACTGCACTCCTCTTGGGCTAAATATAAGATAATAAAAAGGCTGACAGATTTATTTCTGGCACATGATACATTTCCTCCTCTGGAGAGAAAAGAAAAGACAAGGAGAAAGACAGACGTCTCCAAATGACCAAAGTACATTAAGTGGTAATTACAGGGAGAGAAAGAAGAGGTTTCCCCCCTCTTTCTTTTCCTCCACCACGACCACAGAGGAGAGTGGCGTCTTCGTACTAGAGAGGGGCGCCCCTCATATTAGCTTCTAAATGATTGGACACACACACACACACACACACACACACACACACACACAGACACACACAATTTCAATTTGATTTCTTTGAGATCCTGATACTCAAAGGCTTACAAAACATCTTGGGAAATACACAGAACAAAACAAACATACACTAACACATTGTCTCACTCTAAACATACACACACACACACACACACACACACACACTCCCCCATACAGTCCACCACCACACCACCGCACTGTGCTCTGAGTTCTTTGATCACTGGTCGAGGGTCCTCTCACTGGTGCCTCAGTCTGAATTCCTGAGATTCTGGGATAATTCAAACGTTTCACGGCACATATTTGGTCCCCCCATGAGACAGCGGCAGAGATGGAAAATGCCACCACGGTCCCCTGCTCCCTCTCCCTCCATTGTCCCTACTCTTTAATCAGGGACTCTCTGTGGCTCTCGCTGCGACCGTGATGTGTTGTCTCGGCCTGGGAAAATGCAGTCCTAAGTGCCTGTTATGTGCTGAAGCAGAGACCACAGGGACTCAGGGCTGCCTATGGTGGTCTGTGTGCCAGCTTATAAGGCCCCGAGGGTGACACGCCACGGTAGGGGTTGCAAACCTTGAGCCAGGATCCCAGGATTGAATCTGTCTACGTCTATGTTATGCATCACTGAGTTAGTCATTGATTGATCTGTAGAACAAGTCTAGGTGATCATCTGGCTGGCAGAGTTGAATGTTGAATGTTTCCATACTATATTTCAACTATTTTCATCATGATAACTGAACAAGGGCAATGCACAATGTTAATTTCCCCTTATACTGTAGGTCAGATGGAATATGTGAACATATAGTGAAATATAGTGATATGTATGTTATTGAAATGATCAGACGACCTTTCTAGCTGCATCACAGCACGCCAACGTTTTTGCTGAAAGCTCCACCTGATTTGCAGGAGATGAGCCTCCTCCTCTGGCCAGGCTCTTGTTTACAAACCAATGTGCACGCCTTGCACAAAACGAAAACATGGAGTTAGCTGAAGACGTTTTTGATGGGTGCGCCAGAACTACAGAACTGACAGGAATTGGAAAAAGGCCTGGTGCTCTGTTAATGAGTGACCAAAACAAAAGGCCCAAGTGTATCCCTTACTCAGCAAAAAAGGAAGGTCAAGGAAGCAAGGATACTTCTCAGAGTACTCAGTTCAACTTTGCCAGGCCTGTATTTTAGCACAGCCCGTCTTAGAGACTGGGTTGGTTATGACTCCATAGAACTGTTGATCAGGTCAAGTTTACAGGGATGGGGACACACCATACTGGTTTATACTGGTTTATATTTAGGGTTATGAGCATGAATGGAGTTTTATGGGGCGTCATAAATTTCATTTTCAAAAGGGGTGAGTATGGAGGCTCATGTACGCCTACCCTGCGGTTTCCACAGGCCACCACGAAGCCTTTGTGTTTTCTGGGTTTACCATGGGAAAATATCTGAAACAAATAAGTTGCCTGGTTGGTACCCCTCGGTGTAAAAAAAACGCTTCTGAGAGCTATGGATTGTGCTAAAAGGGTGCGGTGCAGTGTTAAAGGAACTGCTTGTTTACTTTCACTGTGTCCGAAAATAAAAAAGGAACTATTTTCTCTCCGGAACGAAAGGCAAATAAACATGCATTCTTTGTGTGGACAATGTGTGCAGGCGCGAGTCGTCTGTGGTCATGCAGCTGCACATTGGACACCAGGCACGTGAGGAAAGGGGCCCACTGTGGGGTTCCTCCTTTTCCTCCTCCTCCTCCTCCTCATCATCATCATCATCATCATTGCTCCAAGCCTTAACAATGGCGGCAAGATAAAAGCAGCCTGTTTTAAAATATGAACGGTGTAAATGGCGGTCAATTGCTCAATGCAATTCAATGCAATACAACTTTATCAACCTCCCTCGTTGATAAATGAAAATTATTGCTGAAGTCCATCCCATCAGCAGCAGCCTACATGCACAATTTGTAGTACAATCAGAGATTATCTAGGCTTTAGTACAACTTCATCCCGGGTAGGATTATGGGGACATACTATAGTCTTGATGATTTACATTGAAATTGAATTCAAGCCTCATAGCCCCCCAAAAAGACTTACACACAAATACCTAAGCTATGGAGCAGCACTTGTAGGTTCCAAGCCATAGCTTGTCAGACTATGGCTGTGATTGTATGCCCTCTTGTGATGATGAAGAAAACTACAAGTTACATTTTTATGAATCATTTAAACATTGTTTGTGCTGATCATGTCAGATCACAATAATTCTATTGATGCAGTTTGTGTGATCTATTGCTAAAATATAGATGGCTGATTTGAGTGTATGGAAAAAGTGAGCGTAGAGTACAAAGTATAATTTCGGAATGTCTGTTTACTACAGTACTCCCCTTGGGCCAATCAGTGTCATTGTGTAAACGCTGGATCTCGAGTCGTTTGAAACACGATTCTTCGCGTCCTACTGGAAACGTCACAGGGAAACGAGGAGAGGAATCGAGTATGAGCAGTTCGCGAACGATTCGTTCTTTCTGAACTACTTTTTACTCGAGAGCCACGATTCGTTTTCCGAGTGACTCTTCTATTTGAGTCGTTCGTTTGGGCTTGTGGTCGCAATGAATCCAGCAGGATGAATACGCGCTGCTCCGGTTCAACGGCTCGGAGGCGTGCTCTGACCACAAAACTGTCTAATTATTTCACACAGTAATGTGACTACTTCGTCCGGGAAAACTAGAACCTTCTACAATGAATCATTTGACTTTCGTTCGCCGTTTTCTGGAAGAGTGCATTATCTTAGGCTATTCGAGTTTTGGTCGCTGCTGCAACGAAGGAGTCAATGAACGACTCAGTAAAAAGAGTCTGGATCACACACTCGTCTCTCATTGGACGACACCGGGAGATCAGTGTCACACACTCGTCTCTCATTGGACGACACCGGGAGATCATTGTGGACACACACAGAGCAGGAATGATTCAGGAAGTGCTTGCTGACAGGCTACCTACAGCTTCTCGCTATCTGTCAGACACCTCTATGGCTGCCCCACTGACAGCTTTAAACGTTTAGACCAGGTAATGTATTGCATATGTACGATATGTTTATTTTGATGTCCTCTTATCGAACGATACGGGCATTTGGGAGCCGATTGTCTTAGCTAGCACGTTAGCTAGCTAGGTATTGTGTTGTGTTTACAGTCGGTTGGCATAGTCTTCACTAACCAATAGCGCTGCAGCTAGTCTGGGGTTTAACCCAAGGGGAAATTGCAATAGTAATCATTCACGTTTTTGTGTGATCCCTATTTGGACATCCAAATAACATATTAAAAGTCGTAGTATGTTATTACTTAGTATGTTATTGGATCAAGGTAAATTCAGGGGTAGAATATTTGGGGTCTTCGTGCCACATCGTCACAGAAAGAAGTGTGTATCTTTGCTTCTGAACATGCTATTTTCATCTAATTTATCTATACATTTGTAAGAATAATAATTTAAAAGAAATACAAGTAAAACAAAATAGTTATAGGGTGTTCTTTCTCGTGCAGACATCAGATATGACCTATTCTGAATGTATATGGGGGTACCCTTACCCCAACATTATCTTTTTATTTTATTTTATTTAAACAGTCAATCAAATTAGGTTATAACAGATTTATTGTCATTGACTGAACATACAGAAATGTAAATGTTTTTCCATAAAAACGATGTTGCATATCAGCATACAGATTAAAACCTTAAATGAGATAAATAAACCTTATAAACCTATAAACCTTATTAAGAACAGTATAAATAAAATATTTTATAAATGAGACCAAGCTTGAAATATGCCTTTACTGTAGGCCTACATGTAACCTTCACTCCATGTCCTCATCCAAATGTTGTGCCGACATATTCACGCACACCCCTCTGCATTCTAGGCTGCGGAGCAATCAAGTCCATTACGATGAGCGCGCACAAGCTTCAACAAGTATTGAGGAGCAGGGTCCTGGTCGGAATGGATCGGAATGAGGCATGTCTTGGATCCTCCACCCCCATTCCTCCGGTGGTAGCGAGTTTCCCATCCATTCTTGAACCTGATGGTACACTCTGAAGCTGTGAAGCATTGCAGACGACGATGTTGGTGGCAAGTTGCGAGGGTGGATAGCCGTTTGGCTGTCAGTCACTTTAGTATAGAAACTTTTCAGCCTGAGGTCATTGAGAGAATACATTTTTGCACCTTTGAAGATAAGTATCATTGCCCTTTCTCCAGCAGCAGCAATTCCATCCTTGGTAGCAGATTGTTTTTGAAAAATGCTGGCCTGTACTCTGAATGAGTCGCTTTCTCTAACCCGACACAGAGATACCCCTTTCCCAACTCCAAAGAGTCTGGATGTTGTATCACAGCCAAGCATGGCATGTGCGAATACGATGTTGTTGCTAACATCTTCACCCAACACATCTCTTGCTTGCCCAATGTTCAAAAACCTGTAACTTGACGAAGACAACTTCTTGGGCTCAGACATGAAGTGCAGCTTTCCTTGCTGATAATGGTGTAACAGAAGAATGAGGAGGTTGGTGTCGTCTCCAACAAGGACAGTTCCTTGTTTCAATGCTGCTGTCACTGCTGTTTGAACTATGAGCACATCAGCATCTCCCTGAGCATTGTGAACGTCAAACCCTGCAAGTGTTAGTCCCTCCCCAACAGGTTTATGAAATGTTGTTTGTTTTCATCGTTTGACATAAATTCCTGTTTTTTCAACCAGTGACATGGTTGATGTGAATGATGTGAACCTTCCGGCCAGTGTTTGTGTTCCTCCTTTTATGGGCACCATCCTTTGTAGATGGCTGTTAGCTGTACCCATCAAACACGATCACAACTGATTGCCCATAATGTTTTCAAACATAACCTATGTATGTTTACACTCTTGCTCCATATGTCTGTCCCAGGGTAGTCGGTGGAGGAGGGCCACTCCATCTAAAACGTACAGGATGTCTCTTTCTGGCACATCATCATGAGGGACTGCGTTCCATATTGCTTTTGCAATTTGGGGTTTGTTCGCTGGGAGAAACACTGTTTTCGTTTCGAAGAGCGCAGGTGGATACCCGCAGAGTTCATACTTGAAGGCTTCAGCTAACTAGACAGCTACAGTTATTTCGGGCTATTTGCGAGCATCTTTTTCCTGCCCTGAGTTTGGTTAACTGGCAAGAACATTAGTGTGTGTGTGTGTGTGTGTGTGAGTGTGTGTGTGTGTGTGTGTGTGTGTGTGTGTGCGTGCGTGCGTGCGTGCGTGCGTGCGTGCGTGCGTGCGTGCGTGCGTGCGTGCGTGCGTGCGTGCGTGCGTGCGTGCGTGCGTGCGTGCGTGCGTGCGTGCGTGCGTGCGTGCGTGCGTGCGTGCGTGCGTGCGTGCGTGCGTGCGTGCGTGCGTGTGTGTAACTCTTTCTGGCACATATGTGGCATATGACACCTACTAATGTAATTTCAATGCATTATAGACCTTTTCTTTACAACAAGCATAATGCTATTATGCCAATGTGCTGTGCCTATGCTTAACATAGAAATACACTGTTCCACAGGCTGATTTGTGCTAATAGTCGCGAGTTTTGACCTATTTCATATCGCATTCCTCCCCTTTGATGGCATATGATGCTATAGCTATGGCACTTATTAAACCAAAACACGCAATCTAATCCGAACAGTTGTTATTATGTAATATTATTGATGGGTTATATCATGATGTACTAACGCCGTGGACAGAGGCTGTTTCTCCAGTGTTCCCCTAGCTCTTTCCATCTTTCTCTTCACATGCAAAGATCGAGGTCCTGCACTATCAGTGCTTCAAACTGTCTCAATTCTCGCTCTGTCCCTCTCTTCCCCTTATCTAGTTCCCATATGTGGTGGAGATGGAGGTGCCAAGCTACCAGTCTAAGCTGCTATGTGAGCTCAACGAGCAGCGGAAGCGGGACTTCTTCTGTGACTGCAGCATCCTTGTAGAGGGGCGAGTTTTTAAGGCACATCGCAACGTCCTATTTGCTGGGAGCGGCTACTTCCGGGCGCTATTGGTACATTACCTGCAGGTAAGCAGAAGTGGAGGGAGGGGGGGCTCTAGTCATATAGAATATAGCCGACACAGTCCTGTCTTTGGAAATAATTGGAAAAAAACGTTTAGTTGGCCTATTTGTTTGAAGCTTTTAGATGAGATGAGATGAGAGATGAGATAACGTTTATTGCCATTATGCATACACATTAAGCATACACATATAGGAATTTGATTCGGCGTTACAGTATGAGCATTTCTACTTTTCTAAACAAATGCAATGCAAACAAACAAAACAACAGGACAGCAGTGCAGACAGAACACAACAAACTGTAAAACCGTAGCTGCCATGTGCGGCGCTATATATATATATATATATATATTTTACTCAAGTTGCAAAAAGCGTTCAGATTTAAAACATATTTTTCTATATGGCCTGTTAAAGGGGCAATCTGGAATTCAATCAACAACAAAGTGGGAACACCACCACTTTTTTTGGTAATCAGGCTAGGGCTGTGACCACTCTCAAATTCAAAGACCTATGGGTGGGATCAACATGGGTGGGATCAACATGTTTACAATTAGCTAATTACAAACAAAGGATTAAGAAATTTACATTTTCAGTTCTGATATGATAAGTCGGTTGAACTAAGCTCATGTATACGTTACATTTTTCAAGAATCAATGGCTATATATCATTCATTTAAAAGTCCAAAATGGATGTACCAACCCCAGATTGCTCCTTTAAATTGCATGATGCAGAAGGATTTTTGCTTGGTTGCTTTCATCACAGCTTTTTAAATGTATTATCCCTTCCCTGCAGGACAGTGGTCAGCGGCACAGCACAGCGTCTCTGGACATTGTTACAGCCGAGGCCTTCTCCACCATTCTGGACTTCCTCTACTCTGGCCGTCTGGACCTGTGCAGTGACAATGTCATAGAGGTGATGTCTGCGGCAAGCTACCTGCAGATGACCGATGTGGTCAGCTTCTGCAAGGGCTACATCCGCTCCTCCCTGGAGATCTGCAACAGAGAGAAGGAGAATGATAAAGAAAGAGAGAGAAACAGAGAGAAGGAGAGGGTGCAAGTGGAGGGTCCAGCGGACAGTGGCACCCCTTTCACGCCTCCCTCCAATGCCCCTGGAGCTGTAGCCTCTCCGTCTCTGGAAAGAGACAGGGGCCCCAGTTTGGAGCCCTCTCCCTCCACTGGGACCCCCTCCTCAGTGGCCGTCCCCACACCGCCTGGCCCCAGCAGGGACTCAGAGAGTGACTGTAGCTCCAGGGGAGACTTCCCCTCTGTGAGTGTGGGCAGGACAGGACACAGAGATCAGGTCAAGCCCCCCTCTTCCTCCTCCTCCTCCTCCTCCCCCTCAGGCTTGAAGCTAGCGGTGGTGCACCCCAAGATCGAGTACGACCCAGATGAAGAGACTGAGGGGTCCCCTGGTACTAAAGACCTGTCCTTGTTCACTGTCCCCCCCCTCCATCACCACCACCATGACAGGCTGATGTCCTCCAGCCCTACCCCCAGCAGCGGACACTCCTCCCATGCCTATGGCGGCTACCACGTCAAGCAGTTCATGGAGGTGCTATTGAGGGGAGGCTCCAGCCCCCACAGGGACAGAGGGGAGCAGGGCCAGTTCTTTACCCAGGGTTTGGGCCCCGGGGCTGGGGGAGCCAGGGTGGACGAAGGCTTGGGGCTGGGAGGGTCCTCCATCATGGAGATCCAAAGCGACTGGTATGGAGAGGACACAGGTAATTTGACAAGATTACTCTCTCCCCAACATCATTATGTTTGTTTCTTTTCTGTACTACTGTGGCTGGTGGCTGGTAAGGTTTACAGATTTACCCACCGATGTTAAAATCTACGCGCATTTGGCAGGTGTTCCTTTTTTTTTGCCATGTAACTTTGTCTCAAATATACCAGTAAGTCAGCTCACACTGACTTTATCACAATATTTAGTTGAATAAGCTATATAAACTTAAATACAATAAGTGATCTTAACCTAAAATAACATTACTGCTCCAGGGGAAGCATTTAAACAGTGTATTCCAATGGCTGCCCTGACTTCTTTTTTATTACCTATTGTGCTTGACCCAAACTTAGAGATATTGTCACATTTTTCTGACTACTGTAACACAATCATGATTTAAAAATGTTTCAACTTTGAAATCAAAAGCTTTTAATGGTAAGATATCCAGTTCAATCCTCTGCCATTTTTTCAAGTTGGGCATCTGTTAAGCAACTGTAATGCACACATTTCAAAATGCAATGTACAAATCTCGAAATGTAATGCACACATCTCAAAATACAATGTACACATCTCGAAATACAATGTACACATCTCGAAATACAATGCGGCTGTATTGATTTAATTTTGGCACAAATATTCTGTCTTTTTTCATTTGCATTTCGATACACGTATTTCATTTCGATGTGTGTATTGTATTTCATTGTAGCATGATCCGCCCTCCATAAGAAGTTGGCTGATGTGTTGGACTCTGCCTCCCCCTGCAGGTGACGGGTTGGTGGTGCCGGTGAAGTTGCACAAGTGCCCATTCTGTCCTTACACTGCCAAGCAGAAGGGCATCTTAAAGAGGCACATCCGCTGCCACACAGGCGAGAGGCCTTTCCCCTGCCAGATCTGTGGCAAGAGATTTACAAGACAGGAACACCTGCGTAGTCACTCTCTCAGTGTAAGATAGACAGAAAGGCTGTGTGTGTGTGTGTGTGCGTACATGTGCGTGTGTGCATGCGTGCGCGCGTACATTATTGTAAATGCGCGCGCGTACACGTACGCATATCACTACTGGCTGTAATGCATACAAAGGCTTTTACATTGCCAGGCATGAACGCATTGTTGACCTAAGCTACAGTGAGGCGACCATATCAGAAATCACATTTTCTACCGGTGTGTTTTGAAACCTTACACCTTGTGTGTCCATGGTGTTTGGCTTTGCAGTTTTTCTTTGCATTCCAAATGCCTGCCCATTTGTTGATGCTCATTTTATAAAATTCTGTCTCACACAGGTCCACCGGTCGAGCTGGCCTGTGGTGTGTAAGGGGTGCAGGCGCACCTTCACTGGAGCCTTATCTCACAGTCTGAAACGTTTCGGCCTCTGCGACAGCTGCACCTGCGTAACCACCACTCAGGACGACTCCGCCGCAGAAAACCTCGCCAACCAATCAGAGGCCATGGAACGAGGAGATGGCACTGTTTGGCCCGGCTTCATGGATGATGTCGATGAAGTGGAAGTTGGAGGCAGGGTGGAGGACTTACAGGAGAAACAGGAACATCACAGGCAACTGTCAGCCAATGAAGTAGGAGATATGGGCTGTGTCTCAGCAATCTCTGTAGCGTCCTTTTCAGGTCCCCTCTCCTGAAACAACAAGGGCATTATAGTAAATGTCTTAGGGCCAGTTTCACAGACAAGGCTTCAACCTAGTCCTCAACTAAATCACATTTTCAGTGTAAAATCTCCATTGAAGATGCTTTTTAGTCTAGGTTTAGGCTTAAGCCTTGTCTGTGAAACCAGCCCTCAATGTCTTACCAGGTTAAAGGACGATTAAATTGAGGTAGGGTGGAAATGTTGCTTTCACTTTAAGGATCCCAAAACAGGGCACATAACAGTAACTAATGGAAAACAATTACAGTTTGTGTCCCTATGAGGAGATGCCATAAAAGGTCAGGAGGAGGAGCTGCCATACAAGGTCAAACTATTTATAAGTTTCCATAAACTGTGGAATACAAAAGAACTTTGGAAAACAAATCTTTAACCTTAACTGTCTGCCAAATGCAGTAATGATTATGTGTATCATTGTACTCCCTGTGAGCCTTGGAAAGGAACTGTGTTTCATCCAACATCTCTAAATGACACTGTAAGAGTAGGTTATATGGGTGTCAAGGGTTTTTGATTGTCTTGTGAGGATAATGTCCATTGAGATTAATTATATTGGTTACATTTCAAATGCAGTATTATGATTTGTATCATGTCCCAATTTTTGGGGATTGTTTTTTTTTTAGAATCTAGCTCAGTATGAATATTTGTTGACACATTTGTACTGTTTCTTGTTATTTTGATCATGCATTATTGCTTCAGGCACTTGTTACTCAACAAGTCAGCAATATGTGTACCCCATACCATTCAGACCAAATAAAAATATACTGTGTGTATTTTCCTTTTAAATGTCCTCGGCATTGTTGTTCTCATTATTGTACAGAACAATGCTAAGGTGCTGTACAGTGATTTGCATGGAGATGTTAGCTGTGTCTTGTGTCAATGAACGCTAAGCACTATGGCCATATTTTTGCTAGTGTATGGGGTTATGATCAAGAGGTCATCTGATCAGACGAACCTGACTGGAAAGCCACTTCCAACACATTGTCTAAGTCCATCAATCATCATAAGAAAAAGAAATCGGTGCTAGGACCAGGCAATTGTCAGTCAATGCTAGAAGAATGAAGAATTACTGTTTCTTTTAAAAAACGAATTTATTGACAGTACAGAAACTCCAGGGGGTAGTGTGGACGATGAGGTCTTTGAAGAGTTTTCCATTCCTTCCTGGTATGGACTCAACCGCTGCAAGTCATATGACTACCTATGTACACACACAAGGCCATGACAATCATAAAGCGCGATGATAGCCTACAGCCATTCATAATCTATCATTCAGGAACCTGACCATGCGGACTAGTACGTGCTTAATGTTAGCGACTCCGCTACTGTTTGCACTACTCGCTGTGGTCCACGGAGAGAAGGAGCGATACACGGCAGACTGGACCAGTCTGGATGCCAGACCTCTGCCGAAGTGGTACGATGAAGCGAAAATCGGGATTTTTGTTCACTGGGGAGTCTTTGCGGTGCCAAGCTTCGGGGTGTACAGCGAATGGTTCTGGTTCAACTGGAAAGGCGAAAAGCGGGCGGCCGAAGTTGAGTTCATGAAGCAGAACTATCCTGAGGGTTTTAAATACGCTGATTTTGCGCCTGATTTCCACGCGCAATTTTTCAATCCCGACGCTTGGGCTGAGATATTTGAGGCTTCCGGTGCCAAGTAAGTATCCGTTGACTTGAAAATAATAGGCTAATATTAAATATCTCACCGGAATCTTTGGTGTGCATACACTTCATGAGTCGATAGTACATTTTTGTCTAAGTGAAGTGTATGCTCACCAAAGATCAGCCAAACTATTCATTAAGTGCATCAACCAAACTATTCATGAACACTAGCCTACTTTTAAGAGTTCGAGAGTAAAAATAATAAATAATTCTAACAGACTTATATAACAGGCCTATGTGCAGATTTGAGTCATTGTCTTCAAAATATGCATTACTAGGCCTACGCCTACCCTATTCCAATGAATACATGTACTTTAATAAGATAAGCCACACCTGCCCAGGAAAGCATGAGGAACTGCACTATACATTGGAATGATAACATAATGAAGTGTGTGTGTGTGTGTGTGTGTGTGTGTGTGTGTGTGTGTGTGTGTGTGTGTGTGTTAATTTAATTGCCAGGTATGTGGTGTTCACATCCAAGCATCATGAAGGGTTTACCAACTGGGGGTCTCGGAACTCCTGGAACTGGAACTCTGTGGACACAGGACCACACCGAGACCTGGTGGGAGACCTGACTACAGCTGTACGGAAGAGGTGGAACCCAACTGTTACTGGATCTGATAGTTGTAGTGTTTTGTTATAATGTATTAGTCTTTCACTTTCACATGAAAACACAGTAGGCTACACATGGCTCTACATGCAATATATTTACATGCCACACAATGTGCTGTCATAGGTCTTTGCACATGGGACTGTACCATTCCCTGTACGAGTTTTTCCATCCACTCTACCTGGCCGACAAATTCTCCGGCTTCAAAACCCAGGACTTTGTGTTTGAGAAGGCACTTCCGGAGCTGGTGGACCTGGTCAAGACATACAAGCCAGACCTGATCTGGTCGGATGGGGATTGGGAAGCTCCAGACACCTATTGGAACTCCACAGAGTTCCTGGCCTGGCTCTACAATGACAGCCCGATCAAGGTAAGGGAGTCTGGGGCATGTTTTTACCCAACAGGACAGTGGTCGCACATAGGTACTACATTAACCCTCAACAACCTCAATTCAGAACACTAATGGCTTTGGTTTGAATTAACGTCCTCAGGATGTAGTGGTGACCAATGACAGGTGGGGTGACGGCTGCTACTGTAAACACGGAGGCTACTTCAACTGTGAGGACAGGTACAGTACTCTCCAGATTCATACATAATCTCAACTTGGCACACATTTGTTTGTAGCCCATTAAGACTTTATGCTGTTAACTGCTGGGATGTATGTGTATTTCATATATTTCAGGTACACTCCGGGTCATATGCCCAACCACAAGTGGGAGAAGTGCCAATCCATTGATACCCAATCCTGGGGTTACCGTAGAAACATGAAGATCAGCGAGCTGCTGGACCTGCCCACCATCATAAAGGTGAGCGGTCACCGGAGGGGTCTCTCCCTCTCTTGAGCTCCAGTGTTGAACCGTGGTAGCAAAGACCTGTCAAGTGATCCCCACTCTCCCCATCTCTCTCTTCATTAGGACATGGTGTATGTAGTGGCCCTGGGGGGGAACTACTTGCTGAACATCGGGCCCATGGAGGATGGGATGATCCCTCCAGTGTTTGAGGAGAGGCTGAGGGGCATGGGCGCCTGGCTGGGGGTCAACGGGGAGGCCATCTACTCCTCCAAACCCTGGAGGGTCCAGTCGGAGAACAGCACTGTGCCTTTCTGGTGAGAGCTGGTGGTCTGGTATCAGGAGGAGGTTAGAAAAACAACAGATTAGAAAAACGACTTTAGCCAGCAGTAGTAAACGACTTAAGCCATCTCAGTAATGAAGTGGACACTGATATGTTACAGTAGCCTACTGTGATTAATGTGTGTTTGTGTCAGCTTAACAAAGATAGAGTAGAATAGAATACTAGTAGCCTTATTTTCCCCAGTTGGAACTACTGGTGTGGCATTCACATTAGACAGTACAATAAATACATTGCAGCATGTTACAAACAGTACATGGCTAATACAGACACACCGGCTACATGACTAACACTAGTCAATATTCATTTAAAAGTTGTGCTGATGCTGGCACAAAACTGCTAAGGGCTCTCTTGGTCCTGGGAGATAACAGATGAGGACAGGTTTGTCACACATTCAGCCTTCTCGGTTTAAAGGAAATAACCTGGGTTGCAGTTTTGAAAGCACATGCATACAGCTGGCTCCAAAGTTACATTTTCTGTCAGTTATTGTCGAGATTGATTCTAGGCAATCAACTCAGTAACTGGGTTAGGAGAAACACATGATTATATGGATAGCAGTACTCAGCAATACGTTCTTATGTTTATAATATTGTTATTACCACACAGCTTTTTTACAGCTTTTTTTTTGCTGCATGCAAAAGTGTCATGCACAGAGGATGCTTCGTGATAACTTAATTCACTGTCGGTGAGATCCTTGTCTTTGCTGGGTATCTAGCACATAGTGACCATGTTTATTGTAACATAGGTACACTGCTAAGGACACCTCTGTCTACGCCATTCTGCTTGCATGGCCATCCAAACAGATGTTTATTATGGAAACACCCAAAACGTCTGACGCCACCACTGTAAGTATAGTAGAGATAATGGAAATACAATTATTATAATTATAATTATTTTATCATAGAGTGGATCAATTGACAGATTGGAAATGGATCAAATGAAAACAATTGTCTCTGTCCATGTTCTTAGGTAACACTCCTGGGTAACCCACCCATGCCCCTAAAATGGGTGCCGTTAACGCCCTCAGGTTTGGTGGTGCTCATGCCTGAGATGCCAGAGTCCTTGGGACAAGGCTGGACTCTGAAACTGGATGGGGTGGAGTGACGGAAGGCAGTAATGACCGAAACTAGCAGTCACATACACTTGATGAATACATTCCTTCTCAATTCTCTATTTGTATTGAAAACTATCAGTAAATGGTATGTTGTTTTATGATTGGTTTTATTCCCTCAAATTGGAAAAATAATAATGTTTCTGTATATATTTTACTTTAAATAATAAAAATAAAAATAAATGTTTGAAAGAAGATCTCCAAAACATCCACTCTGTGCCATTCAATCTGGATGTCATTTCAATAACCAGTGTTTCTATATTCATCTTCTCTGGGTCCTTTTCCTTACCGGCCATCAGGGTAGTTTCTCTACCTCCTCCTCTTCCTTATCCGTAACCTTTTTGTTATCCTCTGAAAGGCCTCCAATTCCCTCTCATTTCCTCTTTCTTCTGTTTCAGGACCTTATTCTCCCTGCTGACCTTCATGACCTCTTGTCCTTGTCTAGCTTCATTGCCCTCTTCTTCTAGCTCCTACCTCATCATGTCAACTTTTTGACTTAAATGACAATTTATTTTTCCTCTTCAACCTTTTGTTTCTTCTGGTGAAGCTGCATTCTCTATTAGCTAGACCGAATTGCACATGGTCACACTGCTGTCCAGCAAACTCTAACATGATGTGCCACTAGTAGCAATTACTGAATGTAAGAATGCCAGCACTTTCTAGCAGTGAAGATTTCATTTACAATGTAAACACAATGTGATGTCAATGTGAATTATTATGCAAATTTGTCAAATGAAATAAATGGACATAAAAAAGGATAAAAAAACAACAACAACTTGTTATCAATAGATTATCCACATTATGGATTACGTGTGTGTGTATCTGTCTGTCTCTGTCCTGATTTTGCTTGGTGAATACCAAACAAAAAAACATAAATAGGTCTTAGCCGATATCTCTTGTCAACTTAAAACAAAGCTAACCATATAGTACTCTTTTCAGCTGTCTCCATAAGTGGCTTAGGCCTACATTTATATCGTACAAAAACAACAAGTGTCTTGAAAATAATGCTCTGTTTCTTAATTTTAATTTTTTATATATATATATTTATTTAAAATTTGATTCTAACAACTGATACAGGGTCAGTTATTGTTTTATATTCTTAACAGTCCCCCTTTGTATTGAGGGAAGAGCGGGTTTCAGATCTGTGCTTAAGCGCTTCTCCTTCGAGCGTCTTCTACCAGGAACAATGTCACGTGACTGTAGTCATGTGATAAGAACTGCATCTGAATTTATTCCACACAATAAAATAAAAAGCTCGCCTTCTGTTTACAACATGTAGGCGTATATAAATCTTTATTTATGTTTTAGTCTCAGTTTTCTGTCTTTTAGGCGCACAGGGGAATGCAGTGAAGGGAGACGTACATTTCCAAGGCAACAATACCCATCATGTTTGCTTCTGTTTTCCTGTTCGCTGCTTTACTGGTTCCCGATATCGGAGCGCGATACGCAGCGAACTGGGAGAGCCTGGATGCCAGACCGCTGCCTGCCTGGTATGATCAATCTAAGTTCGGCATCTTCGTGCACTGGGGTGTGTTCTCGGTCCCTGCGTTCGGCAGCGAGTGGTTCTGGTGGAATTGGCAGGGCCAGTCACCAGATCCCAAATATGAGCGCTACATGTCGGCCAACTACCCACCCGGGTTCTCCTATCCAGACTTTGCGCCTCAGTTCCATGCCCAGTTCTTTAAACCAGACCAATGGGCCGATATCTTCGAGGCCTCCGGTGCTAAGTGAGTTGCATTTCTAATACATTTTTTCCGTAGGCCTACCTCGAATACATTTTATGATCAATTAGTATTACTTTATTAGCATGTACGATCCACATTTCGTTGTATGGTACCTGTACTATATCAATGACAATAAAGACCATTCATTCATTAATTCATTATTTGCGTATATACATTCTTACGTCAGTGTATCAGTGATACATCTGTAATCCATTAATTATTATTTATCATATCAGGTATGTGGTTCTAACGTCGAAACACCATGAAGGGTATACCAACTGGGGGTCCCCGAACTCCTGGAACTGGAACTCCATTGACACAGGACCACACAGAGACCTGGTACAGGATTTGGGAGAGGCAGTGCGCAACAGGTAGAGGAACTAACTTGACAGTACACAGCAACAGCTTTGTACAATGGTGCATTGTGTTGAATCAGGTGAACTGCTACTCCCAAGTTCCTTATTGTTTGTTTGTTGATGATGTCTTTGTTTTTACATCTAGGTCACTCCACTATGGCCTCTATAACTCATTATTTGAGTGGTTTCACCCTCTCTATCTGGCAGACAAAAAGAATGGCTTCAAAACTCAGGACTTTGTGCTGCACAAGCTACTCCCTGAGCTTTATAACTTGATTGTAAGGTAAATAACACCCTTGTATTGCCCTCTGCAGACAACAATGCATGATTGTATTTGATTATTATGGGTACTGAACAAAATGATGTGCATATTGCTGTTGTGTTCCTGCCATAACCATATACTGTATATGGTAATAAAACCCATGACTGCACCATAAACAAATGAATAATGGTCATGGGTACACACACACACACACACACACACACACACACACACACACACACACACACACTCACCTGCAGAGCGCTACAGAGGGTGAGCTGAACTGTAGACAATTGACCATTTACTATTTACAATTGACTGTCATCTCCAAGCACATCCCATGTATACAGACTACCTTAACCTTAAGCTCACAGCCACTTTACTACTTGAACTATCTATTTTATTACTAGTTGTACTGCTAATTGTATCCTGTGTTATTTGTCACTTACTATTGTCACTTTTTTATCTTGAATTATGCCTATTGCCTTATTGTCTTGTGCTGCAATGTCAGGAACTGAAGCCTAAGGATTTTACTCTCATACACTTGTGTAACGTAACAATAAAACACACACACACACACACACACACACACACTATACTGTAACTTTGTCTGTCCTCTCCAGGTACAAGCCGGAGCTGATCTGGTCGGATGGGGATTGGGAAGCTCCAGACACCTATTGGAACTCCACAGAGTTCCTGGCCTGGCTCTACAATGACAGCCCTGTTAAGGTGAGCACTTACCAGTTACTGTAGGGATGTACACCTTGGGTAGAGCAACATTATGATATTCTTTACAGCAGCAGTACATTATTAATTAATTAGTGTTACGCCAATACACACATAATAATGTGAAACAGTACACCCATAACTAGGGATGGGAATCGATAACCAGTTCAAGTTGAGAACCGGTTCCAAATTGTTCGATGCATCGCAAACTTATGCCTCAGAGATGATCGATTCCTCTTATCAATGTTTTGCGCGTGCATTGACAGTTGCTCATTGCAAAAACTTGTGAGTCATGATGACGTCAAACTCTGGTCCAAAGCATGGCTTAATTTGACAAAAAATGACAACATTGCTACTTGTAACATCTGTAAAAGTAGCGTTAGAAAATTCTGAGCACTATGCTCTGGGAGCACTCAGAGCGCACACTGGGCGGTCTGACTGAGAAGACGGTTTGTCCGAGCGTTAACGTTAATGTTAAATTTACAATAACGTAAAATTGTTGCTTGTTATGTTATCGTTGTGAGTGCCATGTCTACAGTTACTTTGTAAAGACTTTTAACTGACTGTTCGTAATTTAAGTGATTTCAGAGCGCTCTATGGCGTTGAAACCAGGGCGCTCTGAAACTAGAGCAGAATTCAGAGTGTACGAACGCACCTGATGACAGACAGACTGTTGCTACAGATCCTCCCAGAGAAAGCAGAAATGCTATTTTTTCTGCAGAAGAATTGTTGAGTTTATCAGTTTTATATTTGTTTTCAAAGTTATAAAGGACCATTACATTTATTTTCCATTATTTAATTAATTATTTATTTATATTTATATTCAAATGTTATGTTCAGATTCAGAAAGAATCGAACCGATAAGCAGAATCGATAATGGATTCGGTATCAATAACATCTTATCAATTCCCATCCCTACCCATAACACCACTGCCATCATTTTACAACCTAGAAATGCCAGCAGTCCATTCCTCAGCAGTTCACAACACACTCTTGAGTCTGTGATTGGCTGTCATTCGGATTCTCCCTCTTCCAGGACACCATCGTGACCAATGACAGATGGGGGCAGGGGTGTTACTGCAAACATGGCGGATACTACAACTGTAAGGACAAGTACGATCCAGGGGTGCTGCCCAAGCACAAGTGGGAGAAGTGTCAGTCGATAGACACGCTATCCTGGGGCTACCGCAGAAACATGCGGATTGTTGAGCTGCTGGACCTGCCTAATATCATAGAGGTGAGGAGAGGTACTAAGCACCTTGAGTGTCTTACTGTCCGTAGTGCAGAAGAGATGTCTTTCTTCAGCCTATTGGCACCTTATCCCAGACGAGACAGCTCCGCCTCCAGACTCATGAAACCGTGATGTTTTGGCCCCTCAAGCACAACTCCTGCCCTTGCCTGACCTAGATTACTCTTCCTGCTAGAACTGATAAATTGATGATTCACTTGCTTAGTCAAATGTATCAATTGTAAGTTGCTTTGGAATAAGGCGTCTGCTAAATGCCAAAAATTTAAATGTAAATGTAAATGTAAATGTAACTCACCTCATCATTCTAAATGTAAAAGCGAATGTTGAGAGTCAGACGCCTCCATTCTCCCATCACCACCGAACATCCTCTTCCAACCCCCATGCAGGACCTGGTGCACACGGTGGCTCTGGGGGGGAACTACCTGCTGAACGTGGGCCCCACCTCAGACGGGATGATCCCCCCAGTGTTTGAGGAGAGGCTGAGGGGCATAGGCACCTGGCTGGGGGTCAACGGGGAGGCCATCTACTCCTCTAAACCCTGGAGAGTCCAGACGGAGAACGGCACCGCGCCTCTCTGGTGAGAGCTGGTAGTGCTAATAAAAATAAAGTTGTTTTCTTCAGCCCTCTTTGAATGCCTTTACGATGCATCCATCCTGGAAGGAATTACTTGTAATTGTATTGGCAGGGTTTTTATTGTTCTGTAATCAACCAAACATCAGTGATTTCCATAATCGGAAGGATGCATTTTTATGAGTGATTTTACTGAGTATTGTGATGCCTTGTTATGGAAATCAGAACAGGGGCAGATGTTGAGATGCGCTGATCTGCTCCAGTTTAGCAGAGGTCTGGTATGTTAAATCTCTCTGTTTCCTCTCCCTTGGCTCTAGGTACACTTCTAAAGACTCCACTGTTTATGCCATCTTTGTGACCAAGCCCACCCAGTACACCTTCCGCCTCTCTGAACCTCGAACAACACCGACCACAACGGTAAGTGGATAGCGGTATTTACTGTATGTATTTTGGGATCAATATTATTTATGCATGATGTACACAAACCGCCGTTGGTTGTCATGTTCTAATATGATTATTTCTGCTGAATATCACATGACAAAGCCACATCGTTTGACATGAACTGACAGGAGTGGTTCTGACTGTGATCTCAGTAGGGTTGGGTACCGGTTACTTTACATTCGGTATGTACCCGTACCGAATCGCAAAGGAGATTTCGGTACCTCATTTCGGTACTTTTCTATCTCGCCCCCTGGTGTCCGGTGTCAACTGGTGACTCGTGACGTCACATCGCCTGTTAAATTTCCACTCAGTGAAAGCAGCGAGTACGGAAGGATAACGAGAAGGTTGCTAATAGAAACTTCCGCTAGCGGGTTGGCGTAACGCGACGCTCGACTTATGGGTGCGTTCCGTAAACTCGTTCTGGAATTCTGATCACCACTCGTGGAATGCCTTCTGTCCAATCAAATGACTTGCTCCCCTTATGACGTCGGGCCCAGTGTGCGCTGCGACGCTCTCAGAGCGAGTTTACGAACGCAAGCCTTTGATTGGACAGTGCACTCCAGGATTCGACGCGTCTGTTGATGACGTAGTGCGGATGTGTGGCTGCGTCTCTGCGAGGTGGACAACATGATCGGGGATCTCCTGATATTCGGGTACTGTGTCAGATCATGTGTATATATATGTAGATATATCCTTATCCTACTACTGTGTCTGAAAAATCAGTCGTCATGATGACTCATGGACCAGAGAGGGGGAGGGGAGTAGTAGTAGCTGAGCGGCAACAGAGTTTGGATTTTGACGAGGCGGAGGGCTCCAGTTCATCAGAGTTATATTTCCTCTCGGTCTTCTTGGTTCTGGGGGCTATGCAGGCCTCTTCACTAGATCCCTTTTCTAAGAATATTCTGATGTCCTTGAGGGGCTGCCGAACAAGTGTGTACTCGTATTCGACATCAGTACCAACGATAGGCACCCCCAGCTTAATGGAGTCCCCAAGGCTCAGGAGTTTTATTTTCATTTATTTTAATTTGAGTGTATATTTAACTAATATATATTGTGCCTCAGCAATAAAAAAGTGAAAAGCTGTTTAATGTTGTCGACCGTGTTATTATTATTATGTCATTTAAAAAAATAAAAAGTACAGAATTAAGTACCGTTTTGGTACCGGTACCGTTTTTAAAGTATCGGTTAGGTACCGGTACCGGATAAAACCCAAACGGTACCCAACCCTAGATCTCAGTGGTATGACAGTGTGGAGGCCTGGAGGTTTGATAGGTCAAGTGTTATCCACTGAACTGTTGTCCTGGTACAGGTGACGTTACTGGGGAACCCTGTGCCTCTGAGATGGTCCCCCCTGCACCCTACTGGTTTGCTCATCCTCCTGCCAGAGCTGCCCCCCACCCCAGCCCAGGCTTGGACCCTCAGACTGGACGGGGTCCAGTGATCCAGATGGTACTACAACCAAAACCTGCCATATTACACAGTTTTAGCTATAATATAAGGAAGCACCAAATGTCCCATGACAACTAATTCAGATTATTCAGACCCACCATGGCTATTTACAATTGAAACATGCAAAGACTAGAGCCTTCAAAACAAGGGTACCAGAACTCTATAGATATTATGACTGAGGGGAGCACCTGTAGAAATGATCACACAACATATGGGTGAACCCTTTTGGAATCAAGTAGTCATACAATAGTCAAAACACAGCTCATATTTCACAAGTTGTACTTACCTCAAGTGCCCAGAGGAATTAATGGAAAATCGACTTCTGTTCTATTCTATATTTTTTGTTTTAGTCATTTCACACTCTCTAGAATAGATAAAAGGTTTTATGGTTGAGTGATTGTTTGTGATTAGTTATAATGAGAGGTTGGTTTTGAATGAAGAAGGACGTTTGTTTTCCCCAGGCTTGTGAGTTACTTTCAGCCTGCTTGTTAATTTCACTGCTGAATAACCTTTGATTGAAAGATTGATGTACTGTATTATGGGAATTATGATTGAAATAAATGCCACTCTATTTTTGTATGCTTTTTAAAAATGGCCAAATAAAGGAATATTTCATTAACCAGTGAGTGCTCTTCTGGTGCAAAGCACAAACCGAGGCACATTTAAAAATACTTTTTTTTTTAGCACAATTAGGATACTGTAATTACAGCTGGATTGAACATTGAGTTATGGTTTTAGAGAAGCAGACAGCCTCTGGGCAATCAAACACCACTCTAATTGTTGATATATTGTTCTATTCTGAATCCGTGGTGGACATATGCTCTCTAAACATATTATAGGCCTCCAGCACCTGCCATATAAGCAGTTTTCACATCAGTCATGGTCAACATTCCCTTGCAAATGTCCTGTAGCTATCTTTTCATGACTTTCTGAACCACCTTGGCCATTATGCTAGCTCTGTTAACTCATTATCAGCCATGCTAACATACAGTAAGCCATAGTGTGCAACGGTCACATGGTTTCTCATCCTCTTGTGCTGAGTCATATGAGATCAAAAATAACTGTACGCAGCGGCTGCACTACAATGAGATGGAGGTCATGAGTAATGCAGACATCTGAGGAGCTCTATCAATCTTAAGACATACAGACATACTGAATCACATCTTTTCAGCTCTATGCATATTTTAAAAAGATCCCCCTTTTATTATTGTCAAAAGTTAAATGTCTTACAATTTAAAGATACAAACAAAACCACCTGAAATGCATTATAAAACCTACCACAGCCTTGTTTGAAAGTCAAGCAGTTAAAAGTGTTTTATTCACATTTTTATTTTGGCCTTGTTATGTGAACCAGCTAAAGCAAGCCATTGAGAAAAAAACTAGTATACTCGACAAGGAAGATTGGTTTGAGAGGAGGACACTTTCTATCAATGTGTTCCACTGTCCTCTCTCTTCTGTCAATCTGCCTGGTCTACACCCTGATTACTTGCATGTGCAGCTCCCATGTGACACTACTTGGATTGCAAATCATCTACAGAGAGAGAAGACGGATGTAGAGAGCAGTGGCGACTGGTGGTGATACTGAGTGGGGGGGCCAATGCATTTTCACAATGGGCCACATGAGAAACCGGGACTATTGTGGAGGGCCGGACCAGTAGGCTGAACTTAATTCTGCTCAATATTACTTTTATCGCTTTATAAAAAGCAGTAAATGATATGGTTTTGACTAGCTGCTACTGGTAAGAATACATGTTATGATAAGGCTATGAAAATGTGGAGTAGGTCAAATATAGAAGAGCAAGAGGACTCATTTAAACACAGGGAAGTAAATGCAGCTATATTTTTGACCTTTTGCAACATCAGTTTGTGCCTATTATTTATTAACATTACATACATACAAGATTACGAGTCACAGTGAAGTATTTCTACCTTCTGAAATGAGCTAGGACTGGTGATATCAAGCGAAAGGTTCTTCATATACAAATCTGCTGACATACACTTGTGATCACTTTCTTTTTCAATAAAACGAGCTATTAGATATTCATGACTTTTTATTTTAATTTTATTTTGATTCTGCAACTTTTTTTCCGGACTTTTATTCTATTATCAGCTATAAAGCCCAATGCACACGGCGTGCGATTTTGTCGCATGACAACATTCGATTCTCAATTCACACCACCGAAGTGAGTGGGTGTGAATGGAGAATCGAATGTTGTCGTGCGACAATATTGCATCGCAATGCACGCGGCGTGCGATGCGATATTGTCACACTCGATTCTCTATTCACACCCACTCACTTCGGTGGTGTGAATTGAGAATCGAATGTTGTCGTGCGACAAAATCGCACGCCGTGTGCATTGGGCTTAAGCCTACAATATCAGAAAAGGTCCGCTATGCACTACTAAACGTGGTCCAATTGTAACATCTGCCAACAACTCAATTGGTGCTTGGGCCTACCTTATTTGAAGAGAAGCTCACATTGCCTTTCTAGGACGCAAACAGGTTAATCACCATGTCATTGAAGTCCGGTGATTTTTGGATGTAGTCCAATTGCCGCTTCACTTCACTACTCTTCTCCCCCCTACAGTCGGCCTGCCCTCACTGTACTGCTATTGTACTGCTACGCCCTGTCATTGGTCAAAAGTCAGCCTGATAAGTCAGCCTGATTTTTCGGGAAATCATGGTGGCGCCAAGACACCTGTCAATCACGATGTGACAACAATGATTGGAAGATGATGCTAGGAGTTTGGGCTGTAAAAAATCTGCCCATTTAGATATATCCTGAGTTTTTTGTGACTATTCAGTGCTGTTGCTGCTCTAGGTTCCACCAAAATCAATCAGTTCTAAGGTTTAACAATTATTATATATGAATTATATTATTCAACAATTATTATATTTTAATATTTCTATAATTTAATAACTTTCTCATATTTATTGTAAAAGACAGGGGGGGGGCTTAGCCCTGCTAGCCCATTGATACCAGCCGTCCCTGGTAGAGAGAGAGATGGGTAAAGTTAGTGCCTAAACTACATTGAAATGGAGTCAAAGTCAGGGAATTGACTAAAAGAAAGACACAAAGACACGTCATTTTTCATTTCACTCGCTAAAAATAGCTTTATAATAATCATATTAATAAGAATAATAGCCATTAGAAAATGTTTACAACGTTGACAGTGTTACATTCTGTGTTGGGTAAACCACGTCACAGTGTGCCATCTCTCTAGGTTCAGCGCTAGCAGATGTGGATCTAGACACATCTTTTCAAATTGATCATTGATAAATAATATGTACAAAATAAAAACCACAACAAACAAAATCATGATGTACACTTTCACTGTGCAACACCCATTCCCATTGGTTGGCAGTGGCACATATTTAGGCTCCACCCCCATATTTTTGTCTCGCCAAATCAGGATGGGTGTTTCCATGCATCTCTGTATCTATTGGTGGGATAGACAGCATGTTCTTTTTTTATGGCGTCACTATTGCTATATGCTCCTGTCAATCTACTGATCAAAATAAGATCATCAAATGATTCCAAAAGGAAATTTAAAAATGATAAACGTATTCCAGGTATGTGTGTATATATTGTACCTTGGCACTGTATAAAGCTGCAAGTGTATGCATATAAACAGAACATAAATGAGGGTCAGCACTCCAATGAGCTCAAAGACAGAAAAGCTCTCTGCCTCAGCCCATCCGTTTCAGAAATATGGTTTCAGTGAGAGAATGAAAAGAGAAAAGTGAGAGAGAAAGTAAAGTGGACACTAGAATAGTACACGACTGTATCTGTTGAAGTCCAGCTCTCCTGTTCTCCCCGGAGACAGAAAGGAGAGAGCAACCCAAGAGCTCTGCATGTTATATAATCCCATGGAAGAGCTCTTTGTTGATGATCTACAAAAAAAACAAAAAAAAACTGTCTTGCCTTCCTCTTTCTGTTTATCTGTCTGCAAACCTCTCATGCAACTTTCAGAGGAGAGACCAGATAGTGGTTGATTTTTTTCTAAAAAACACTTTCCGGATTTCCTGTTCCTCCTTTAAAGTAGCAGCGATAAAAGACTGATCTGCATTGATAATTATTTGTACTGTACATTACAAACTCGCCCTTGAATACAGAATAAGTTACCCCATAGCTATAATTGAAATGACAACACTATTCATAATTATGACAGTGATAGTAATAATCAATAGTAATTGTTGGAATAATAATAATCATACTACATAATAATAATCATAATAATAATAATCATAATAGTATTTGTAATAACAATACATGTAATATTAATAAGAGTTAAGTTCATTTGCAACAGGTATTTACATATAAGTAAACTTGAGAGTGTTTGGGTACTCGTAATTACACAGTAATTGTTCAGTTGTCGCTGACCCATGTGGTTCCCTGTGTGTCAGGTAGTGGAGGAGTTTACTACAGAGCAGGAAGTCGAAGTCACAGTGCAGTTACGCGCACGCACACACACACACACACATACACACACACACACACGCACACACACAGACTCTCTCTCTCTTTCTCTCTCTCTCTCTCTCTCTCTCTCACACACACTCACACTCACACTCAGTCACACACACACACACGCTTCTTTGCTACTAGGACACAATTGCCTCCCACTTGCTCCGGTACAATTGAGTTACAGAGAGATACAGTACATACACATTGGCTACTATTAAGTACTTCCTCTTGCCTTTCACTTCTAGAGTGTGTCGTGTACCTGTTTCAGTCAAAGTCTCTGAGACACTGAGGCTAGACCATGGCCACCACAGCTCTCTCTGCTCATTGGGAGAGTGTGGATATGGCACTCCGTTGAAAGGGTCTGTCGTTGTGTCTAGGGTCCACTGTTGTGTTGTCTGAAGAACCACTGAGGAAATGTTTCAAATTCCTGGGTAAGGGTATGAGAAACTGCTAGAAATTGAGGTACGCAGAGTTGGACCCCCTGATCATCCGTCAGGCTGTCTATGTTGAACTTTGTGTCCAGAGTTGGCTATCGTCCCAGAGTGTCTCTTGAGTGTCGGACTGAGTTGGCTTGACACCTGGATGCATGACCCAGGTGCAATCATTACAGAGAGTCTCTAAGCTCCTGCTCAGTCTGCTTGGGCAAAGGGAGTACCGGCAGATCAAACACACAGTCCACACTGTCTATGGCAAATGCACACAGCAAAAACGTGTTTACAATGGACCTGTTAAAGGCAAGATGGCCAGCTAACACCACAATTCATTTGGGTTTTGCTACCTGCCATTTAAGTCCCCGGAGTGAGAGACAAGGAAAGGGGAACGAATCGAGGCAGTACTGTGTCTGACGGGGAAAAGTAGTTCATGCTACTGCAGATGGACACCAGACCAAAGTTCTTGTTGAGTCTCTATGCTGTAAGGTGTGTCCATGTGTGGGGCTGGGCGATACTGAGGGTAGACTAGAGAGTCCTTCACAGTGGAAACAGGAGCAGTTCTTTGTGCTTGTTTCAAGAGGGTTGCGTCAAAGCAGATAACGAGACAACAAATGAAATGAATAATGGCTTTTCATAAAAAGGAAAAAGCCCAGAAAGATATTTGTGTCTGCTAAGGATTTTACTGTGTGGTTGATAGATGATAGAGTCCTGAATTAGTTCATCCTTTATGGGGGCATCATAAAAAAGCATGCAGGATTACAATAACATCCAAAGGAAAGCTTGAGGCCTCCGCCTGACCCAGCCAATTTACAGTAAAGTGTGTGAATGTGTGTGTATGTATGTGTATGTGTGTGTGTGTGTGTGTGTGTGTGTGTGTGTGTGTGTGTGTGTGTGTGTGTGTGTGTGAGAGATAAAGAGTAATTCCTGTATAAAGAAGATTCTACTTCGATGCAATAAAATATTTTTTTCTTCTTTTTTTAAATAAAGTATCATCATCTCCAGATAGGTCTACATATTTGTATATAATTTTGTATAAACCCCCACACTTAGCTGGTTAGGCACATGGATTTGCTTCTAAAAGGGGGGGGGGGAATAAATAACCCTTGCCAGTTATACCCTGTGAACTAGACCATTCTCTCATATTCATAACACTTGAACACATCTTTCTCATGTACCAAGTCTGGATATGCCACATAGCTGTAATATCACACAATGCTATATAATATAATACTGTATTTCACACCGTGTATTTCACAATACTGTATTTCACCTGCCTGTTTACATATATTCTGTACTCATAGTCTCTACTAATCTAGAAATGTACATAACATTATAAAATATACATCTCCCATTAAAATATTCAAATTTTAGCCTATTCCATTTCAGATATTAAAAAAGAAAGCCAGGTCATGCTAAGAGAATCGTCTGGTCTCTTTTCAAAATTGAAGATTGGAATTTGCTATATATTGGGCAGGAACACAAGTCCCCTAGCACACACTGCAAACACAGCCCTTTGTAATAACAAAAGTCATCCTCAGGGGAGTGCAAACACACACACACACACACACACACACACACACACACACACACACACACACACAAACACACACAGGGAGATAATACAGTCTAGATTTAAATGGTTTTCAAATCCATAGAACTATCCATAGACCCCTCTCAAGTCTTATGACGTCCATGCTACAGTGTGTTCAGAGAAACGGTCTCAATCATATTGTATACGTTCTCCTAGGAAACACAGAACATGGGCAACTAGCAAAACACATCTATTTCCTAGACCCTAGTGTGTTGGTCCTGAGTTTGTCACCCTAGTATCTAGGGCAACCAACTCATCAATAATGATGTTGTTACTACACATACACCATGTGATCTTGATTCAAACCACATACAGCATTGGCTTGTCATCTCTGTGTTTCCACCCCTAGTTCTAGAGAGAGAAACATGAAACGAATGTGGTTTCCGCTAACCGCTTCCTTGGAGGAGGATTAGAACCCAACTCAACTGGATTTCACTGTCTAGGCTACAGACAACTAGGCTTGGCCAGGGAGATAGAACAGGAGAGAAGCCCAACAAAGGACAAGCCTTATGTTTGGTCTTCTTTAGTGAAGGATCATCCCTCTCTCAGTCGGTGGGGTGTGAAATCGGGAGATTGTCCTTCGCACCTCTGAAGTAAACCATGAGGCTTGGGGGAGTGGAGGAGGCCAAGGGGAGGCAGGTGGATCCTCTGGAGACTTTGGCAGCTCACTGACTTCAAGACACTCTATTGGCCCTCTGGTTGGGGATCCGTGCGGGGATCCACTTGGCAATTCATTCAGTGATCCGTTGATTTGAGCATCGCCGCCAAACAGTGTGGTGAAAGACCTCAGCTCGCTCCCAACATTTTTAGAAGAGTCAAGCGTCTTGGAGTGTTTATGGTTGAAGAGTCATTTGTGCAAAAGGAAATACAGTCTGAATCTCATTTCATGGCTGCTGCGAAGGCCAATTCACTCTTGCCAGTCTCCACTGACGAGGGCTTGAGTTCTGACGGTGAATTTCCCAGTTTGACCACACAGGGGTGCCATTGTGTCACGGTGAGGAGGGGTCCGTCTGTAAAGTCTCACTCCACTAAACTCACCCCCCCCCCCAACCCTTCACACACACACACGCACGCACGCACACGCACACGCACACGCACGCACGCACACACACACACACACACACACACACACACACACACACACACACACACACACACACACACCACACACACACACACTAAACAAAAAAACACTTACACTTCAAAAAGAATGTATAAAAAGCAAACAGCTTCAGGTTTTGTTTGTGATGCTGTCTAGCTGTCAAGTCTGCGCTGCTCCAACTACAAAGCTCCCGTTGGCAAACACGACCGTGCACACTATGTACAACAACACACACACTCCTTCAAACAGTCAGCACTGTGGATAGATAGATGCCCGTGCCAAGAGGAAAGACATCTAGGAGAGAACGTATCCTTAGACGGGTGAGGGGAAATGGAGGCATCCATAGCTGATCGAACATCGGCCTTGCCAGAGGATGGTTTTTATTGAGGCAATCTCTGAACCCTTGGAAGGGTCTTGGGCAATGATGGTAGAAACTCGATCCTGAATTGCCTTCAGTGGATGTTAATAATCCGTGTTGAATCTGGGTAGATTTAATTGAGCATACGGCTGAGCTTTGGGGGGACATTGGGAATCCATTTTGAATGGTTGCCTGTTCTCTCCTCACAGGAGTAGTTGAGGTTTGTTCAGGTGAAGCCCTTATTTCCTGTAAAGGAGGAGCGCTAGGCAGAGAGATAGGCACAGACATGCTACTACTGCGTGATTACACCAGAGAAGAGCTGCCCTTCTCGCACGTCTTCGCTTTCTCAGCCGAAATGAAAAGAAAATCCTCTGTCAATTTGATTTGAAAGTGGTGTTACAGTTACTGTCTCCAACGTTGTTTTAGAGTCACCATTTTGGCTTTAAATGTTTCTCTGTTAGTCTACTGGTGAATCAAAGTGACAGGGAACAAAATGGCCCCTGTTGCCCCACTTTCCCCTTCTTTCTAACTAATGGAGGGCTGAGGGAGGTGGAGGGGGGTGGGGGGGTGAGTGGAATGGGAGTGAGTTTAGCAATAGCAAGTGTCTGAGGGCTGGGGAGTGTATGAGGATCCAGTAGAGAATAATTCTTGGGAGGGGGGTCAGGAGGGGGGGTGTGTCAGTCTTGTGGGTGGGGGGGGGGGTTGAAAGACAGAGCGAATGAGGGTTTCTAACAATCCTGCCAGCGTGGTGGTGTTCAGAGTCGGGTCTGGGCTTCGGGGATGTAGATCTCGATGCTGTCAGCGCTCTCCGTGGCCGAGTTCTGTCTGAACGAGGCGGTCCGTTTGGTCTGCAGCAGCCTCCGCCGGGCCTCCGTCCTCTGCCGGTCCCCCAGGTCCAGAGACTTCTCCCTCACAGGCAGGGTGCGCCCCCCAACCCCACGAGGGAGCACCAGAACCCCTCCACTGACCACACCTCCACTTCCTCCGTCCCCCACACTGTCGGCACGAAGGTTGCCACTCACGCCCCCTGCTGGCTTCTTTGGTAACGGAGGAGGAAGCTTCTTGTCCTCCTACGGGGGGGGGGGGTTAGGGGGAGACGGGATGGGTATAGAGGGACGGAGAGGTGGAGGAGAGGGATGGAAAGGTGGAGTAGAGGGATGGAGAGGCGGAGTGGAGGAACGGAGGAAAGGTGGAGATGTAGAGTGAAGATAGTGAGGAAGTGCATGGGATAAAGGAGAGAATGAGGGGAAGGCGTAAAAGGAGGAGTGGAATTGTGTAGAGACAGTAAGAGGGCAGGATGGGTTGGATTCATGTGTACATAGAGGTAGAGCCGTGTTCAAGCACATATGAGATACACAACCAAAACAGAGACATCAACACAATAGGATCATATTCAGTCCCCCCCAAAAAAAAAACATGGATTGATATGTGGAGGAAGACCAGGAGAGGGATACGAGACAATAGAGAGAAGGAAGAAAAAAGACGTTTTGTTAATGATTTCCAGATGATACTTCAGATGATAGTTACAATGAAAGTAAAATAGCACTATCCACACAGACATTATATTCTTATATGTATGACATGTGGCTAAAATGGCTCAATTGGCTGGTGCAGGGTATTTGCAGTGGTAGACTACACATAACACTGTGCAATATTTAAACTGTAAGTTACTTTACATAAAAAGTGCTTATTGACATTTTTTTTCTCTTATAAATAAAGCTTTACAGCACCATTTTGGCTCAAAAGTCAGTCAGTTTAGTTCCTTTTGCAGTTCTGCAGTTTCACAGTGAGCGCAGGCTGGCACGGCAGCACCATCTGTGCTACTCTCCTACACACTGCCATCTTGGCTCTCGGGTAGGGATGAGGGGGGCGAAGGGCAGAGCAGACCACAGTCTCGCTCACCTTCTTGTCAGGCAGGAGCCTCCAGGCAGAGTCCTTGAGCCTCTGGAGGTCCTGGAACTTGATCCTGATGTCCTCCATGTTGAGCTGGAGCAGGTCCCAGAAGCCAGCCAGGTCCTGAGTGCTGGGCTGGGGGTATGCCGACGGGTCCTGGAGGGTGGGGGTGGAGCGATGGGGAAGGGAGAGAAAGAAAGAAAGGGGGGGGGGGGGGGGGGGGGTGGGAAAAAAAGGAGAGGTGAAGAGGAGGTGATATTCACAGTAATTAACAGCCAGTTAGCCCTAACAGTTGCTATGGCTATAAGCTAATGAGGAATGAACAAATAAAGACCCCCCCCCCCCCGCACACACACACACACACACACACACACACACACACACACACACACACACACACACACACACACACTCACCACACTTTGTTGGCACAGGCGGAAGAACTGCTGGACCTTCTGAGACATGAGCATCTGGGCACTTCCCACTGCATTACGGATCAGCTCCAGAACTGGGACGAAACAGGAAACAGACAGGTCAGTGGGAAGGAAGTAGGGATAAAAAAGGCTCTGTGCTTTTGAGCTCTAAATATAGAGTACATGGTAAATATACAAGTACATGGATGACAGTGTTGTACAGGTTGAACAAGCTCTCCTCCCTTCCTTGTCCCCTTCCAAACTCACTCTCTTCCGGCAGCTCGTTCTCCTCCGCCTCCCTCTCCATGTTCTGGCACCATCCCTCCATCCTCTCCACCTCCGCCTGGAGGAGCCTGAGGAAGAACTCTCCGTCGCGCAGGCAGGGCGAGGCGCGGCCAGAGTCCGGCAGGCTTCGGGGTCCCTCCAGGGAGGGGGTCCCTGCGCCTCCCCAGCCCCGCTCCGAGGTGAGGGGTAGGGGGGAGTGGGCGCGTGGGGGCAGGTGGGGGTGTTGATGGGGTCGGGGGTCAGCTAGGCAGGGTTCGGTGGAGTAGCCTCCCTGGATGTAGTCCTAATAATAATAATAATAATAATAATAATAATAATAATAATAATAATAATAATAAACCGTTGTTGTATAGCACCTTTTTTAACTGTTTCAAAGCGCCTTATATGAAGAGTAAAAGCAATGAACATAATCATCAAAAAGAAAAAAAAGGTAACAACCATGATATCTTTCAGGTCTTTCACATCAAGTGCCTCTCCTGACACCCAAGGACATAAGGACAATATACAGTACATGAGAGAAGTCCAACACATCATCACAAACCAAATATCACTGCAACAAAACACACACACTCAACACAGAGGTATCACCAGCAATTGCAGGAAATGGCTAGGATCAAAAAAAGTAAACCCAAAGCCCTGCTAAGAGAGCCGGTCTCTACCTCTCCAGAGAGAGAGAGAGGGGGAGAGAGAGAGTGAGGGGGGGAGGGGGAGAGAGAGGGGGAGAGAGAGGGAGAGAGAGAGAGAGAGGGAGAGAGAGAGTGAGGGGGGGAGGGGGAGAGAGAGGGAGAGAGAGAGAGAGGTAGTAGGATTTGAATAAAGGGGTTTTGTCAGCCCACCTCTCTGTAGGCCCATTGGCCCTGGGTGTGGACTGTGCGTTGGTACTCAGAGTACTGCCCGGCCGACTCTGGTTCCGAGGAGTGTCTCTGGAAGGAGCAGCCGAACTGGAGGCTCTTGTCCTGTGTTGGCACGGCAATGGTGAGCCCCGGGAAGCCCTCTGGGTCCAGATCAGCCTGGACGCTCGCTGTCACACTGTTGGAGCGCTTGAAACGAGCTCGTCTGACACAGGGGAGGAGAGGGGGGTTAGGGTTAGCCAGTTCATGATCTTATTGCTATAAGGAATCTGGAACCATTTTCTCGCTTAACATCAGCGGGAGACTCTCCCTCTCTGTCATTTCTCTCTCTCTCGTTCTCCCTCTCTCTCTCTTTCTCTCTCTCACTCTCTCTCTCTCACTCTCCATCCCAGACTGACTGAGGTATGTCTGTGACTCAGACTTCCTCCTCTCTTCATATCTCTCTCTTCTTGTTGGTGTCACACTCTCACCCTTCGCCTCGGTGATGGAGGGTATAATTAGGACCAGGGTTACGTCACGTGTGAAATACATACTGAGTGTGTGATGTACAGTAGTAATGCGTGAGCTTAGAATTATAAGGTTCTAGCCCCGCGGTCTAAGCATTAGCCTCTAGTGCAAGCTGCCCACCGGGGACTGGGATCGAATCCCTGTCTCGCCAGACCCGGATATGGCCGGGGCTCACAGGGAGCGGCATATTGAGCGGCCGCTCCCAAGGGGGGTATAGGACTATTTTCCGGACAAGGATCCGTCGCGCAACACCGCCCCCGTCTGGTGCTGGAGTAATTAATTAATTTAATTAATTTTGCCATTTAGCAGACGCTTTTATCCAAAGCGACTTACAATTACGAATTACAGGGACATTCCCCCTGGAGTAACTGAAGGCTAAGTGCCTTACCCAAGGGCACACTAGTAGTGGTGTGGCTTCAGGCGGGATTTGAACTCACAACCTTCCGATCCCAAGTCCAACTCACTATCCACTAGACCACCACTACCCTCTGGTGTCGGGCTCGAGGAGCCAGACAGCTAGTCTGCCTGGCGATCTCCTCTGGGGCTGCCGGCCACGGGGTCGTGCGGCGGATCCTACGCAATAGGCAGGGGATAATTGGATGCTAGGTTGGGTGCAATTGGATACCAAATTGGGTGAAAAAGGGATACAAAATAAGAAAAAAAGAAAAATTAAAAAAAAAGAAAAAAAAAGAATTATAAGGTTCTATCTCCGTTTAGGGTAGTTCAGAGATATTGAGCGTCAAAGTTTTTACATTCCATTATGTTTTGTTAGATGGAACCTTTGTATTTGATTAATTACTAACTCAAAAATGTCAACATTTTAAAAATAACACCACACAGGCATTAATAAACACTTAATGGATCAGATTATGTAAAAAACTAGAGATAGAACCTTATAATTCTAACGTCACGAATGGTTACCGTGGTCTCCTTTACAGTATCAGAGGACAACCACAGAGAGGTGGAGTGGCTCTGTTCTGGTACCTTTTATCCTCCTCCACCTGGACCCCTATAGAGTGGACCTCCCTCAGAGCCTTGCCCTCCACATCCGAGTCCGACAGAGTATCCGAACTGTCCACCTGTCACACAAACAGGATCAAAGGTCAGGTTGAGGACAGGAAGACAGACACGACTGTCCATACTCTGTGCACTGTCCTAAAAAAAAAGTTGAGATTTGACTGAACATACAAGAAGATGTGTCTTCATATTTTGAGACAGTTATCTTCTTCATTTTATATATGCCATTTAGCTGACGCTTTTATCCATAACGACTTACATTACACTGAGTGCATACATTTTTCAGTATATACAGTATGGTCTCAGTAAGAATCAAACCCAAAATCTAAGCATTGTTAGTGCCATGTTCTACCAGCTGAGCCACAGAGGACCTCATTAGCAGCAAAAAGTGGAAAGTTGTTAGCAGAAACAATTTTTGTATAATAATTATTTAGAAAATATAGAGTTCTATAGTTTACCCCCCACCCCAAGCTCCACTCTCACACCCTCACCTGGACAGCAATAGAAGGCCTCCACTTCCGCCCGCGCCCCTCCTGTGTGTGCTCCTCCTGGCTTCCTCCTCCTCCTCCCATCTTAGTCAGGACCATACTGTTCTGGGGCAGGGAGGCAGACTTCCCTAGACTCCCCCCAACCCTCCCCTCCCTCTCCCTCCCTCCCCTCGAAGGCCCCTCCAGAAGGCTGTCTGCCGAGCTGCTATGTTTGGGCCGTACCGAGACCGTGCCCCCTCCACCTCCGTAGGGCACCAGCTCCCGGGACACCCTGGCCCCGTCCAGGCTCTCAGCTGAGTTGCTGTGCTGACGGGACCGGCCAGGGCCTGTGCCTGTGTAGTACCCCCCTCCCCTGGAGGTCCGACCAGAGGGACCCTCGGAGCCGCCCAGGTCCACGGAGTTGCTGTGCTGCTTGGGGCGTCCGAGGACAGGCTGGCCGGTGTTCTGGAAGTAGGCGTCCTGGGTGGACTCTGTGCTGCTCTGGGCCCGGACAGAGATCATGGGCTTGGACATGCGGGGAGGGAGAGGGGGAGGGCCACCCTTACGGTAGGGAAAGACTAGATAGACGGGGAGGGAGAGAAGGAGGGGGATAGAATGTTGGTTTGTTTGTTTGTTTATTAGGATCTCCATTAGCTAATGCCATGACATTAGCTAGTCTTCCTGGGGTCCGATACAAAAATCATATTTGAACAATTGTCAACATTATATACATACAGACAATTGTAAACATTGTATACATATGTAATACATACATAATAAAATATGGGGAAGGGAGGGAGAGAATTTGACTTGTCACACTTAGATATATTGACAAAAGTCATATGAAAACCCAAAGGAGTAGCCTTCCAGTAGGGTTAGAATGGATGGATAGATAAGGGGGACTCCCCTCTCTAGGGGAGAGAGAGATAGAGAGACTGGGGAGAAAAAGAGAGAGGAGGAAGGATAGGGAGAGAAGGGATGAGGGGGAGAGAGAATGAGAGGAAGGGAGTGAGGAGAATAGAATAGAGAGAGGGTGGGTGTGATAGAGTATACTGTAGAGAAGGAGAGAAATTGTAAGGAGACCTGTCATTTTTATCACCAAGCTTTAACCCTCCATTTTAGAAACAGAGGACATGTGGTATAAGATGAAAGAGAGAGCGAGAGTGAAAGAGAAAGAGAGGAGATGAGAGAGAGAGAGGGTAGGGGTAGAAAAGGGATACATATTCAGTATATATACAAAATACCGTCAAAACTTGAGGAGATAAAGCAATTTCCTGAAAGGAATATTGAAATGAGAAGCCATGAGCACACATGATCCTCTGCAATGGATACAGCCATGATTGTCTTGCTGCACACACACATGCACACACACACACACACACACACACACACGCACACACACACGCACACACACGCACACACACACACACACACACACACACACACACACACACACACACACCCTTGAAAGAGGTGATGAGCCTCACTCAAAAAGAGAAACTATCAGCTATCAGCATGTGTGTGTGCGTGTGTGTGTGTGTGTGTGTGTGTGTGCGTTTGTGTTATATGACACTTGGGGGGCTTTAATAAATCTCTAGGGGATTTACAGGTCTAAGCCAGGAAATAAGAGTCCTGTTAAGCACTAAGGATAGCACCGAGATCCTCACACACACACACACACACACACACACACACACACACACACACACACACACACACACAGGAAGAGGAAAGGAAAGAGTGTGAATGAGAGAGAGAGAGAGAGAGAGAGAGAGAGAGAGAGAGAGAGAGAGAAAGCAATCAGTGAAGGAAAGGAAGACCAGCAGGAGACAGTGAGCTATGATCATAATCATAAACATTACAGTCATCGTTACTGAGACAGAGGAGAGACAGATTACACAGGGGAGGGGGAGATATGGAGAGAAGAGATACAGAGAGGGGCCATAAACACTGGCGCTGGAATGGCTATGAGCGAGAGCAAAGTCATAACCATTAATTAGCTTCTGCTGAAACTCATCGGGTACTTGTGGTCTCTCTATTATGTGTACGACGGCACACGCAGAGCTACGATGCTGCCTGTGGCCCCGTTTGACATGGGTTCGTGTCACATAAGGCAGGCTACTTTTTCATAACTTAAGGTTTTCTCCAGTTTCCATCCTACTCCTGCTCCCACCCACCGAACCCTCTCGAGGGGATATGTGTTATCGACTGTGCGGCGGGTCTCTGGAAAAAGACAGTTGGGTTATTTTGAGGTGAAAGCCATCCACGTATCCTGTTCTACTGTACGACTCACCGGCTCCGCCTTTGATGCCGCCCTGGGGGCCAGACATGGAGAAGACGGACAGGCAGTCGTCGTCTTGGGAACAGCCAGCCTGGATGGCGCGTACGTAACTATGGCTACGAGTCCGGAAGCACCCGGGCAGGTCCAGAGCTTCTACTGCCTGAGATTCCATCTCTCCAAACATGGTCTCACACACCGCCTCGAACTGGCGATTCAGAGTGTCACCCAGCTGACGGAAAGAGAGACAGAGGTCGGTTATCTCACACACACACACACACACACACGCACACACACGCACACACACACACACGCACACACACACATGCACACACTCCAGGCGGGGTTCTTACCTGTGCACTGGTCAGAGAGCGTGTGTAGCTGCGAGAGCGGGCATGGCTCTTGGGTGTAGTTCGGCTGTTAGGGTAGGAATCTGTACACTGCTTACAGGAGTACCTGTAAAACAGACACACTAATCAGCTTAACACACGCACACACAGACACACACACACAGACACACACACACACAGACACACAGACACACACACACACACACACACACACACACACACACACACAGACACACAGACACATAGACACAGACACATAGACACAGAGACACACACACACACACACACACGCAGGGGCGCCATATGGGGGGAGAAAAGTTAGGACGATTCTAAGTCGGCCTGTGACTGACAGGTGCCCGTATAAATGATATACACCATGCAAACACACACACACACACACACACACAAACACACACACACACACACTTACTTAGTGGTGGATGATCGCTGGTCCATGCTGACTGAGCGTCTGAAGGCCTCTCTCTGGGCGATGATGGTGGTCTTGGGCGAGGCTTTGGGACTGGCGTCTGAGTCAGCACTGTCATCATCCCCCATGGCCTTAATGTAGCTGCCACTTCGCATGCGCCTGCACGGGATCTCCCCCCCACTGTCTGACACCCCCCCACCGGGGTAACCTGCCCACTCATCCGATGGGACCTGACACACACACACACACACACGCGCGCGCACACGAACAAGAGAGCAATAATCAGATTATAGCCACACATCATGATGTCATGAAGATGATATCTAATAGGTTAGAGTTACTTACTAGAATGACTATCGATCTACACGTATTGGAGATAATCCAGGTTTCTCTACAATTGAATTAGAGATCCTTGACCTAAGATTGTATTTCCCTTCTCATCTCAATCAAGGGAGTAGGATGACATTGTCTAGTGAAACTGATCTGAGGATCAGAGTTGCTTTGTTCCCTCTAATAGTTAAGGAAGCTTAAGCTGATCCTAGAGCTGCACTTAGGGCCAGTTCAGCTTCTCATCATCAAGGCAGATGAAGACACTCAATGTTAATATCACTGTTCAAATAGAGAGCTAATGATTAGTCAGTTAGTTAGATACACATGCACACACATATAGAGGCACACATACACACACACACACACACACACACACACACACACACACACACACACACACACTCACACACATGCACATGCACACATGTACATACAGGCACTCCACACAAGCACACATTCATGCCTCACATGTTTGTGAGAATTCTGAGAGAAAGATATAGATAAATAGACAAAGAGACTTACAGAAAGAGAGAAACTCTGACAGCTTGAGAAACACTAACAGAGAGAGGAGGAAAACTTGAGCATGAATGAATGAATGAATGAATGAATGAATGAATGAATGAATGAATGGTCTTTATTGTCATTGCTATAGTACAGGTACCAAACAACGAAATTTGGGAGGGGTGGCTCCCCTGGTGCTAGGAAAGAAAAAAAAACTAAAAAAACAAGAAGGGAAAGGAGCTGGTTTACATAAATAAAGGCTATGTACACTATCCACTATACTATACTGTACTGTACTGTAGCAGACATACAGACAGACATACAGACGTACAGTCAGACATACAGACAGACATACAGACGTACAGACATACAGACATAGACGTACAGACCGACATACAGACATACAGACATACAGATGTACAGACGTACAGACGTACAGACGTACAGACATACAGACGTACAGACATACAGACCGACATACAGACATACAGAAACACATACATACATACAGACAGACAGACAGACATACAGACAGACATACAGACATACAGACACACACACACACATACAGACATACAGACAGACATACAGACAGACAGACGGATGGATGGACAGACAAAGACTCATAAAGACAGCTAGCCAGACAGACAGACAGACACACACACACACACACACACACACACACACACACACACACACAGACAGACAGACAGAGTCACGGACAGAGTGACAGACAGAGAGACAGAGTGACAGAGAGACCAATAGAAAGATTGATAGACCACAATAAACCTGCAGGCTGTACCGTAGGTCTCAGACAGAAGTACTGCAGGGTCATCAGTGAAGAGAGGATGACAAACATCATTCTACCCCATATCTCATCATACTCAAGGGTCACTCTGTTCAGTGTGTGTGTGTGTGTGTGTGTGTGTGTGTCACCTACTGTCCTACAACTCCACCAACATGATGTGACTTTAATAGCTAATACTCAAGGAGTGACAGCAGAAGCTTGAGCTGAGAGACCCCGTTTATTAAGCTGAGAGACCCCCTATATTAAACTGAGAGACCCCCAATATTTCATCATCTCTATCTGTCTATCCTTCACATACAGGGGACTGTCTTACTGGGTGTGCTTTGAAAGGTCACCAACAAAGTGACGATTCAGCCTAATCCCTCTAATCCCGTCTAGCCTACCTCTGTCTTTCTGGATAGATCTCCTTCTCTCAATATCGCTCAGTATCTTTCGCTTCCAGTCTTTCTGTATTTGTCGCTTTCCATTTCTCTCTCCTCCCTCTCTCCTCCCTCTCTCTCTGTGTGTGTTAATTTCTTGTCTCCTTATCGTCCAACACAGATATGGCTTAGAGAGAGACGGAGACACAAGGAGGGAGAGCAGGTAGAGGAGGTTCCTATGGGGTCACCGCATGAAAGTGGATAATCTCTCTTTCTTCCTCTGTCTGTGACCAGTCTAGACAATACACATCAATGAATTTGACTCAAAAACCTAATCCGTTTAGCGCTGTTGGTCAATTTAGTCCAAATCCTTTGTCTGAAATCCCATTTTCCTCCAAGCGGGGTTGATCTCTTCAGTTGAACTCTCTAACTGTTTCTCTGATGTACTTATCTGTTAAAGAGTTATTGACAAAGACACCTACATGAGACCAAAAGAAGAGCCCTAATAACGGTTATTGAATGTGAAATGAGTACCGTATTTGTGGTAGAATAACTACTAATCATTCCAAGAGTGAAAACAAAACAGCTTTTAGTCACTCTGCCGTGTGCTCCCTGAAGAAACAAACTGAAGAACAAACTCCCTGAAGAAATCAAACAGGTCCAAACTCAAAAGATATTTATGCTAGTTATGACAATAACACTTCCATCCATGTGTTTCCATTCATTTTTATTATCTTATTACATTTTTTCTCCTCTTGATGTATCTTTTCTTTTTTAGTCTTTTTTTCTGAGTGGGGAAATCCCACTCATATTTTTCTTTTTTATTGACAGATACATTAGATATTTAGACAGGAAGGATGGGTGAGGGAGAGAGAAGGGATGACATGCAGGATATGTCCGCGGCCGGAATCGAACCAGGAACCCTGCGGTTACATGGTCAACGCTTTACCCGTTACGCCACCAAGCGCCCCTTGATCTAGCTTTTTAATGCTGTATGTAAAGCACTTTGAATTGCCCCTGTTGTATGAAATGTGCTATAGAAATAAACTTGCCGTACCATATTCCACCCTTGCTCAAATTTCATCGGGGTTTAATTTTGTCCACATTTTGGCCCTCCTAAAGTGATTTTCTAAAAAATGGTAATGTTTTAAACAAGGTATTGGGTTACGGTCTGCTGAGTTTACGGTCTGCTGAGTGTTTTTGTGGTTTTATCTGCAGACTGTTTGATGTCTCCTAGCGTGCCTCCAGGGAGCCCCTGAGGATCAAACACGCTGACTACAGCAGATGCCAGCCTGGTGCACTTTCTAAAAGTGTCCCTTAGAAGAGGCAGTGCCCCCAGGTACCTGGAGATGGGAGGGATGGGAGGTGAAGGGGAGTTCAGTATGGGTGATTCAGCCAGTAACGGATGGAGCCAGTGTTACTGGACCCCAGCTGGACATATCTGACTGATGCTGAAGCTGAAAGAGTACCTGTGACTGGCAGTCAAGCAGTGGGATGTGTGTTTGTGTGTGTTTGTGGTGTGTGTGTGTGTGTGTGTTTGTTGTGTGTGTCCGCGTATGCGTTTTACGTTTAAGTGAATAAGAGAAATAGGCACACAGAGACAGAGAGAGGGAGAGAGACAAAAGTGAGACGGGCAGTGCAGGGGGGAAGGTTGAAGAGAGAGAGAGAGAGTGAGAGTGAGAGACAGCGAGAGAGATGAGAGACAACGTGAGAGAAGTTGATAACCTCTGTGTCAGTCATCATCAGATCAGCTCAGCTCATATCAGCAGTAATGATGTGGACTGGTTCTCTCCCAGAGGAGCATGCAGTCAGTCTGTACTACTTCCTGCCAAATCCACTCAGCTGTTCTCATTCTGCAAGTCATTGAGTCTCTCACTTTCTCTCACTTTCTCTCACTTTCTCTCACACACGCACACGCACACGCACACGCACACGCACACGCACACGCACACGCACACACACACACACACACACACACACACACACACACACACTCTCACGCACTCACACATTCACACAAACACTCCCGTCACCCACCTGCAGGTAGTGAAATGTCCTCTCCTTCAGCTTGCTCTCCAGAGGGACCAGGGCCTTATCGTACCCCCCTCCCCCCCTGGCAGACGGGTACACCTCCCTGGCCTGGCTCACTGTCATCGCCGACCACGTACTCCTCTTCAGGGAGTGCCCATGGTGCCCGCCCTCCCCCCCTGCCAGAGCCATAGTGGTACAGGCCATGCACTCCCCCGGCCCTGGCCCTGGCCCTGGCCCTGGTATAGTCCCTTGTCCTCCTCCCTTGGGCTTCTTGAGGGTCAGCTCTTTGATGGCTGCGTCCAGACTTTCATGCCCAGGAGGGTACCCCCCCCTCCCCCCTCGACCTGCCCCTGGTCCCCCGGTCACCAGGAAGCTGCTGTCACTGTCCAGGTTGTCGTCAGAGCTCCACCACCCCGCCGTCCGGCTCCGGTGGCGCCTCCCGGACTCGTGGCGCGAGTCCCCGCTCTTACTGCGCTCGCGGGACTTGCTGCGTCTCGCCGAGCGGGACTGGTGGCCTGAGTAGTGCCCCCCTCCTTCCTCTCCCCCGCTCCTGTGCCCCCCTCCCCCTCTTTCGCTCCTGTAATCCCCCCCTCCTCCGCCGCTGCCGCCGCCGCCTCGCGTGCCGTTGTATTCGCGTTTGGAAGGGGCCTCCAGTGAATGGGATTTCGCGAAGAGCCGCTGAACAGAGTGCACCAGGTGGCGTATACGCGACGGACTCTCGCTGCGCTGCTCGCCCCCCCCGCTGGCCGTCCGCTGGTACTGCAGGGTGTGGAAGCCGTCCGGGTGGAAGGGCAGCTGCTTCTCGAACTGATCCAGCAGGTTGGGAGGGATCCGGTGCATTTTGCCTCCGTGACCTCCGGCGGAGGACAAGCACTCCTCGCAGGAGTCGTACGCCTGCTGGGACGGGTGCTGGCTGGGGTGGGAACGGGGGAAGGTGCCCCCTCCGGAGTGGGCGTGAGAGTGCCTCTCCAGAGCTAAGGGCTCAGGGGGACCACCCGGGGGGTAGTAGGGGTGGGCCCCATCATTGTGGCCCTGGTAGTGTTCAGAGAGGTGGGGGTGAGGGTGGTAGTCTCTCCCGGGGGGGGGCTCCAGGTCCTCGGGCATGCAGTGGCAGGGGCCCCCTCCTCCAGAGGAGTGTTGGGACAAGCTGCGGCTGACATGGTAGCCCTTCATAGGCGCCGGGGCGTGGTGGGCCGCCCGGGCCGACAGGGGGCGCTGTGGGCGCGACAGGGCTGCGCCGGACTCACCTAGCAGGGGAGACCAGAAAAAAGAGAGGGAGAGAGAAAGAGAAGGAGAGCGAATTAAACAACCAGATCAAATTTAGGTCAAAGAAATGTTTAACACAATGCTTTTTCTCATTACCATTTTTATTGATTTTCTCCATTTATTTTTCACAAGACAAACAATGTGATCCCGTAGCCCAGCAGCTGTAATAACAACCAGGCAGACAACAATCTTCTTTTCATTAATTTCAAAGGTTGCGATCCATCTGTGATGATGAGTCAGAGAACCTCTAGCCTCTCTCTTTCTTTCTTTCTTTAGCTCTTTTCCCTCTATCCTTCTCTCTATCTTTCTAGTTATTTTCTCTCCTTTCTCTGTGTTTTTACCTGCTCATTTCTCTCTGTTTGTGTGGAGAATGAAGATCTCTCTCTCTCTCTCTTTATGTGGAGAATGAAGATCTCTCTCTCTCTCTCTCTCTCTCGCTCTCTCTCTCAGCCCCCCTTAAAGGGGTCTTATTTATTCACCAGTTTCAGATGATTTATGTGAGTGAAAAACACTGTACCGATCAATACACACCACATCTCCAACTACAATAGAATTACCCAAACCTACTCTGATACTATCTTAATGTGAGTCAAGACCAAGGGAATAGAGAATAGGTGTGCAGGAGATGCAACACAATTCACAATAGCCAAATGATCCATTCTAAACCCATTCCAGTGTTGTCTAAAGTTGAGTAAAGACATGGGAGGGGAGGAGACCAAATATGGAAAAGTCTTGTGTCTTATCTCATTCCAGTTCATATGAGGAAAATAAAACATGCAATATCCTACTGTAACTATCTAAACTCATTCTACCACTATCTAAAGATGAGTCGAGATGAGGGAGGAATTAAGGCGAAGATGTTTCATCTAAGACATCCAAGGAAAATTGTAAGCCGCTTCGGATAAAAGCGTCTGCTAAATGGTAAAAATGTCAAATATGGTAACCCATTCCACGACTGTAACACAAGTTAAGATTGAGAGAAGGTGGGCATTTCTATCCCCTCTCATCATCAATCTTCCATTCTTCCTGCAACTTCCCCTGAGCCCGCATACACTACAAGATGTGGGAGATGTGAGAGTTAAAAACACAGCATCAACCCAGTACATCATTATGCATTTGTATATTTCTATCTATCTGTACACTTGTAAATGTATCAATTATCCATTGCAAGAGCCTTGCAATTACAAGAGTCGCTTTGGATAAAAGCGTATGCTAAATGTCAAAATGAAAGAGCCTGTATTCATATAAATAATGACTAAATAATGATGTGAACATGTTTTTACAGTTTCGGTTTATCTGCATACCTTCAAATGAAGTGTCACCGCCTGGAGGATCTACCACTAGATGTGTATGGTGTATTCACCTGGTTGTGTGCATTAAAAACGAAAGTCGTCCTCTACATTTTTGCATTGGAATTATAAATCGCCTCCTTAATTGACTGAATTAAAATGGAATGAATTCATCCTGGATGTAGCTACTCAGCTACAGTAGAGTGTATGGAGTCTGGCTGTGTGCATATGAGTTGTGTGAGTATATTCACGCCATTTCAAAGAGAGAGAGAGATGGCGACAGATGATGAGATAATCAGGAAATAGAGCGTGGCCTGTTCTCCTTGATTGGCTGAATGAGAGCCGCCACCCAGGAAGCGCACAGACTCCCATCCGTGTCATTGGTGTAGCCGTGACGACAAGCCTTTTAGAATGAGTACCATGCAGTGGCCAGTTCTCTCACAACACTGCCACCTGGGTCGCGCTGGAGTCCCTTGTTTTCATCAAACAGTGTGTTTGTGTGTGTGTGTGTGTCTGTGTCTGTGTCTATGCCTTTCCTGATGGAGTCGTTGCCTATGTACGTGTCTATGTACAAATTTTTTGAGTGTGTGCATGTGTTAGTGCGGGTGTAGTCCTTGTGTGGGTGTGTGTTTGTGACTGTGCTTGTTTGTGAGGAGACAGTCAATTGAGCAGCTCAGCCTGCTATGCCTCGCGGGGGTGAATCCTACTCTGCCCTGTTCATGATGTCATCTCCAGAACGGGCTGTCAGTTAGAACGTGTCAATCACTGTCACTCAGCTCTTCTCATAGCACTCTACACTCACACGCCGTGACACCTGCAGAATAGAAACGAACAGAGGAGGCGTGGAGGAGAGAGAATGGAGGAAAGGAACGTGGCATCTCTCTCTCGCTCTCTCTCTCTCTGTCAAAGCATCCCTCATTCTCCACACGACTCCCTCTCTCTCCTCCTCGACGACTCTGCTCTTGACCTACTTCTTTCAGTCTCCCGGTAGCTGCCTCTCTCCCTGCCTGTCTCCCTGTTCCCACCTGTCTGCCAGCTTGACGCTCTAGCCGCATGCATCATTTCTGACTGTACAGTACCGGTTGAATGGGAAAGTGTGTCCAAACTTTTGACTGGTACTGTATATCTTATACGCTGTTGTATAGATGTGTGGACATGTGTCTGTCTGTCCATCTGCCATCTGTCGGTCCAAACATGCACATGCACACATACACATATGCATGCACGCACGCACACACGCACGGACACACGCACACCTGGGTTTCCGTTAACCGGCAATTACCGGTCTTTGTCCGGTAAATGTTGTTGAAGTCCGACAAATTGAAAAGTCGTCGGACATATTGTCCGGTGAAAATAATTCCCTTTGAATACAATTCGCTAAAGTTCACATTCTGATTCATTCTATTTTAAAAAAGACGAATATATAGGCTATGTATTTCTTTTATTATGATATGATTTGACACCGGCATGATGATGACTCCTAATGTGTAGGCCGGCCTATGCGAAACAGCGCACAGGTGCTGTCATGTACTTATACTACCACCCTGTGGGGCATCCGGGTACTGCCTAGTATATATGCATGACGTCTTATCCGTTTCCGTTGTTGACTAATAAAGTTATCACCACTACAGTAAAACGGTCTCCAGCTCCTGCTTGCTCTACTATATAGAAAGTATATTTAGTTATACTAACATACCTAGTTAGGATATAACAAGTGGCGACGAGGATCGGCGAGACTTACGTGTGTTTTCGTCGGTTTAGTAGAGTTAGTAGAGTTAGGAGACGTTACGACGGAGCCAGGCTACCAAGGGATGCTAACAACATTAGCATTGCTAGCACCGGCAGTGAAAGCGACGCATGTCTGACGGCGAACAGCGGCAGCCAGCTGAACCAGCCCAGCCTATCCCAGCTGTTATTATGGCGGGGATATTGGGAAGCATCGGCCCCTTTGAGGAAGGTACGGAGCAGTGGAACTCCTACACTGAACGTTTTGAGTACTTTGCAGCAGCAAATGGCATTGCAGGGGTGAAGTTGGTGCCGACGTTTTTGAGTGTCATGGGACCTAAAGCATATAATTTGCTCCGTGCACTAGTCCAGCCTGACAAACCTGGGACTAAAAACTATGCTGCTATTGTGAAAACCCTGTCAGAGCACTTTTCACCAAAGCCCCTGGTGATTGCGGAGCGGTTTCGCTTCCATAAAAGGAACCAAGAGGAGGGGGAGTCAGTAGTGACATTTGTGGCTGCCCTTAGAAGGCTGACAGAGCATTGTGAATTTGGCAATGTACTGAACGACACCATACGGGACAGGCTCGTGTGCGGCCTCAGGAGTGAGGCTGCCCAGAAACGCCTCTTAACTGAAAGTGCACTCACCCTGGAAAGAGCTATGGAAGTGAGTGTGTCCATGGAATTAGCGACCAAGGACGCTCATCAGCTCAGGGAGAGCGGTAAGCTGCACAGAGTCTCCGCAGAGGACAGAGGTACCCAGAGCAAATGTTACAGATGCGACAAGAGTGGACATTTGGCTGCTGAGTGTTGGAGTAAGGATGTGGACTGCAGGAAGTGTGGAAAAAAAGGTCACATTGAACGGGCATGCAAAAGTAAGGGACTGATTAAAAATCCTAGTCTGGACAACAATAAGTCAAAATACAGATTCCAAAAGAGACAGCCTGTGCATAGAGTACAACCTAGCCAAGCTACGGCTAATCTCAGCAGCTCATCAGACGAGGAACCTGTGTATGTCCTGTCAGTAGTGGGAGGTGCAGGGGGTTATTTCGAAACTCCACTGCTGGAGGGGAAACCAGTGCGTATGGAAATAGACACTGGGGCAGCAGTCTCTCTTATATCGTATGCTGTCTACAAAGAAACCCTGCCGCATCTGCCACTACAACCAACGAAACTCAAACTGAGAACCTACACCGGCGAGTCAGTGCCAACCAAGGGGGTCATCCATGTCACAGTCCAGGTGAATGGGCAAACCGCACACCTACCACTGTACGTCGTGGGGGGCGGCTTGTCATCTCTGCTAGGCCGTTCGTGGCTGGCGAAACTCCGACTGGACTGGCCCAAGGTTCACATGCTGAACAAAGGGGAATCCCCTCTGACTGCTATCCTGAACAAACATGCGGAGGTGTTCAAAGAGGAACTTGGAAAAATGAAGGACATCATAGTCAGTCTGAACATCAAGCCAGACAGCAGACCCAAGTTCCTGAAAGCGAGACAAGTCCCATACGCCATAAAGCCAAAAGTGGAAGCTGAGCTGGAATCATTGGTCAAGAGTGGGGTGCTGGAGCCCATCAGTCGAAGTGAGTGGGCCACTCCCATCGTACCAGTCATTAAAAAAGATACTTCGGTGAGAATCTGCGGAGATTTTAAAGTCACCCTGAACCCTGTGCTAGAGGCTGAACACTATCCACTCCCTCGCATAGAGGACCTGTTCACAGGCTTGGCTGGAGGACAAAGATTCAGCAAAATCGACCTCAACCAAGCCTACTTACAGATGCAGGTCGACGAGAAATCTAGAGACCTACTCACCATAGTCACTCACAAGGGCCTGTACCGATACTGCAGACTACCTTTCGGGATTACGTCTGCACCGGCTCTCTTCCAGCGTGCGATGGAGCAGATACTGAGCGGCTTAGACGGGGTCCAATGTTATTTGCATGACATACTCATCACTGGAAGGACAGAACAGGAACATCTGGGGAACCTGGAGGCCACTCTGCAGCGACTGGAAGAATATGGATTAAAAGTTCGCAAGTCAAAGTGTGAGTTTTTCCAGTCTTCCGTCGAGTATCTGGGTCACGTGATTGACGCGGAGGGCTTGCACAAGGCTCCATCCAAAACCAAGGCCATCGTGGAAGCACCAGCACCTCAAAATGTGAGTCAACTCCGCTCTTATCTGGGGCTCCTCAATTACTACGGGAAGTTTATCCAGAACCTGTCTTCTCTACTGCGACCCCTACATCAGCTGCTGTGCCATGGGCAAGCCTGGGTATGGACTCAACAATGTGAGGCTGCGTTTGAGATAACGAAACGGGCGCTGCTGGAATCTGACGCCCTGACACATTTTGACCCCGCACTGCCCCTACAACTGGCGTGTGATGCCTCCCCATATGGGGTGGGAGCAGTTGTTTCACACATCATGCCCAGCGGGGAGGAACGGCCAATTGCATTCGCCTCCCGTACACTCAGCAAGGCTGAGAGCGGCTATGCACAAATAGAACGTGAAGCACTGGGGATTGTGTTTGGAGTAAAAAAATTTCATCACTATCTCTTTGGGAGAAAGTTTGTTCTCCTGACAGACCATCAGCCCCTCACAACAATCTTCGGGCCCCACACCGGCATTCCATCCCTGGCGGCGGGAAGGATGCAAAGATGGGCCTTGTTGTTGTCTGCTCATGACTACGACATCAAATACCGCAAGTCGGAGATGCACGCCAATGCGGATGGCCTCTCGAGACTACCCCTGCCTGTGGTCCGTGCCGAGCCGACACGGACCGGCATTTTCTACTTCAGTCAAGTTGAGGAAGCGCCCATCACAGCAGCTCAAGTGAAGAGACACACCCGGAATGACCCTGTATTGTCAACGCTGATGGATGTACTGATCACCGGTAGGAGGGGAGACCTTCCCGAGCTCAAGCCCTACCTCACAAGAAGGAGTGAACTGTCTGTGCAGGCAGGATGTCTCCTCTGGGGACGCCGGGTGATTATTCCGCCTGTGTTACGGAAAAGGCTACTACTGCAGCTACATGAAGGACATAGTGGGATGGTCCGCATGAAGGAGCTTGCGAGAAGCTACTTTTGGTGGCCTGGACTGGATGGTCAGATCGAGGAGACTGTGAAAACATGTACGTCATGCCAGCAGGTGCGCTGCATGCCGCAGCCAGCTCCCCTCCATCCGTGGGATTGGCCGGAGGCACCATGGCAGCGAGTTCATGTGGACTTCGCTGGCCCGATGGAGGAGAGGATGTTCCTGGTGGTGGTTGATGCCCACAGTAAGTGGCCGGAAGTGGCGATAATGAGATCGACCACAGCAGAGAAAACCATCGAGAAACTAGGAGAGATGTTCAGTCGATTCGGGTTTCCAGAACAGCTGGTGAGCGATAACGGGCCCCAATTCGTCTCACAAGAGTTTGAGAGATTCCTGGAGGCAAATGGAGTACAACACATCCGCTCTGCCCCCTATCACCCATCCACAAATGGATTAGCAGAGAGATTTGTTCAGAGCATGAAAAACGGCCTGAAGGCCTCACAGGGACAAGGATCTCTCCACCAGCGGCTCAATAGGTTTCTGCTGTCATACAGAAATATACCGCACTCAACCACTCAAGTCGCGCCGGCAGCACTTCTCATGAAGAGACAACTCCGCACCAATCTCGACCTTCTGAAACCCCCAAAGACCAAAGAGACTGTGCACCTGAAACAACAGGCTCAGGTCAAGAGACGTGAGCAGAGAGCAAAAGAAAGGACCTTCCGGCCCGGTGACCGTGTACTGGCACGTAACTATAACAACCGAGCTAAGTGGACGCCTGCTACAGTCCTGGAACAGACCGGGCCGGTGTCTTATACAGTGCGGACCAAGGATGACCTAGTCTGGAGGAGACACACCGACCAGCTTCTCGCGGGGTCTGCAACACCTGGGGAAAACACACCAGTGGTTGCTGCTGAGCCAAGCAACCGGGGCAGCCCAATCCCGAGCACACTCATCCAGGATACACCAGGTACAGTGGAGCCTGTTGACTCTGGATCCACTTTCACCGCTGTATCGGAGACAGAACGGTCGCCGTGTTCCACACCGAAACCTGTTCCGGATACAGACAGTGTAGTTCTGCCGGATGGCCGTACTACTCATCGCCAGTCACAGAGAGAGCGGCGACCGCCGAAACGCCTGGATCTGTAGTAGGGATGTGACAGACCCTCAAGAATGGGGCATAATAATCCCCTGGGTCATGTCAGGGTTTGAGTAGTCCGTAACTCATTCCCTTAGAATAAGATGAATGGTTTATAACTAGTTAACAAAGTGATCTTGTTGTTGTGATTGGAGTTCTGAGCGATTGTTAATTTCAAGGGTTTGTTAGTGAGCCTACTTGTTCATTAAGTGGGGAGGAGTTGTCATGTACTTATACTACCACCCTGTGGGGCATCCGGGTACTGCCTAGTATATATGCATGACGTCTTATCCGTTTCCGTTGTTGACTAATAAAGTTATCACCACTACAGTAAAACGGTCTCCAGCTCCTGCTTGCTCTACTATATAGAAAGTATATTTAGTTATACTAACATACCTAGTTAGGATATAACAGGTGCCACATGGGATTGATGCCAGATGGGATTACAGTTTAACCAGTCTATTACCGCTTAAACACAGTAGCCCATTCGGCGGTAACCCATGCCTATCTGGCAACCCTGCCAACCCGTCCACCATAGTAATACGGTTTCTTGATTTCCCATCTATGGGTGCGTTCGTAAACACGCTCTGGAAATCCGATCAGCACTCGCGGAACGCCTCTCGTCCAATCGAACGACTCGGTCGCTCTGTGACATCGAAGCCAGTGTGCGCTCTGGCGCTCTCAGAGCGTGTTTACGAACGCACCCCTAGAAGTTTCTAGCCAGCTAGCTGAAGCTGCTACACACACCAGAGCCATGGCGACCGAACGGCAAGTTAAACAACATACTATAAAAGTGACATTGTTTTACTCATTACTCATACATTTGTTGTCATTCAGTTATACAGTTATGTTCTTCCCATTGTCATACTCCCGAGCTAAACGAAATGCCTTCCCAACCAGCGAGACTTGTGTTGATGCGAGAAAATGACGTTGATTTATTGATTTTTAAAAAAGGGTAAAACTGGAAAGAGAAAATAGAAAACTCACATTAATCCCAAACAATTTAACAAACTTCAGTTAACGTAATGTGGAGTCCGTTCATTGATCGATGCTGTCTGTTCAGTTCCCAGTGAGGCGCCCGTTCAGCGCTGGATTTGACGCATGGCATAGCGCGCATGCGTCAAATCATGTTATATTATTATATATTATATAGCTCGCATCTAATCGTATCGGATGAGAAATATACATTAAATGGCATATATAGGCCGCTACACAACAGTAATCACCGCGACAAACAGCTATATTAGATTTGGAAGAAAAAAAATTATGATTTTGATTTTTTTTTTAATTATTATATTTTAATATGATGACCGGAATATATCACGTTTGTCCGGTAAATCGAATTCTTCCCGGACACGATGTCCGACGGCAAATTTTTCTAACGGAAACCCTGACGCACACACACACACACAGTTCCATCCATTCCTCCATCTATTCATCCATTCCTCAGCCAGGGGTGAATGCTGCTCTTTTTTTCTTTTTTTTACACTTTCCTACTTACAAGCAAAAAGGACCCCAACTCAATCCTATCTCTCTTTCTCCCTTCCCATCTTCATCTTCTCAAACTCTCTCTTTCATCTCTCTAAGTCTCCCAGCTCGACCGTTTTTTGCACCTATATACGTTATTTCTGTTGGAACGGCTGATTGTATCTTATACAATAATGTATAGTAAAAAAAAAGTCAAAAGTCACTTTATTGTCCCATCACTGGGACATTTGTATTGGGCTTACACCCCACAGCAGCCAACAAAGAGCAACAGACAATACAGAATGTTAAAACACAAACAGAAGGCAGCCCTGATTAAGACAAGAGTGGAAATAAAACGATAAGCAAGATATGTTCACATTCATTAGATGTGTATAGACATCTGTGTATAGATGTGTGTATGTATCTATCTGTCTAGCCATCTTCCATTTGTCTGTCCAAACGCGCACGTACACACGAACACGCACGTACACACGAACGCGCACACACACACGCACACACACACACACACACACACACACACACACACACACACACACACACACACACACACACACACACACACACACACACACTGTGTATCATCTGACATGAATCTGTTTTAGAACAGATTAGATTAGTCACATCTGTTGGGGATTTGAGTTGCTGTTCACTGAAACATTCTGTCTGTGTGTTTAGCTGAGAGTGAAGTTTATTATTTACCGAATTTAAAGCTTGAGCCATGCCTGTTTAAATATGCATCGAGTCGTGCCTGCTCCTGACCCACTTAACCAACAGCTGAGTCCCGATCTTGGCTCTACGATGAGTCATAAGGTCAAAGGTTAGAAGTTACAGGTGATTTCAGAATGAGGCAATATATATTATAGAATAATAATATCAGACAGCAGTGGTTCACCATGTGGACTCCCAATTCTAACGTCCCCAACAATGGCTTTACTAATACAGGTCTTTTCACCAGCAGACAATGCCCAGTGACAATGGAGGACATCATTAGGAGAACACTGCCACAGTGGCAGGCGTATACAGAATCCAATGGGTTCTGCTCGCGGGACCGGTGGTATTGTGTGGGTAGAGCAGCTTTGTTAGACTCGCATTCAGCGAATCAAGTCCAACAGGCTGGAAACACAAGAATGCATTCACACAAAACCTTATGGACCCGCTGTTAAATACTAATAATGGAACACCTCATTCTGCCCGCCACCCCATGCAGCTCCATACAACCGAGTCTAAAGATTAACTTATGAAACATTGGACTATTCAGCAGAAGCACAAAAGGAATAATAGTACACTACAAAAAAAAAATGATTATGGAAAGGGAAGAAGTGTTCTCGCTGACACAGCTATCTTTGGCATACACGTTCCATGGCAGGTGATTCGGAGGGAGGCATTTTAGCTCAAATTTTGTTCACAATTGTATACTCCCTACCTACCTTGATATAGAGTATTGTATTAGTGTTGAAACAAGGCTTATAGAGGGAGGAGATATCATCCAGTAAAATAGGGGGAGAGAGAGAGAGAGAGAGAGAGAGAGAGAGAGAGAGAGAGAGAGAGAGAGAGAGAGAGAGGTGGATGGATTCACAAAAAGAAGAAACAGTGGTGATTCTTTCCAGGTGAGACCAGAGCCACAGACTTACAGAGAGGCAGGGGGCACAGACAAAAGATAGAGACACACACACACACACACACACACACGCACACGCACACGCGCACACACACACACACACACACACACACACACACACGCACACGTAAGTACAAACATGCACGCGGTCCTTGCTGTGAGTAGTTTTTTTTTTCTTGGGCTACCTGGTGACAGTCACGCTGTGACTCATCTATAGAGAATCAGAGGAGATGGTGATGGAAAAAATGGAACATTTCAAGGGGACTCAAAGACACCAGGAAAATCACATTCTCACATAAGTACCTGTGTTCTATGTCTCTTTTCTGGACGGGATAAATAATGGCTTTAGGCTTTAAAAATGCAATGCTCTTCGTATGGAGGACCTACTGTCTGCACTAACATGTATTTTGGATGAGGACTCTATTTTGACACAATATTAAGTGTTGCAGCACTGCATTCAGAGAGAGAGAGAGAGAGAGAGAGAGAGAGAGAGAGAGATGGCCACATCATAGTGGAAATAGATAGAAATAGATAGATCATAAAGGGAAAACGAAAGACGAAAGAGGCCTTAGTGGCCACCCCCCTCTCCCCTCCTCTTTGCCCTCTTCCCTAATCTATCATGCTCCACTCCCTCCATCTTATCTCCCTGTCTTCCCCATTTCCATTGTATATCCTCTTTCCTTCTTCCACCTGTGCGCCACAGAGAAAGAGACAAACCACATGTGTGTGTGACCATTCAGGGAATGGAGGGAGCGTAGCCGTACGCGTTCAGAGTGTTAAACACAGCCTCATATGATTCCTGACTGGGATCGAATGAGATGCAAAATACAACCAACGGTTAGCTAAAAACTCACTCATTTAGCCCAGAATGTTGTTTCACCTTGAAAAAACATACAGGAAATATAAAGATTAAACAAGGACAGAGATGAAAGGGACAGGAGATGCAACTCACTCTCCCCTCCTCTCTCACTTAGGCTCTCTTTCTCTCTCTGTCACTCTTTCCTTCTTTTAGTCTGTCTTGCTTTGTATTTCCTCTCCTCTTTTAGTCTTTCTCTAACTCTCTCTCTATCTTGCATGCATGCACACACGTACGCTAACACTTCGTACAGGGAAAGTATGGTAATCTCCGTTTTTAGAAACCCTCTGACACAAAGTAATGTTTTGGGGCTTTGAAACAGCATGAGTACTGAGTTTTCTTTGAATCCTTTTGTTTTTGGCTGACAGTGCTTAATTCATCAGTATTAATCACGCCCCCCAACAGCCTGCATAGAGAGACAGACGCTGCTCCCGCTACAGCTGTTACCAAACATCTTTATAGGTGCAATCTGGAATTCAAACAACAACAACAAAGCAGGCTCCCCCACCACATTTCTGGTAAACAGCTTAGGGATGGGGCTAGGAGAAATGTAACCACTCTCAATTTCCATTGACAGAGCTTTGGATGAAAGGATAAAGATCGTTTTCTAAAATGATAGTTTTAATGATGTTTTGAAGCTATACAGAGTGTGTCGGTCCTCACTAAGACCAGAAGGAGAGCACACATCACAACAATTGCACCTGACATGTCTATAAAATATACACCAAGTAGGTCTCTGAAGTCCTCTGGCACTGAACTTGTAACGGTCCCTAGAGCCAGGACCAAGAGACATGGGGAGGCAGCGTTCTGTTTTTATGCCCCCAGCCTCTGGAAAACCCAAGACTGGCTGAAAATGTGGGAATTTGTAAGCGAGATCTTAAGACATACCTATCATGTAGCTTTACTTGTGTCATAATTAAATCTTCTTGATCTTAAACTTTTTCACTGTTTCTCTTTTTATTCTCTTTTTTCATATATTAACTGTCTTGTTTTGTTTTTTTGTTTTGTGTAATAATAATTATAATAATTTTGCCATTTAGCAGACGCTTTTAATCCAAAGCGACTTACAATTACGAATTACAGTGACATTCCCCCTGGAGTAACTGAGGGCTAAGTGCCTTACTCAAGGGCACACTAGTAGTGGTGTGGTTTCAGGCGGGATTTGAACTCACAACCTTCCGATCACAAGTCCAACTCACTATCCACTAGACCACCACTACCATCCCTTGTGTACCATTTACTATGAACCATGTTTGACTAACTTGACGTCATTGCATCGTTGAAAATGAATGGAGTAAAACCAGCTTGTATTTGGCGTTTCGGATGCTTTTACAGGAATGCTTTTACAGGAATGCTTTTCAGTACCTTTACCTCCCTGCCGTTGCCTACTGTCAGTGTACGCAACCATAGAATGTTATCAGGTCATTCCACATACTATATGTGAAACAGGCGGTTCTCTTGTAACCCAGTGTGAGTAACCGCCTTACTTCACTAACCATTTCTCCACATGTTCTTGTAAGAATCCTAGGACTATCAGAGGGTCAGTGGGTCCATGGTAGCGCCAAGTCTTTTTCCATATTCCTGAACTCACTTATAATCTGAGTTGTGTATATTATTTCTTTGGCCAATGAATAAGACACACCTACTGTTGTAGGTTCTAGTCACACCTAGATGATCATTAATTGGTGCTGTATGACATAGGCACTTATACAAGCAACTCTCTCTCTCTCGCTCGCACGCACGCACTCAAGCACGCAAGCACACAAGCACGCATGCAAAACAATTCCAGTGTTGCTAGGTTACTACGTGAACTAGATTACTCCATGTAGAGCATATTTGCATAATTTCTTCTTAGTGGTCCATTAGAGAGTGAGAACAGCACAGCCGTCTGTTCAGATCGAAACAAGGGTTCAGCCTTAACACGCCTCCCCTATGATGTAGGGATGCTAGGACTTCAACGAGTTTAGTTGTGTGTGTGTGTGTGTGTGTGTGTGTGTGTGTGCGTGTGTGCATGCATCGCATATCGAACATAAGCATGTGTATTGTCTGTACAGTACATGTGAATGTCATGTGTATGGACATTTGCATGTTGTAGATCTATGGGGTATAGCCAGGAGAGCTGGTCCAGCAGCTACTTGGATGCTATGGTATGGTAACACTATGAGCTATACTAAGCCCCTACCTCCTCTCTCTCTTCAGCGTTCTCCCCCTCCTCCCCCCTCCTCCCCTGTAAGCCACACACAACAATAACAATAAACACAGCAATGAGCAACTGGACATATCAGCTGATTACATTGAGCTCTGGGAATGTGTCAGATATGGAAATGTTTTAATAAGTCGAACTGAAATGACATTTTTTATGCTTTTGTTATGTCAGAGTTACAACAATAAACTGTCATAATAAACCATACAATGTTTCAATGTTCACTTTCAAAGTAATTGGTTTCAAATCAGCTTCCATTCATTTATAGATTTTCCACTCCACCAACTGTCCATTCCCATAAAGACACTACACGCACACACAGACACACACGTACACACACACACACACACTCACAGACACACACGTACACACACGTACACAGCATGCACGCACGCACGCACACACACACACACACACCCACACACCACAAACAGTGACAAAAATCACAAAATCAGGACAGAGGCTCCCCCCGTCGCTCTTAGCAACTGAGGCACAGCTGTGAAGAAAGGCAGAGAAGTGACAAAGTGACAGCAGTGAGGAAGGTATGTTTAGTGTGCTGGTGTGTGTGTGTGTGTGTGTGTGTGCGTGTGCGTGTGTGTATGAGTGCATGTGTGTTCACGTGTGCGCGTCTGTGTCGTCTCATTGTTTAACGTCACCCCCGCTCTCTAGTCTCACTGATCTGTATGTGTATGCTTGTTTAGGTGAAGGTTACCCGCTGGTGAGAGTCTGCTAGCACGACCAGGATGCAATGAGCACTATTGATAACACCTGGTGCCACGTGTATGACCAGCTGAGCCATTGATGCCAAATGACTCTCTATAATGTACATAGTGGCAGGCAGCATTGGAGGAGAGGAAGAGGTCGAGGAGGGTTGAAGGGGTTAAGACGATTGTTGGGCTGGAAGACTCTGAGCAGGTGCTCTACCTGCTGTTCTGAATGGCTTCAGACCCTTCGGCAGGGGTCGGACTGAGTTCACATACATGAAGGCTACATTAATGCTTTGAGCCACACAGCATCATTCTTTATGTGACCTACAGGATTCCACAATATGTTGTAGGCATGACAACAGCTGGGGAAACATCTGACCCCAGTCACAAATCCGAGCAGAGAGAATGCTCGGTTTCTCATTTATAAATAAAAGTGGAAACGTGAAAAAACATCCAAGCGTCTCGGGCTTTGTATCGGGAGCGAGATGAGCGATGCGTGTAATTCCATTACAGCTCCAGTTATGCACCGGGCTGCCAGACAAAAGTAATCTATTTCACTTAGAGATGAATTTATCACTCGACTCTGTGGCTGGGTCTCGTTATCGAGAGAGAGAGAGAGAGAGAGAGAGAGAGAGAGAGAGAGAGAGAGAGAGAGAGAGAGAGAGAGAGAGAGAGAGAGAGAGAGAGAGAGAGAGAGAGAGAGAGAGAGAGAGAGAGAGAGAGAGAAAGAAAGATCAATTGTACACTGGCACAAATCTGACTCTCACCCATCCTTCGATTGGAATCACACACTGCACACACACATCATCCATGTGTTACACATACAGTAACATTGACATTCACATTCAATGAGTGATTCGGATTTCTGTAATGAATGTGATCCTATGATTTATAGGCTGGATTGCGTCGAGGCGATGCAGAAATCTGAAAAACACAATGTGTCCTGGCCCCCTCCTTTCACAAGGTGGTCAGCCAGGCCCTTTTCACACCTGACTCTTCCGACTTCTATCATCAAGATCACAAGGAAGAGGCCTCATTCTGATCATGAACATAAGTGTCACACCTACACCTGCCCGTTCCATGCGTTCCATATCCATATCTCTTGTACCCACATTGTATTCAGATACTGTATGTATTCTTTTCCTGCGCGTTATATTCCAATAGGCCTAGTCCTTGTTTTTGTTTTTTTCCGCGGGGGGAGCATTTATGAATCGCTGCCAAACATTTTTCTTCCACAAGAGACTTTTATTAACGGTGACATCCCCAGTCACACTGATTTAAGTCTATTAGGCTGACACTGCACAACATACGGTCTTATTCATTGAAATAAAGGGCTTCATATCAATAGCATTCAGATGAATAAGCTGCTACATCTCTGTCAAAATGAGTGGAAGAAAATGCTCTCTTATTTGCCGAATTAAAGATAGGCATAAACACTGGAAATCATTAACAGGAACATGTGAGGTCACAGCTGCATGCTCAATAATTGCATATGATGTAGCCTAGGATATTATTTTTCACAATAGGGAATTATTTCTGGATTTATTTCAGTATTGTTTTCCTTGCCACCCGATTAAAACATGGTCCGTGGATTAGTTATGTATGCATAAGCTAGATGGTGCATGCTGCCATTGCGCATGCATCTACAGGGCATGCATCTACAGGAAAGGGCACCTACCTGGATGCACTTTTGGTGGCCTGATTGTGATTGCACTGACCAGAGATCAGAATGCAATAATGTGTGCCTGCCAACCTCTGGAGTGGGAGAGACAAGTGACCTGTCTGAAAAAAATAAAACCTGGCTAGAATGTTCCGCAGTGCAGATGCAGGCCGTATTCAAGTGTCAGGTGTAACATGGGCCTCAGATCCTCCAACTTGTTTTTGTGTCTAGATCTGTCAGTGACTGTACACATCTTCATTGTATTGGGATAACAGAAGTCTGATGTCGGTGTCAAGTGTAGACGGTTGCTATTGTTACATTTTGTTACATTTGCCAATAAAGCACATTTGAATTGAATTGAATCGTGAGAGAGTGAGAGTGAGAGTGAGAGTGAGAGAGAGAGAGAGAACAATAATAATAGAACACCCAAAGAGTGCAATCAAATTAATAAAAAGGTTCCCCCATTCAATTAAGTTTCTATTGTTGGTTCCTGTGCCAGACGTGGTGTCTGTCAGAACAGCTCTTTGACCACTTTTCTAGTCAGTGAGAGAAGAGATGAGAGTCAGAGAGTTAGATAATTGGTTCTGATATTCCACAAGGAATACCCAGGGACATGGGGAGAAGAAAAGACTATTCACAAGGCGGTGCATTGGTTCTTTTTCAACAATTATTCAACACTTCCTTTATGAAGCTCAACCAGATGACAGAGAAAGAGAATGGGAGAGAACAGGAGAGAGTCCATAAAAGACAGAGAACATTCATTTGATAAGGGTTACGAAAGTTACTGGAGGTAGACTCCAGTTCTATGAGTGGAGCGGAGCCCCGTATCATCCGCAAAAGTGTGGACAACCATCCGCAAAAATGTCTGAGTCAGACAGCATCGCGGAAACACACGTTGGGGAACATTGTCCCCGATCCACGCTGCCCGCGTCTGCCTCTCTCCGAGACAGGGAGGTAAGCTAGGAGGAGCAACGGGGTGAGGCGACCAGTGCCTGCTTGGCGTGCTCATCGCAGAGGAAGACGAAGCACAGGTCGTGCTTGGCGGTCGCGGCGTCCATCTGGGCACACTTGTGATGAGCCCTTCTTCTGGTGGGACTGGGGGAGCCATCGAAGGGAAGGATCTGGCGGGTTCTCCGGCAACTTCGTATTCTTCTTTCTTCTCGCTTCGTCTTCATAAGTGCTTCTAGGCCACCCGTGCTGAATTTTTGGGGAGGACGAGTGACAGGTGTCACACCCTTATGTAGCACCCATAAGGGGCGGAGACATTTAAATCTTCAGCCAATCCCATTTCCCTTTTTTACCCCTACCCCTTGTTTTGGAGTGCCACTCGCTTTTCGGCTTACCCCAAGGGGTAGTGGTTGAAAATCTTTCCCAATGAAATGGGATAACCCTTCAAGACCCTGATACGTCATCAGGAGTATCATTGAAAGGCATTGACACTTGCAATTCATTCACAACTTAAGTTTCACGCTATCAATCGATCAAACAAGTCATTAAAAAACGCTTCATTGTCAGACCAGTTCATGACAGAATAGCGGTGCTCTGTAGGCTAGCAACCCGTGCTCCTACCCTGCCAGTCTGCACTGATATTAGAGGACCAGTAACAACAGTGTAACAACTTCACAGCTGAACTTTAGAAAAGTTACATTTCTGGCGTCATATGCCATCAAAGGGAGGAAATGTGACATTGGAAATGATGTCAAAATGCAGGACTGTCATGCAAAAATTTGGCTTAAAACATGTAACGTTAGATAGCTAACCTTAGACACACCTAGACACAATGTCATAATAGCGATTTTTTTGTTATGCTTGTTATAAAAAAAAGGTCTATAATACATTGAAATCATTTCATTTGTGGTTTTCTTTTTCTGCGTGTCTTCCTGATTGTCTTCTTGCCGATGATTCGCAAGGCATTCCGGGATTTCTCATAACATTTTGTTTGTGGCTACGTTCGTGTGCATCTGAAAAGACTCTGTTTGGAGGGCTATGCAGCCCTCCCACTTAGCCCTACCCCTACACAATAGGGGAATTGGGACACACCTACCACTACAAAATGGAGGGGTAGGGCTAAAATGTGGGGTCAAGGGGTGAAATTCAAGGGGTGAAATGGGATTGGGCCTTTGGCTACCGTTAGGTAATGGGGTAAACCAATAGGAGCAGAGCTCCCCTATGGGAGCTCCATGAAATAGAACAGTGATAGTGCAGCCAGCTCTATGCCATGAGTCAGGGTATGAACAGTGTGCTGGGGGCTGAGTGGAGGGGGAGGCTATCATGGGTGTCAATGATGAGAGGCTCTTCGAAACAGCCCTGATTACTAGCCTCAATAACAAGCCAGCCACCTGCAGAAGCAGTCCTGTTCTAGGGGAAGAATGCTTCTCTGTTGGAAAGAGTCTGTTGACATGTATACTGGAGCTACAGAGAGTGTGTGTGTGTAGGTGTGTGTGTGTGTGTGTGTATGTAGGTATGTGTGTGTGTGTGTGTGTGAGTAGATGTGTGTGTGTGTGTGTGTATGTGTGTGTGTGTGTGTGTGTGTGTGTGTAGGTGTGTGTGTGTGTGTGTGCATGCATGTGTGACTGTGTTTGTGTCCTCTCATTGTTTAATGCCACCACCACTCTCTAGTTTCACTTGTGTGTGTATGTTTGTTTGTTTGTTTCTGTGTGTGTATGTGTATGCGTGTCTATGGGTGTGTGTGTCTCCCTGCTCCACTGAGCCAAAGGAGGCTGTCAATCAGCAATCAGCAGAGGCAGCCACGAGCCCTCAGCAACATCAGTAATCAGAGAGACAGACGGATAGAGAGAGAGAGAGAGAGAGAGAGAGAGAGAGAGAGAGAGAGAGAGAGAGAGAGAGAGAGAGAGAGAGAGAGAGGGAGGGGGCAGACACATATACAGGCAAAGTTGCAAAGAAATGTGGTGTCTTGGGGATGCTATGACTGACAGGTGATAGGTGGGGAGAGTTAAACATGAGCGTGAGATATTACAGGAAGAGTGCGGATGGAGGGACAGATGGACACAGCGGAGGAGGACAGGGGAAGGAATGTTTGTGGAGGGAGAGGGGGTTAGTGAGGAATGCAGATGGAGGGAGAGTAGGAGAGGATAGGGAAGAGTAGAGATGGCGGGAGGAGGGGTTAGAGTACGGAAAGGTGTCTAAGGAGAGTAGGAGGAGAGGATAGGGGAAGGAGGGACAGGGAGGAGGGCACTCCTCATTTTGGAAAGTGCTCTGTAAGGGACTGGTCGTTAATTATAATGAGGGTTACATGGAGGGATTTGGGGGACGGTCATGCATTTCCAATTTCAGTCAGGGGGAAGGTCAAAGTGGTTTTCAATACATTCAAGGGGACGGTCATGCATTTTCCAATATTTCTTCGGATTCCTCTCCCCCCTGTGTAATTTAGGATACCGCACACAGATTCCCTATTCGATCTGGACTGCAGCTTGGGGCATAGTCTTGTCTTGGAAATTATTGCAAATTCAGCCTGTAAGCTGCCCCACAGCTAAGCTATGTGGCCATGTGTGTTGCAGTGATGTCTTAATGCTGTGAATTCATCCGTATCTTAAAGCTGTCAATTTCAGCAGCATGGGTAGTACACAGTCTTCAAGTGTCAAATCCCAGAGATAATCACACTCTGAGTCTTACCCCCCTCTGTTAAAGCCTAGCCTACATGTACATTTCATTTAGAAATAGCCCCGGTACCTGGGACTTTGTCATCTGAAAAGTCAGGTATAGCCTGTTGGTCAGGTATAACTTGCAGTTGGCGGACATGATGAGCCGCAGTGATAAGCAACTGATGAAGTTTACCAGCACACAACTAGATCAAATAAATTGGAAGATCAAATAGATTGGAAAAAAAGCGAAGGAAAAGAGTTTAGTAAATGGCATGATTGTCGGGCGTTGGGGTTAAACTAAAGTTGGGTGATTATAGGCACATGAACGTCAAAATACCTACTGGGTTCTTTAACCCCTTATTTGATTATAATTCCTTACATGGAATAGCCTACACAGCCTTCACTGAAGAAATGCTAACTCAATGAGGCACATTGAAACAATGACACATTTGCTTGATCTGAATGTTGTGCACCACAACCACTCTCCAGGTGTAATATGTGCTCTTGATGGCATAATTGACACAGGATATCTGTTTATTGTCATTGTCACTCCTCAGTATCAAGCAAACTGCTGTTTAAAATTGTTGCAGTAGAGTTGCATGAAATATCACATGTTCCTGGGAGAGAACTCCCAGACCGTCCTCTCAAATTAGGATTAAGAATTATTGCACAGATTATTCCGTAATGGCTAAAAAAGCCTTCTCTGAAATTACGTCACTGTGGATGCTTTATTTGGATATTTGTTTAAAGGGACACTTTGTCATGCATTCCGGGACATTTGTTGTAGGGGGAGTGTCAAAGTGTAGATTGTCGGCTTTCAAATGATGTGTCATACATTGAAATCTAAAAATAGTTGAAGAAGATATGCTTATTTGAATGTTGGTACACCTCAAACCAAATACCAGAGAATCTTGTTCTGAGTAAAAACACACATCCAGTAGCCTATGGCAGATGATACAGTGAATCCAATTTGCAAATTATAAGTATTTAGTGCGTCAACACTTCAACTTTCGTAACATGCAAAAAAAACTGATTTTTTATTTTTTAAAGAAGAAGCTTTTTGGTCATTTGAGAACAATTATTCATTTGGAGACTAGGTTGTTTTTGCTTCGGGGAGGGCCTTAAAATGTAATATTTTAGAAGGCCTGATTTCCTTCCGTATCCCCCATCATAAATAACGATCAGTGTCTCTTAGGGTTCATGGACTTGTTAGTTCTGCCTTTCACATGGAACTGATCTCTAATCAGACTGGAGAGCTTGTCAGCGCAAACTCTAATCATCTAATTAACCACGATCAAAAATAATAACCACATTAGGGCTTCTCATCTCAACCTACAGGAGAGGTTCAAGCCGACACGCACGCGCACATGCACACGCACACGCACACACACACACACACACACACACACACACACACACACACACACACACACACACACACACACACTATCTTTCTGTAGCTCTAACTGAGTTTGACTAGCCATGACATGTTTTTTTGAAATCTACGGGCACAGGCATTGGCAGGATGACCCCACTAAATTCTGAGGCCACCATGAAAGTGGAGCCTTTTCGGGGTCCTTCTCATTGAACCTGATACACTGCAGCCAGCTGTGGATGGGCTAGAAAGGAAGGAGTAGCTAAATCAAATAAAAGACAGAATCAAAAAGCTGATGGGGCTAGGAGAGAGAGAAGAGGTTTGAGAGTGCTGTCTTCGTCTCATTCGTTTGTTCCTTCCCTTTAGGATCCTTGAAGATCAGAGAACTGCCTCTCTCTTTCATGCGTTTGTCTTTGATGTTCACTGTGTGTGAGACATGGCTTCAAGGCTTTCATCTGCTGGTTACTGCTATAGCCAGCTCAGCCTATCTAACTCTAACTAAAGAAATAATCTACAAATAGGGTAATTTAGCTGACTATGTTACAACCAAATGAGCATTCAGGACCACTTACATTTGCATGTAAAGCCTCATCCACCAAGCCTCCACTAAACATAGACAACTCTGTTACATACAGTATAGTGTACATAACACTTTCATCACTTTCAGATGACCAAAGTCATCGGAGAGAGAGGACAGTGAAGACGTCTAAGAACAGTCATGGTGCTGATGCTGCTAAAAGTGAAACAAACTTTTGAGAGCATCAGCTGTGTGTGGTGGACAACACCATATTGGCATGTTTAGAGTACAATAAAGAGGTGTGTCTGAAAGTCCAACAGTGTGATCGGAAGACAGAAGGAATCAGAATAGGCTGACCAGATATTATAAGTAACATATCTACTATATGGCCATAGCTTCCTATTGGGTATGAGTTTTCTTTTCTGAGTGGGGCAGTCCCACTCATATTTTTCATTTTATTGACAGATACAGTAGAGATTTAGACAGGAAGGATGGGTGAGAGAGAGAGGAGGGATGACATGCAGGATATGTCCCCGGCCAGAATGGAACCGGGGACCCTGCGGTTACATGGTCAACGCTTAACCCGCTACGCCACCTAAGCGCCCAGTAAAGCACATCTTTAAAAAGCACAACAACATGTACTCTACCTTGGCTACTAAAAATGCAGTGTCATGATGTTCAAGTGATCATCCCTCTCACAAATAATCTTTGCAGGCAAGTCTATGGACATACATTGGAGTTGGTGAAGACTGAAGCAAGGCCCAAAAAAGTCAAGGTCACACAATGAAAGTCCTGAACAAGATCAATCTTTCCCAAATCAATTTCATACCACCATTCACAGTGGCTGCTGAAGATAAGCAGATAACGGTATGACTTCTTCTGGATATTAATCCTTTTGTGCAGATTTGAGGGGCTAAATTTAGCATGAGATGAGAAAAATGTGAATGCTAACTCAATGAGACCTTGAAAGTCTGATTCAGTCAAGGGAAGTGAGTGCTGCTATTGTCAAACTGAATGGATCCTAGCTCCCACTTGGATGGACACTACTACTTCATAGAAACGTTATGGGCTCTCCATAAACCTGTCTACAGAGCATAGTGGCTTCCATACACTCAGCACATTAATGGACTTGCTATGAGCGTTCATAACAACATTTCACGGTACATCATAGTGGACTATAGTCAACATGCATTGCACATACTATACAGGCATGGTTTATGAAATGGTTTATGAATTCCATTTTTATTTAACCTTTATTTAACCAGATAGGTCAATTGAGAACCATTTCTCATTTTCAATTTCTATTCCACTAAAAAAGTCTTTACATTTCCTATAACAGGATTCATTAAGCCACAAATGAGTGTTTAGCTAGCTAACTGACCCTTTGTGTTTGATAGTACTACTTGAGGACAAAGCCATTTAAAAACAAATGCATTACACTCTATTCAAATTGACACAGCTCAAACATTCCTCAGCCAATCAGAAGGAATGGCCAGTACAATCCATTTCATCAAGACTGTGGTCTATAGAATGGGTTACTGACACCGCAGGGCCGGTGGTTATCAAGCCTCTCAGACTAGGAAATAGCTCAAAAGGGCTCGGAAAAGTGTGTGACACTGTGGGGAGCATGCAGCGTCTGGCTAGAGGAGCTTACAGGACTATGGTGGAGTGTGGGTGGTGGGATAATTGGACGCCAGCTAACACCATCACCATTGGCATTTAGGTTGTGTGTTTGCGCTCTTCCTGAGCAGTGACTCGGGAGCGAGCGGGAGGAGTGCAACCGACGACTCCACACGCAATGAAAAGGGCCCGTAAGCGACGGCCGAGAGAGGAATCGAAAAGGGTTGAGAACCGGTCGCGCTGCTGCGTTTTGTACATTCTTATTTGAACTCATTCTATTCCAGCACACCAGGCAGGACGTTTGCTTTAGTTGATTGTAATAAAAGGGTGACGTCCCAACTAAGGTGTGTTCCGACCTTTCTCTGTGCCTGAACCTGCTACAGACGCACATTACTTTTACGCATATGAATAAAAGCAAGTCATCCAGAATCGTAATAACTCTCAAGTATTTAGAGACCTCTGAGTCCTCAAGGTGGTCCTAACTTGTTATGAGTAGGTTATGAGTTCTCTGATAAACAACCCCCCCCCCCCCACACACACACACACACACACTTGACTATGACTCTCAGGGCCCTATTATGCACTTCTTAACTTGCCGTCTTAAGTGTTAATTAAGACGCACCGCCAGGTTAAGACCTACCGCCACCCTTATTATGCGCTTCATACGCGCTACTGCTATTATGCAGGTGTCGATAGGCGCCCACACATAAGACGTAAAACTCCCGTGCATATATTGCTCATTGTGGGAGTGTTCATATGTTAATGAAGTGCACTAGGCGCCCCTGCTATTATGCGATCTGACTTTGCTCCTATCGCTAAGAAGTGGTTTGAAAAGTTCTTAAGTTTAGACTTCATGCACGTTTTGAAACACGAGCGCGCCTCCGCGGTTTGCGCATGCATGTGGGCACACATGAACACGCACGTGGCTCCACGGCAAGACGTCAATTACGGTCACAGTATAAATGCTTTATTTCAGAAGGGAGAGGCAGAGAAGCGCGCTGACCTCCTTCTCAGGACTTCCATAATAGCATAGCGCTAATGACTCAACGCAGCCGGTTCTGAAAGGGAATGGCACCTGGCACGCTGATTGGGTTGATTGAGAAGACGCCCAAAACACACCCATGACTAATTTCTTTGCTTAGCGCCGGGTTTTAGGCGCCCACTACAGCACGCATAATAGCAAAGTGGCCTTGACCACGCCTCCACGTCTTAAGTTTAGATCTACCGCCTCGTCTTATTGATGAAGTGCATAATAGGGCCCTCAGTATCCCCCCCTCACCTTGGGATACTATGGATATGACAATGGAAAAGGCCTATACTATGATGGCAATGACAATACTTGTTGGCTGCTCATCCCTGGTTAATGTGATCACTCTATTACCTTTGCACTACTGATGTTTACATTACCACCTTTGTACTACTGTATATTGCACATTGCACATGTCTCCTGATGCTTCTTTTATACTTCTGCACATTAGATACTGTACATAAACTACCTCACTGTACATAGCTCATAACTGTATATTGCCCATATACTTGCCCAATACTACCTCTGCACATACTGTATATTACATAGCTACCTATCACTACCTCTTGTTCTATTTATATCATGCCGTTATATCACTATTTGCACTTCTGGTTGGATGCTAAACTGCATTCCGTTGTATTGTACGTGTACTCTGCGATGACAATAAAGTTGAATCTAATCTAATCTAATCTAATGAGTTACCAGGTCTTTTTGCTCACCCTGAAGAAATACAAATAATCCTTTTTTTTTTTTGCAACAGGGCCAATGCAGCAGTGCAATAGTGACGATTTTAGATTTGACCAGAGACAACATTACCAGCTCAATAACTCCAACATGACTGACAGCACAACACATTATCATTAAGTAGAGTTATCACTCCCTGATCCCTAACCCCATCACACACTTCAGGAGCATGGGGTTGGATGACCAGGTGCCTCAGATGATTATGTTTATGTTGATCTACTTACACACGGTATGTCACTTGGCCACCAGCTACACAACACATGTCCCTTTAACAACCCACTTTAATTGGGAACCCACTTCACTGTGACTGCCGTGTGTTAGCAGTAGGAGATTGACAATGTGGTAATTGTACACAGTGTAATAAAAAGAAAAACAACTAATGTGGTTAACATAACTGTAATGTGCTATCACATGAGTGAATCTGCAGTGAATTCCTCAGTCTGTAGTGCAATAGAAATAGAATGGTTTCATCTAAGGTAGCAATCGAGGAATCAACAAGCCGGATATCCTCACGACCATCATCTGTCATCTGTTGAATTGATTATTGCTGATTATCAACTCAATCCAGTCTTCAAACAATGACCCAACCATGACAAATTATCTGTGTATCTTATGTGAGAGCTGTGGCTGATCAACGTCAACAACCCAACAACAGTGACAACAATCCTAAAGAGAATTTAATGAGGATTGACACACACACACACACATACATACACGCACACACACACACACACACACACACACACACACACAAACACACAAACACACACACGGAAGAGGACTGCAGATGAGCTCCATGGCCTTTCAATTACCATCCCTCTCCTCGTGCCCCTCTGTCTCTCCTCAGAGAGGAGGGCATGAAATTGAATTGCAGAGCACATCTGTCCAAAAAGCAGCTAGCTACCTACTGTATGTTGGTACAGTCCATATGTTGCTGTTCTTCTGGCTACTCTTTCCTGCTACCTGGCAGTGATTTAATATGAGCCGTGCTGTGCCTGAATTTGATTACTGTGTTAGTTATTTATCCTTTGGGTCATACAAACATGATGAATTGTTGATAAACATGATGAATTGATATGATGCCATTAAAGAAGGGCACTTTGTGAGTGGCGGGGCAAAGGGGCAAGGTGTAGGCTACATGCTCCAGGTTTAGTACTGTTCAACGCAAGATAGGGTGAGGTCTGGTTGTCTCATCATTAGGCTACAATTCAATATGTTGTATTTTTTACGTTTTATACAGTGGGGGAAACAAGTATTTGATGCCGATTTTTTAGGTTTGCCCACTGACAAAGAAATGAACAGTCTATCATTTTAACAGTAGGTTTATTTTAACAGTAAGAGACAGAATATCAACAAAATCATACTACATAGTGTATTCACATAGGCTAAAGCAACGTTTAAACCTTAATTTGGATGAATCTGAACAATCACAATAGGCTGTGGAGAATAACCTTTAGAATAACAATAGGCTTTTCAATCACAATCACAATAGGCTTTTCAGTGAGACATAACTACAGATCAGCTGTTCCACTGAAGATTGTTCGATAATAAAGATCACACTTGTCTTGAACTTACCCCTCCAGGAGTTTCTGAATAGGATGGAGTAAACACCGTACTGGAGATGAAATGATAATTAGCCTCAACCCACATTGGCACGTGGCCTGTCTGAAATCAGCATGTTAACACACGAACACACACACGGGCACGTACGTACGCACGCACACACGCATGCACGCACACACGAACGCACACACGCACACACGCACACACGCACACACACACACACACACAGTGGGAGATGCTCTGGCTGCTAGTGCTGCCTGGAGGACAACACTGTGCTCCATATTGACAGCCTGGTCCTGCCTTTACCCAAGAGGCCTTGGGGCAGCCCAGGGCATCACATGATCTGGAGGCCCACAGTTGGTGATCTAGTTTCACAAGGCGGGACATATGGGATCTCTCCATTATTCATACTGGAGGGACCTGGAATGTTCCATGCTCTCTGTCACTACGTGCCTCTCATGTGTCAGCCAGATCAGTCTGAAGTATCAGTGATGTAACGTATTTTAGGGTCACACTGGGCTACATGAGGGGGATGTACAATAGCACTGTCTCTGTGTATATGGATGCGCCTGTTCCATCGGTTTCAGCTGTTCACATCCAACATAATATAATATTATACCAAGTTTTTCAAGTGTGTCACAGATTTTCGTTGTGAGCAAAAATCATTATTCACCCACGTCACGTGTGTGCACCTCTGTCCACACAGATTAAGAAACCAATGATAACCAAAAAAGTTGCATTGATGTAAGAACGGCCAGAGTTAAAAGACACAAGATAATTCAACAACCTATCAGCCTATCATTTTTTAATCCTGTATGCGAGAGGCTCTACATAGAAGAGAGAGAGAGAGAGAGAGTAACCCAGATACGAGTAGGACTGTATAACTACACACATCTCTCTGTAGCTATACAAACACAGGGGATGGGAATTCATACAGTATTCCCTTATTATAGACTTATTTTACAAGTCTGCACCGTACAGATAGGAGTGGGAGTTTGTAGACACATACACTATGCACATACACACGTAGATTGGCACCCTCCCAAGGATTCTGTTTACACGCACATGCACACACACACACACACACACACACACACACACACACACATGCATACACACATGCATGCACGCATGCACACAGGCACTCTTGCATGTCATGCTTTCGTGTGCAAGCCAGAACCCAAGACTAATACAAAGGAGATGCGAGTGAATTAGAGAACATTATCCGAGTGAGATACGGAACAGCAGTAGCCTAAACGAGTTACGACAGTAACCAAAGAGCACAAGGATGGAGAGAGAGATCGGTAGAGAGGGGGAAGGTAGAGGCTAATTGAGAAATTGACTAATGAGAGAGGAGAGAGTGAATGATAGAGAGAGAGGGAGAAAGAGAGAGAGAGAGGGGGGGGGGGGAGAGGCTGAGGGTTAATAGAGATAATAAATCAGGACTGAATCAACTCTGGTCAGAATTGTAAAATGACAACACACACAAGTGATAGATACCAAACGAAACCTAACTGGACAGTTGTGAGCTCTCAGAAGCTGCAAGACCATTCTGTGTGTTGGTAGTACAGAGGTAGCTTCATTGACGCAGGCGAGAATGTTCAGGATGAATAAACCATCAGCTCACCCCCTGTTTTCTCTGTAAGTGCAGCCATGCTCGGTTTAAACATGGTTTCGATTTCATAAGGGGTGAATTAGGGTGAACCTTCAAGTTGTTGTCATGTGTTGTCGATTCTTCAATTTA